>NW_004567132.1:869751-899836 GCF_000260355.1 Condylura cristata
AAAGAAAGAAAGAAAGAAAGAAAGAAAGAAAGAAAGAAAGAAAGAAAGAAAGAAAGAAGGAAGGAAAGAAAGAAGGAAGGAAAGAAAGAAGGAAGGAAAGAAAGAAGGAAGGAAAGAAAGAAGGAAGGAAAGAAAGAAGGAAGGAAAGAAAACTATAGACCTTGTGATACAAATTATTACTTGGGCAATTGCATGCACTTGAAGTTCTACCACACCTTCCTTTCTCGATATGTAGTCTTCAGATGAGAATCAAATTTTCTCTAAAATATAGAGAAAAATAAGGAACTGAATTGAGAACTACTGAATTCATTAACAAGTTTTATCTTGATGTTACTATTTAAAGAAAGAACTTTTCCTTACCAAGCCCCACCCTCACACCCCTTCAGAACTCCAGATATGTGCACAACTCCATCTGCTATGGGCATAACAACATTCCTTCAAATGTTCACTCTTCAGTGGCTGGCCAGGCCAAATTAAGCATTTCAGTAATTTAGGGAATAAAAAGATTATAAGGGGATGGCAAGAGGGAAAAGGGAGCATGAAAAGAGAAGAAAATGAAGAGGAAATGTGGATTTCAGAAGGGTAAAAGAGATGATGTGAACAGGAAGGGGGATGGAAGTGCACATACAGTTAGAAAAGGTGTTTAGGAGACTTTATAAGTGATGATACATCAGATGGGTCCACAGTAGAGAGTTTGAATAGTTAAATACAGGGAGAAGGGGGAGCTCAAGGGAAGGAGGAAGGAGAGTACTGAAGGAGGGGGAAGAAGAGGAGGAGAGGAAGAAAGGAATAGCCTCAAGCCAGCCCCCAAAATATCTCTAAGCATAAACCTCACCCTAACTACACACCCCACCTTTTATATTCTAGACAAATAAACTATGAGATGGCCTGGCTCAGGATCACACTACAGGACTACCACAAAAACCTAATTCCGGAGATGGCAAGATGGCAGCAGAGTAAACAGCCAAGATCACAGCATCCAGGCTCGCCCAGGAATTTAGGACGAAAACAGACTATAGACTTACATACTATGAGTTTCAACCCAATGAGAATACCCTGGACTCACTAGAAGGAAGATAACAGAGGGAAAATCAGCAATTGGGGAGTTCAGATAAGAGAGCTCCCCTCTCCCACCCCAGGAGTGTTTAGGCACCTGGAGGTTTGGCTGGATGCAGGAGCTGCTTTGCCCCTCAATAAAGCCCTGGAGGTGAAGGGACACAGCTTAGCTCAGTGAGTGGAGCCCAGGCTGAGGAAAGACTGCAGATCTGATCCAGAGCACCTGGGCACTGGGAAAAGATGCTGACAGACCAGCTCAACCAGCTCGGGAACGGGCAAGATGGCGGCAGAGTAAAGATGCCAAGATGACTATATCCAAGCTTATGTGGGAATATATAAAAAAGGACTATAGACTAACATGCTACGAGTTTCAACCCAAATGAGAGCACCCTGGACTCACTAAAAGGAAGATAACTGAGGGAGAATTGGTGATTGGGGAGTTTCAAAAAGGGAACTCCTACTCAGAAGCACCACAGACAGGATAAGTGGAATACTGCAACTCCGATCTATCAGGGGAACGCCCAGGCTCTAGCTGCAGATGGAGGCTTTCTGCTCATTTGGCTAGGTGAGTAGAACCTAGCTCAGGGGAAGGGGGAAAGACAGCACAAATGGGCACATAGAGCCTGGGGAGTGGGGAAGAAAAATCCGGCGATCTGGTGACTGGGGCAGCTGCAAGGCATGCAACCCTTTCACTCACCCCCACAGCATAGGCCTGGGGGCTTGTTCCTAGCATTAGTCACTAAGGCAGGGCCAGCACGTTCACAAAGCCCCTAAGATAAAAGGGGTGGAAAAACCATCAGACTGTATCAAAACAGGCCCATTAGGCCCTCCCTAGGGGGCGCAGCAGGTTAAAGCACAGCACTGAGAAGCTAAAGCCACTTTCCAATGAGTTTAATCCACGCCTGCCTCTGAGGTGGCAACATGGCATGGCAGGCCTCTCCTGACCTGCCCGCTGCTCCCCTCAGCAGTGTACTTCGTCGATCTGCCTGTTCTGCTCCCCACTATGTTTCTGGTGAAGCCTCTCACCGCCCCTGAGCCTCTGGCCTGTACCCCAGTTCTGTAGTATGCACAAATAAATAAATCTTAAAAAACCAAAACAAAACAGGCCCATTAACATTCCCCAAAGTGGTAGGGAAAGACTGCTCAGGGAGAGACAGCTCTGAGTGGATACAAAGGACCCTGGAGGCCTAGAGGAAGGACTGATAGCCTGCACAACGGGGGTGTGTGCAGAACTAGGACACAAGTTGTTACTGAACAGCAGTGGCTGTAAGATGTGTGAGCCAGTAAGGCACCCACTGCCTAGCAAGGCTCACAGTGCCCAAAAAATAAACAAAACCAGTGACTGGCTCAACTACAGGCCCAGCTGCAACACTTCTAATGCACCCCACCCTCTGGGGCTGCATCGAAGCATAGAGGGAACCTGGGGCATCAGAAGGCTACAAAGATCAAAAGGCACCTTCC
This sequence comes from Condylura cristata, assembly GCF_000260355.1. NCBI lineage: Eukaryota > Metazoa > Chordata > Mammalia > Eulipotyphla > Talpidae > Condylura > Condylura cristata. The sequence goes on from NW_004567132.1 coordinate 872,269, forward strand.
AGAGACAAGGACTCAACAAGCTACAACAAGAAGCTAAACACCACAAGAGACCCCTGAGTGTCACTGGCAGAAATGACATACATAATTCCACACAGTAGGGGCTGGAAAAACAGGAGATATTGAGACAAAACGAGAATACTCTCTACAACTGAAGTGTCTGGAAGTCCCTCTGCCATTCCAGAAAGAACATCCAAAAAGAATGCAGTCAATAATAGCAACACCATGTCTCAACAAATAGAAAGTATTAGAAAATACACAACAGGGAAAAGAAGACAAACAAGTATTCAAGCAAGCAAGTCCACAGGGGGAAAATTCACCACAAAAAGATCAGTTAGCAGAAGCCACCAACAAAATAGAAGAATGGCTCAGCCTACCAGATAAAGAATTCAGAATCATCATGATAAAGAAAAAAAAAAGAAGATGAGAAGGAAAAAAAAAATGAAATGGAATTGAAAATGCAAACACAGAAATGAATGAAAGACATGAAAAAAATGAAAAAGATATGAGACAAGCAATCAACGAACTAAAGAAAGAAAATGAGACATTAAAAAAGGAAATAGAAGAAAAACAGGCAATGAAAAGGCCACTAGAGGAGATAAAGAATGCTGGGGAAAGTAATGAAAACAGAATATATGAAATGGAAGAACAAATCAGCACCCTTGAAGACACAGAAACAGAGAATTAAGACAGAAAAAAAGACAAGTAAAAAGGAACAGGAATGAAGAAACACCAAGAGCTATCTGACACAATTAGGAAAGGAAACATCACAGTTATAGGTATCCCAGAAGGCGAAGAGAAAGGCCAAGGAATAGAGAAAATAGTCACAAAGATAATAGAAGAGAACGTCCCCAATATGAAGAAGGTCATGAAAGTAGACATCCAAGAAGACATAAAAACTACCATGACGAGAAGAGAAAAACACCAAAACACATTACAATAAAAATTCTAAGAATAGAAGACAGGAAAATGAGACTGATAAGAGGAAAGAAACAAATAACCTAAAAGGGAAACTTATCCGGATGACATCAGACTTCTCCAAAGAAACACTACGGGCAAGAAGAGAGTGAAGGGACATACTCAACAAACTCCAAAGCATTAAATGCCAACCAAGAATACTTTACCCTGCGAAGCTCTCCTTTCTCTACAAAGAAAGAAAAAGGACATTCTCAGACAAACAGAAACTCCACAATTTCGTCAAGACTAAACCCCCACTCCAAAAACTAGTACAAGAAGTCCTCAAACAAAATCCAACAGAAGAAAGAACAAGAACAGTTCAAAACAAGGAATAAAAATACAAAAGGAGTAAAATGGCAAATGTAGGTGCCAGTATATCAATATTATATCTAAATGCAAATGGTGCTGGGAAAACTGGGAACCTACATGCAAAAAAAATGAAACTAGATCACTACCTCACACCATACACAAAAGTCAACTCGAAGTGGATTAAAGACCTAGACATAAGAACAGAAACCATAAAATACCTGGAAGCAAAGATGGGCCAAACACTACACGACATACACTTCAGCGACATCTTTAAAGATAGAACACCCAATGCAACAATAGTGAAGGCAAGGATAAATAGATGGGACTACATCGAGTTAAAGAGCTTCTGTATAGCAAAAAAGACATTACAAAAAACAAACAAACATCCACTGACTGGGAAAAATTTTTCTTGCACAAAACTAGCGATAAAGGATTGATCACAAAGATGAACAAAGAACTGATGAAACTCAACAAAAATAAACAACCCTCTCAAAAAATGGGCAGAGGAGCTAAAAAGACACTTCTCAAAGAGGAAATGCAGATGACCAATAAGCATATGAAAAAATGTTCAACATCACTTGTAATAATGGAGATGCAAATTAAAACCACAACGTGATACCACCTCACTCCAGTGAGAATGGCACATCTTCAAACTAGCAACAACAAATGTTGGCAAGGATGTGGAGAAAAAGGAACTCTCCTGCACTGCTGATGGGAATGCAAACTAGTACAGCCACTATGGGAAACTGTTCGGAGGTTCCTCAAACTGCTAAACATGGAGCTTCCCTACGACCCAGCAATCCCACTCCTAGATATCTACCCAAAAGACACAAAAACACTGATTCAAAAAAAAAATACCTGCACCCCCATGTTCATTGTTGCTTTATTCACAATTGGAAAGACATGGAAACAGCCCAAATGCCCAAATGGATGACTAGATTAAAAAGATGTGATACATATACAAAATGGAATATTATTCAGCAACCAAGAAAAAGAAACACATATCTTTTGCAGCAACATGAATGGAGCTGGAAAAGATCATACTTAGTGAAATAAGTCAGAAGGAAAAGGAAAAATACTGGGTGGTTTCTCTCATAGTAGGAATATAATGGAACTGGCAAGAAAATAGTGATAATGATGAACAGATATATATCAGAGACATTTTGTGGGGGTGGAGTGGAGAATGGGATCAAAAACAGTGGGGGAAGGGAAATGCACTTGACTATGGTGGTGGCACATGGGTGATTTGGTGATGGGAAACCCAAGGGGATTGTAACTGAGATGGAAAAATGCACAAAATGATGTAAAAATAAGCTATCATAAAATAAAAATCCTAATTCCTCTCCTTATATCTCAAGCACTGTCCAGTTAACCAAATTTCAAGAAACAAGATTATTTACTTGGACCACTCAAGGGTCAGATTCACACATAGACAAAAGCAACTCTGTGTTACTGATGACCAGAAGAAACCTCTTACTCAGAAATCTGGGTAGTGAGAATCAGCACTGTTGTTCTAAGAAACAAGTGGCTATTACTCTTTTGGGTGACAAGCTGAGAAGTAGCTAATGAGCTGGGACATGCACATCTGGTTTAAACAAGGCTTGCCTGTGAGTTTGTGTGTGTGTGTGTTTATTTTACATAGAAGAACTGGGGTGAGAGGATTCACCAGAGACAGAGTGGGGAGTAGAACAGGCAGACTTACTAGAACACACTGCTGAGAGGAGCAGCAGGTGAGACAGGAGAGGACAGGAATCAAACTCAGGTGTAGCAGTGATAGTTCTGAGACTTAACCCTTAGACCACCGGAGAAGCCCCTTGCAAAGGGTTTTTCATGCTCCTACAGAACATAAGAAATGAGAAAGATCTTTGTTTTAGACCTCCCTGAGTTACTTCTTAAAACACTTACTTTTTAAAATAGCCAACAAATAGTTTTTCCTCCCAGCTGCATAGGTTTAAAGCATTATTCTTCCTAAGTTTCCCAAAGTGAAAACATTACATTCCATGTATAGCACAATTATGTTCTCTTCTTAGAGACTATAGTTGTCCTTGGGCTTAACTTGTTCTGGGCTGAAGTTGGACAATAATCTCACTAAGAGCAAACAAAGGGTAACTAGACCCTGGCATTTTCTGAGCTTCTCTATGCAGGGAGTTTACATATGTCACCCTCTCACTGAAGTAGCCCAAATAACCTTTTTAAAAAATCTCAAGAAGTCCCTTCAACAACACTTGGCTAGCCTCAGGGGTCACTGAGCACGAAAAAATACTACAATTGGTATAACAGTAAGTAAGAAAGTCAGTCCTATCGTGTCTGCATGATAGTGGAAAATGTGGAAAGATGATGGCAAATGTAGCTGCAATCATAGTAGATAACTGAATATTTCCTTGAGTGGTATGTCTTAATTCTGTTGTGTTTTGCACACTGAGCTTGGACGGCAAATATTAAGAACACTGTGGAGAAAGGAGTGGTTTGGGCCAGATCTCCAGCTGTCCGTCAGAGCCCTTCTCTGAGCCTCATTTTCTGTATCAGGGGGTGGAGAATTCCTAGAAGTCACTTTGTGTGAGAACCGGTGTCATTAAGTGAAAAGGCTTGGAAACTGGAATTGTTCACAGATGCAGTGGATTGTGTTGATGTCATCCTTGGTTTGTCACCTCCTAGCACTTCTAGGGAGGATGCAGCCCTGAGCTGTGTTCCTGACCTTACCTTACTCTGAAACTTAGGGCCAGCCAAGGCAGGGGACTGGAGGGGGTGAGTCATGTGAGTGAAATATGTTTCTAATGGAACCAGTTTATCAATTAGAAACTGCTAATGTAAATAGCAATTATGGGGTTTAATTCATGTAAAAAATATAGTTTCTTGGTTTTCATTTTGTTTCCTGGGCCACATGTCAATGCATCATGCTATGATTTATCCTAAATGGGAAGCAGAGCTTCACTACTCTCTGTGAAGACAGATGGACTTACCTTCAGCTTTTCTGGTTTGTGCTCAAGCAGCCTGATTGTTTCATCTCTTGTCCCAGTGTCTGGGCAGTCCTGTCCCACTCTTGGTCAGCTCTTCTTGACACATGTCTAGTAAGGTTGATTTCATTCTGTTTTTCAAAGAAGTCTAGAACCAGTAATTCCTCTCTACCCCCATTTTCCACCCTGTATTTAAGGGACAGCTCCTGATACCGGTCAGCTTTCAACAGCTTCAGCCAACTACCTTGCAGCTGACTGACCATCCAAGGACTCAGCCATTTCCATGATAGGTGCCTCACAGGAGACCCCTGCAGGCATTTCTCTTTACGCAACTATAGCATAACAACCAAGTGTCCCTTCCATGAACCACACCCAGATAGTCCCTATTTGCCCATTCCCACAGTCCTAAATAGAATTGAAGTTTTCACCTCAGCCCTAATTTTAAATCTTAAAATTTTTGTATATATAATCTATGCTCCCAACAGATGTTAGCAAATATGTAAATGCATTATATGCATATTTATTTAAATTTATATGACATCATACTTAATATAAAAACAACTTCTCTTAAATTAGAACCAAATTAAAGATGCCCTTAATCATAATTACTTAATAATGCCCTGGGAGGTCTAATTAAGGCAAAAACAAAAAAATCTTGCTTGATTACAAAGAAAAGATAAAATGATTTACAGATGATCTGATTATCTACCCAGAAAAATATATCAGTGAAAAATTTAGAATTAACGAGGTATCAGGATGATGACTGGCTCAGAAGCAAACAACAAAACCACTTCAACCCAGTGCTCTTCTTACACACTGATGCTGGTGTGGAGGAAGAGGTGTGTGCACACTTAGTCCCTACATATTCTGCTCTGCTCTTCCCCAACTCATGTCTCATCCATTGCTACATTAGATCTGCTGCCTACTTCATGAAAACCGATTTTCAAAAAATTTGGTAGTCATTTAATATACTGCTTTAATATAGAATAACATCTTTATAACATGGTATATTTATAATATAAATAAACCTCATTTTTTAAAGCAATGGTATATTTACACCATGAAAATTAGCAAAGATAAGGACTTGAGACTCTCCTCACCTCAGTCTCCCCTTGGATTGCATTATCAGTGGGTCTGAGGCCTGATCTGACATTTACAGTTACAAAATACCCAAAACAACAAAGTAAGGTATCTTCAGCGATCAGACCCAGGCATCAGTACTTTTTTAAAATATTCACACCTAAAATGCAGTTGCCACCAGATAGCTGATTTGATATCACTATCTTGCACTTAAGAAAGATAAGGGCATGTGCTGAGGACAAAAGGGACTCTACATTTCTGAGTGTAGCAGAGGCCCAACACATGTCAATCAAGGCAGATCTTTTGTGCTAATGGTGGGAGAGAACTATGGGCTAATAGAGATTTTTAACTTCAGAAGCCCAATTGAGGTCAAATATATATCTGTCACTGCTGAATTGGAGCAAAGCAGACTTGGAGTAAAACTGAAACTTGCCTACAACAGGATGAAACTTGTAACTGTAAGAGTTCTGTAGAATCTGCTCATACTTTGGTAGTCTTAGCTCCACTCACCCATTTTCCCTCTTGAGAACGAGCTCAGCATCTATAATAAGCCGTCTTGAATGAGTGAACATAGAAGTGAGCCCTAGTACTAGGGCTCCTTCAGGAATGGAGGAACCCAAACATTCTGATAATTATCCCTCAGCATACTTGAGGTTTCCATTTTCAAGTGTTTAAATTCACAGCTTGAGGCAGCCAAGGATCCACACAATAGATGACTTGATTTTGCAGAGCTTGATTTCACACAGCATTTGCATTGTGATCATTTTGTACAGTTCCCAAATGATTAGCTCTTTATCTTTATAAACTTGTGACAGTATAACAAGCTTGAAGACCCAGTGTTGTATGTATGTACACACTTCCTATTCACCACTTGAGTGGCTTATTTACCCAAACAATAACCAAACATCCAATTTAGCCTCCAGAACCACCAGATGTTGCTATCTTGGTTAAATTACCCAGATTAAGACTTCATCTAGATGCCCCTTATAGTTGCTTTTAGTGTAGCCAGTTTGAAGTATTAGTTGGTTTCAGGTATAGCTAAACATACCAGAACAGTGTCTGTATATATATATTTTAGAGATTTATTTATTTATGCATACAGAACTGGGGCACAGGCCAGAGGTTTGGGGGGTGAGAAGATTCACCAGAGACAGAGTGGGGAGCAGAAAAGGCCAGGCACGCCATGTGAGTCACCTCCAGGGTGGGGATTGAATCCATGCTGAGGTGGCTTTAGCTTCTTAGTGCTGTGCTTTAACCTGCTGTACCACCAGAGAGGGCCCAGTGTCTGTATATTTTTAAACCACAGTTTGTGATGTCTGCTTCCCTAAGCCTGCCTGTTGAAAGCTATGTATTTGTTGGTAGTAAATCAGAACAGTGAAAATAAATCAACACTTTTGCAAAGAGAAACATGAAACCCCCATCGCAGTGATTATAATCAAGATTGAAAATCAACATGCATTAGATAGGTAACTGCTAATTACTCGGAAATGGGAGGTAAACTAAAAAAATTGTTAGAACATCCTTGCATGTATACAAATTAATCAATTGTGTACATGTACAAAACCATATTCAAAGAAAAACAAATTGCTAAAAACTGAAATAAAAGTCCTACTATTTGCTTCCTGCATTCAAGAGGGTCAACTTGTGTACTTCTTGGGATACATACACTCCATATCTGGATACCACTAACCTAGATTAACTCCATCATAGGATCTGTACATGTATCAGAGGCAGGTACCTAACTTGGTATACACAGGGTATGGATATAGCATTTGCATCTCAGAGTGAATGAATATCCAGAAAAACAAGAATGGGAACTGGAGCACCATCTGGAAGACTAGGAAAATAGAAATATTTATGAAAATTAATTGCTACAGGGATCAGAAAGAAACAAGAATAGGAAGTCGTTTTTAAAAAAACAAAGATACAAAGGTATCATGATTAGATGAAAGTTGGGTTTAATGAAAATTTTTAAAGAAACTAAAACTGAAATTGAATAATATAAACACTCACTGGTAACACTAAAGAACAGAAATGACACACTGGAAACACTGAATAAGTCCTGAGGGTATAATCAAGCTGTTGGGAGAAAGGATGTCCTGAACAAACTCTGCAAGATACAGGTTTTATGGACTCCACCCCCTACTCCAGTTATTGAAACTACAACTCCACCCCCTACTGCAGTCACCGAAACTACAACTCCCAGCAATATCAAAGGGAGGAATGTGAGGACCTACAGGCAGAGCTTAGCAACCATTTTAGGACTTTTGAGGATATACATATGAGGGAGCCATGTTGTGCTTGCTATCTCTCCCTATGCCTCATGGCTAGTGGCTGGTCGCTTGGCTCTTGATGAGTTTTCAGTGTGCTATTGGAGTTCCAAGTCAATGGAACTGGTAGGATGCTCTAGTTAACTTGTATCTCTCTCTCTCTCTTTCCCTAGGTTGTTCCTTTTCTTTCTGTTTTGTAAATAAACCCATTATTGACCATTTTTGTGTGTGCTTTCAGTACAACTGAATCTTAAGCATGCAGGTGAGGACCCACAGACAGGCAACCCAGTTCACATTGGGTTGTGCTGTAACAAAGGGGATCTCCAAGCATAAAGAAGAAAAGGTGAATGGGGGGTGGAGTGAGATGAGAGAAAATATATCTATAAAGAAAAATAAGACAAAACATAAACATTAAAACAACAAACTAGAGGCCCTCCCTGGTAGCACAACGGGTTAAGACATGGCACCACAAGCTAGCACAAGCTGCATAGCCGCCTCAGTGTGAGTTTGACCCTGGCTCTGGTGGTGATCCACATGGTGCAGCAGACCTCTCCTGATCCACCCACTGCTCCCCTCAGCAGTGTACTTCATTGATCTGCCTGTTCTGCTACACACTCTGTCTCTGATGGATCCTCTCACCGCCCCTGCTCCTCTGGCCTGTACCCCAGCTCTGCATGCATAAATAAATCTTTTAAAAAACAAAAAACAAAAAAACCTCAAATAGAATAACCCAACATTGTTAAAGAAAGATCTAAATAACTACCATATTTCAAACAAAATAATGGATTCCTAGATATAGTGTGTGGAAATTTCCAATTTTAAATACATGTGTGTACTATTTTATTTCTTAAATTTTTTAAAATGAAGTACATTTTTTCTTACATTCTTGCTAATTTTAAAACGTGTAGTTACTATAGTTCTCCCAACACTAAAGTACCATTCATCATTGTCCATTGTGCTCTTTTCACCATTCCCCTTTTCCCTCCCCTCCCAGATATTTTAGATCCATGGGCAGCTTATAAGATATGTCTTTGTCTGACACTGTTTGGTTTCTCTATATTACACATACAAGTGAAACCATCTGGTATTTATTTTTTCTCCTTCTTGCTTATATCACTTAGCATAATCCCTTCCAGCTTCATTTATATTTCTACAAATGGTATATCTTTCTTGAATGCTGAATAATGTTCCATTGTATCTATAAACAACACTTTTTCTTGATCCATTCATCTGTTTGGGGGCAATGAGGTTGTTTCCATATCTTGGCTATTTTAAATAGCACAGCAAAAAACGTAGGGGTACAGGTTTCCACTCAAATTAGTGTTTTTTTGTGATTGTGGGATAGATATTTAGTAGAATTGCTGGGCCTTATGGGAAGTCTACTTTGAGTATTTTGAGGAACATCCAAATAACTTTTTTTAAGAGCTGGGCCAGTCCATATTCTGATTGAGCCAGCCTCTTTGGGACCTGTTGTAAGATGGTTCTGTTTTCTCCACACCCTCACCAGCATTTGTTGTTTCTGGATTTTAAAATATGAGGCATTCTCACAAGTGTGAGGTGTTATTGCATTGTGGTTTTAATTTAAATTTTCCTGATGATAGGCGATAATAAACATTTTTTGATGTCTGTTGGCCATTTATGTGTCTTCTTTGGAGAAGGGCATACTTAATCTCTGCCCTTATTTATTTATTTTTTTTGGCTTGGGTTGTTTCCTTTTTGTTAAATTGTATTAAAACTTGAATATTGCTGATAGCAGTCCATCCTTAGATGTGTGTTGTACAGATATTTTCTCTCTGTAGGATGTCTCTTCATTTTATAACCATCTCTTTCATTATACAGAAGGTTTTAAGTTTCAAAGAGAAGGTTTTAAGTAGTCCCAGTTGTTAACATTTGTCTTTGTTTTCCTTGCTGCTGGACATGAGTCTGCAATGTTTCTGAAGTTTGTCATGGAGTGCTTGCTTTTGTTTCCTTCTATGTAAGGTCTTATGTCCAATTTTGTGTTGATTTTTGTGTATGATGTAAAATAGTTGTCTAGCTTATTTCTTTTGCATGTAGCAGTCCAATATTTCTAGTTCCATGAGATGAAAGACAAAGTGTTTATTTGGACTCTTTCTTGTTTCTTGATGTTGTCCTTTATTGCTACAAACTTCCCTCTTGCCTACTACTTTTGCTGTATTCCATATTTCTGAAATGTTGTGTTCCCATTATCATCTGTCTTAGATTTTTAAAATTTCTTCTTTGATTTCCTCATTAACCCAGTGGTCATACATTGAAGTATTGTTCAGTCTTCTTGTTTTAGAGGATTTCCTTGTTTTCTCTTTGTAGTTGACTTATATTTCAATAAATTTATGATCAGAGAAGATATTTGTATGATTTCAATCTTCATGATTTTTTTCATACTTGCCTCATGATCCAGTGTATGGTCAATCCTGGAGAACAACCCACATGAACCTGAGAAAAATGTACTTAGCTTTTTGGGCTGTGGTGCCCTATAAATGCTTGTTAAACACATGCCATCTAGATTTTGTCCTTATTTACTTTCTCTCATTCATATGTCCTTCTGTGAGAGTGGGTGTTAACTTTCCCACTACATACATATTTTCTCCAAAGTCTGTTTTCAGATTTGACAGTGGTTGCCTGATGTATTTTGAGCCATCTTCATTTGGTGAGTACATATGATAAGTATCATGTCTTCCTATTATATTGTTTCCTTAATCATATAGTGTCCATCCCCGCATATTATTGACTTTTTTAACTGGAAGTCTATCTTATCTAAGTGTGACTGTTCCATCCCTTTGGGTGTCATTTGCTTGTAGAAATTGCTTTCCATCCATTCACTTTCAGTCTGCTTATCGTTGGAGCTCAGGTGGATTTTCTGGAGGTAGAAAAAGGTTGGATTTTTTCCCTAATCCAATTAGACATCCTATGTCCTTTTATTGTTGAGTCAACTCATTGATATTTAGTGTGCTTATGTATATAAATACATGTTTGTATATATATATTTATATATATAAATGCTTACTACAGGCAATTCATCCTAAGTTTTGTGGTTTTATTTAATTGGCTGTTCAGTTTTTTGTAGTTATTCTACTTTTGATTTAAATACTAAAGTTCCTATTAATATTTCTTGGAGATTTAGTAGTTGTAATCTCCCTAAGATTCTATTTTTCTGAGAAGACCTTTATTAACTGAATACACTGCAAGGAGAGCAGTGGGTGAGACAGGAGAGGTCTGCTGTGCCATGGAGGTCACCTCCCTGACCAGGATAGAAGTTGTGTTTCAGTGGCTGTGGAGAGCTTCATAGCCTTACCCCTTGGGTTATCAGGGAGTGCCCTCCCAGATTCCTTTTGCTCCTCCATTAATCTTTTGTTCACCTGTGTTTCTCTCATTTCCTCTTTTAGAGACTCAGATTCATTCTTCTGTTCCTTAATTTTCTCATCAATCTTTTCATCTTTTTTTTTTAAGATTTATTTATTTATTCATACAGAACTGGGGTACAGGCCAGAGATGCGGAGGGTGAGAGGATTCACCAGAGACAGAGTGGGGTGCAGAAAAGGCAGGTCGACGAAGTACACTGCTGAGGGGAGCAGCGGGCGGGTCAGGAGAGGTCTGCCACGCCATGTGGTCTCCTCCGGGGGCAGGTGGGAATCGAACTCATGCAGAAGTGGCTTAAGCTTCTTTGTGCAGTGCTTTAACCGGCTGCGCCACCAGGGAGGGCCATCTTTTTTTTTTTAAGATTTACTTTATTTATGCATACAGAACTGGGGCACAGGCCAGAGGTGCAGGGGCAGTGAGAGACTTCACTAGAGACAGTGGGGAGCAGAACAGGCAAATCAACAAAGTACACTGCTGAGGGGAGCAGCGGGTGGGCCAGGAGAGGTCTGCTGCTCCATGTGAATCACCTCCGGGGTGCGGGTCAAACTCATACTGACGTGGCTTCAGCTTCTTAGTGCTGTGTTTTAACCTGTCGCACCACCAAGGAGGGCCCTTCTTTTTTTTTTTTAAAAAAAGATTTATTTATTTATGCATACAGAACAGAGGTGGTACAGGCCAGAGGTGGAGGGTTGCTGAAGGATTCACCATAATCAAAGTGGAGAGCAGAACAGGCAGACTGACAGAATACAATGCTGAGGGGAGCAGTGGGTGAGACTTAAGTTCTGCTGCACTATGTGGGTCACCTCTGGGATGGGGATCCAACTTGCATTAAAGTGGCTGCAGCCAGCTTCTCAGTGCTGCACTTTTACCTGCTGGGCTACCAGGGAGGGATCTTCTTTATGTTTTTTTATCATGATAATTTTAAATTCTCTACCTGGCAGGTTGAGAAATTCTTTTATGTTATTGATGCTGAGTTCTGATGGCTGATTTTCTTTTTGTGGTGTGTTTTTCCCCAGAGGACTTGCTTGGTTATTTGTATTTTTCCCTCCCCCTGTTGTTTGTTCTATGCATTGGGACACTGTGCTACTGGTACTAGCAGGCATCTCTGTGGAGTGCTCCTTCTGGGATGTAGGGAACTCTGCTGGTCAGATCTATGATAGTCCAGCACTTTTATACTAAAACTCCGCAAGTGAGTTATGAGTATGCTGGTGGGGGCAGTCCCTGAAGATCCCCTCCCCCTTTGGCACTATAAATTAACATAAATTTATGGTTATATTTTATTAAATTGTTGTTTTAGCCTGTTGATCCCCTTTAGTCTAGATCATTAATATCATAACATTATACTTTGCTATATTTATTTCATCTCAAAGTAATCAGAATTTCCTTTCTAGCTGTGTTACATATTTATTTCATAACTTTTCACCAGAATTTAAAAATTTTAACTATTTTCATCCTGACTTCTAAGTTTTCACTTATGATTTTCTAGCCTCAAAAAAGTATTAGGTTTGATATTAGTCCATCTTCTTTGGTTCTTTTTAAAATTAATTTTCTTATACTTAACTGAGATAACATTGGAGTATCCCCATCAGGTATTAACACCATAGTGCATCCACTACCAACTCATTCATACACCACCATCATAGACCATTATGCCTCCTTTATTCCCTGTTCTTTCCTTTCTCCTACCCCCACATTTCTCTTGGTGTCACAGTGCTGTAGACAGTTGGGTTAGTTTTTCAGTTTTTCTTTACCCAACTATTTAGTTACTTTATATTCCATGTATATGTGACTCCAACTGGTATTTATCTTTCTAATTTATTTCACCTAGCATAATCCCTTCCAGCTTTATTCATTTTGTCACATATGACATGAGCTTATCTTTTGTGATTGCTGACTAGTATTCCATTGTGTATATATACTACATCTTCTCGATCCATTCATCTTTTCTTTGGTTCTTAGGTTGTTCTCTAAATTTAGTTATAGAAAATAGTGCTGCTATAAACATGGGAGTGCAAGTTTCCTTTCAAATTAGTGTTTGGCTAGATGCCTAGGGTTGAATGGCAGATCCATATTTTGAGACTTCCATGCTGCCTTCAATAGAGACTGGGACAGCTTGCTTTCTCACCAATGTAAAAGAGTTACCTTTTCTCCATATCCTTGCCAGTACTTGTTGTTTCTGGTCATTTCATATGGGCCATAATCACAGGTGTGAAATGGTATCTCATTGTGTTCTATTTTTCATTTCTTTAATAATAAGTGATCACGAACATTTTTTTTTAAAGATTTATTTATTTGTGCATACAGAACTGGGGTACAGGCCAGAGACTCACAGGGTGGCAAGAGGCTTTACCAGAGACAGCGTGGGGAGCAGAACAGGCAGATCGATGAAGTACACTGCTGAGGGGAGCAGCGGGTAGGTCAGGAGAGGTCTGCCATACCATGTGATCATCTCCGGGGCAGGTGGGGATCGAACTCGTGCGGAAGTGACTTCAGCTTCCTAGTGCTGTGCTTTAACCTGCTGCGCCACCAGGGAGGGCCAATCACGAATGTTTTTTCATGTGCCTGTTGGCATTCTAATGCCTTATTTGTAGAGGTGTGTGTTTCATTTCTTTCCCCTATGTTTTTGATTAGGCTACAATTTTTGTGTGTGTGTTGAGATTTGTGAGTGCTTTGCATATGTTTCATACCAGTCCTTTGTCAGATGTACCATATATAAAGTTTTTCACATTCAGGCAAGTATTTTTTTGCTTTTGTTAGTTATGGTTTCTTTTGTTGTGCAGAAACACTTTAGTTTGAAGAAACTGTTTATGTTCTCTTTTGTTTTCTTTGCTGTTAGAGACAGATCCCTAAAGGAATCAATAGGTTTATATTATGGAATGTTTTGTGTATGTTTTCTTCTTGTATTTTATGGTTTCAGATTTCATATACAAGTCTTTGATCCATTTTTAATTGATCTTGGTGTGTGGTGTGAAATTATGGTCTAGTTTCATTCTTTTGCAGCTGTCCAGTTCTCCCAACATTATTTATTGAAGAGGCTGTCCCTGTTCCAGCATGTTTTTGGCTCCCTTGTCGTAGATTAATTGCCATGTGTACATGGGTATACTTCTGGGTTTGACTCCTAATTTGATTCCATTGGTCGGTATATTTGTTTTTGTTCCAGTACCAGGCTGTTTTAATTATTGTGGCTTTATAACATAGTTTGAGGTCCAGAAGTATGGTATTTGCATTCTCTTTCTTTTTTGTCAATTGCTTTTGCTATTTGGGTCTTTTTGATACCAAATGAATTTCAGTAGTATTTGCTCCTGTTCTTTGAAATATGCCACTGATATTTTTACTGGGATTTCATTGAATCTGTATACTGCTTTAGGTAGAATAACTACTTAGATAAATGTTGAGTCTGCCAATCAACATTTTTCCATTTCTTTGTGTCTTCTATTTATTTCAACATCGTCTTATAGTTCCCTTTGTATATATCTTTTACCTCCTTTGTTAGATTATTACTATGATTTTTTGGTGCGTAATAGTAAATGGGATCACCTTCTTAAATTCTTCCTCTTCTATCTCACTGGGAAAGCCAAGAAGGTAAAGGAGGTGATTCAGATTCTAGAGGTTAAATTTTCATATTTTCATATAGTAGGGCAACTCAAAACTGACCTGCCAGAATTCCAGAGAGAGGCTGAAGAGCTTTCAATATGGAAGTGTAAGAAGGCAGCATACCAAGTGCAGGAGCCCATACTGGAGGGTACACCTGTCTGTACTTCCATGTACTTGGAGGTTTCTCTACAAGTCACTACAAAGAGATGCTTCTAAAGCAGTTAAAGCCGGAAGTTCCTGGTCAGGTTGGAGGATAAGTCAACCTATACATTTTCTCACTCAGCATTGGGAACCCAAGCTAGCCAGTGTGCCTGTGCAGGCATTGGATTTCAGGCCTGACTGTGGTGCTCCAAGTCTGCAGGGCCTTTGTTTGGCTGGAACTCTGCTTCTAGCCTAATTTTATGAGCAGACATCTGCAGAAACCCAAAACTGAGAAAGAACAACATCTATCACAGCTTCCAGGGTGAACACAAGCTAGAATACTTTGACAGCCTGACTCCTCCTGGGGCTGAAGATGGCTGATTTGCCTCAGATCTGGCAGGGTGAGCCTGATACCTCCCTCTCCCCTCCCCATTAGAAAAGATTCCCCCCACAAGACTTCCTTCATGGTTACCATTTCATGGGGTAAAACAATCTTACCAGCATCTGCAGACACTATGCTCTTGCTCTCAGGGTTACAGTGGTCTTTCCTATAGCCTCTAGATCTGGGTTCCTCAAAGAACTTTCAGAATTCTATTTCTGGCCTTGGCAGGACTAAGAATTTGGGGAGGAACAACACAAACAGCCTTAAATATTTTTAAAATGCAGCAAATAAAAATTCTGGAAGATACTTGCTTCCAAAATAAAAAAGCATTATTTAAAATTTTTAACTATGTATTTCTATATCTACATTACATAGGGTAGATTTGTAACACATGAAAACAGAATGACGACATGATCTAACCCTGTTCCCACATAAATGCCAATTTTATTCCAAGTAATCACACAATTTAAAAAAAACTTTCCTAAAACTTTTTACAAAAATTAGCCCCAGTATTATTAATTCTGGAAAATCCATCCTGTATACTTAGCACTACCTGAAGCTGAGATTAAAACAAAAATTCAAAAATTCCATGGAAGTGTAGATTTCATTTTAAAAGTTAAAAAAATTCTACTTTTCATGATAAATGATGCTACTAATAACTTTACTTGTTAGATTTTTAGTTACTTTGGTGATTTTTATAATCTTACAAATAAGCAACACAAATATTTGAGAAGTAATAATAAGCCAGTCTAATGGCTTGCATTGGAGACCAGGGAATTGCATTTTGTTAAACCCAAATTGAACAAAGTTGAATTTAGGTTAATACAGAGAAAGGCGTGCTCTGGATGTGTTGTCCTTTGTATTTCTTGAAGCATCAGATGAATTGTAAAAAGTTCAAAAAGCTTCTTATTACTCCTGTAAAAAAATGAGTTACATTAGTTAAATTATATACACTTAGCAAATTTATCTGTAGTGGCACTGAGTGGTGACTTATGTGTAAACATGGGGGAATGATAGCTGCTTTCAGAAATAATGGAGATATAGGTAATGAAAGGATTAGCATGTCATGACAAACGGAATTTTATAAAGTAAACCTAATGTGGAAAAATATTCAAGGAAAAGGATAAAATGTTTTGTAATACTGAAAACTGCACCCTGTTTTATCATTACTAAGCTAGAGAATGTGATTATTTTAAGTAAGATTGGGTTTTTAAAGTGGCAGAATACTGTCAAAGGTTTACTTTTGACTTATTTGCAAAATACCTTTTCAGCCATCCTTTCTAATAACCAGTCCGTAATTTCATTTTCAATCAGAATTAAATCTGGTAACATATTTCCTACTTCCTTGTCTACGATTATTTACCTCTTGAGAGAAAATATTAAATAGCTTTATATAACCATCCATCTGACACAAGATTTACATTTTTGTGGTTTTGAAGGTTTACCTTAAGACTTCCTTGAATATCAACTCAATTCTCTTGTTCAAACTTTGTCTTAGTTCATTAAGTCTAATATGAACATAAGTCACAAAAAATATCACCAACACTTTGGCTCATGGATATACTTGTACTTCGAGATTACTTAAGAAAAAAGATCTCATGAATTAAAAATTAAAAAATAATCCTAAACAGCTCTATGGCACAATAGGCCTCACTGCAAATATATTGATTACAGATCCAGACTATCGTGGCATAGTCAGTATGTAAGACAATGAATTAAGTTGTTTAATTGATGCCAGACCAAAACTAGTTACTTAGTGACTTGAGTATGAGGTCATAATTTGGTAATAACTTACTACAGAGAGGTAGGTACCTAGCAGAATGAACCCATTATCACACAACTTCAAATAATTTTACTATTCAAATATACCGAGGACTGATAAAATACTTAATTCACTACCATGGAAATCACAGATAAGGGGAAAAGGGATAAATACTCAACTTGAATAGGATAATTTTACTATTCAAATATATTGAGGACTAGTAAAATACTTAATTCACTAACATGGAAATCACAGATAAGGGGAAAAAGGGTAAATACTCAACTTGAATAGGAACAAAATATTTGGAATTTGGCAAATTTGTATCAAAAATCTAAAAAGAAGGTGATCCAACCAAAATTCTAATGTTATAAAAATGAGATAGATATAAAATATTCAAATTTCCCTCAA
Source organism: Condylura cristata (assembly GCF_000260355.1). NCBI lineage: Eukaryota > Metazoa > Chordata > Mammalia > Eulipotyphla > Talpidae > Condylura > Condylura cristata. The sequence goes on from NW_004567132.1 coordinate 889,498, forward strand.
AAGAAATATAAGACTATATCGAGAATTAACAAAAATATAGGTTAAAATTTTATGTCTTTATTTATAATTTAAAAACTAGTTATACCAGTTTTTGTGACAGGGGAAAGAATCAGAAAAGAAAGACCTCAATGTGAAATTCAAGTTGGTGATAGCAGCAAGCCTGTAACAGTTTCTTAAAATAAACCCATCACTAAAAAAATGTACAAAATGATGTAAAAATAAACTTTTGTAAAAAAATAAATAAATAAACCCATTACTAACATCATTCTAAATTTTTCTGCCTAACTCATTCCTGTTCTCTCTACTCATTTCAGTATATAAATAGGATCGGCATAATATATTTTATTAGCTTTTTTATTTTCACCTGTGGTTTTATAGAATATCAGAGCCATGATTTGTTCTCATACTATCACTTGTCTGCTAAAAGTGCCTTTAGTTTTGTGGTACTTAAGGATCACTTTGTAGAACAGAACTAAGAAACAAGACATTCTGAAATTAACACTCAGTCTATCAGTATGTTAGAATCACAATGATTTTCAATTTTCCACATTTATTGGAGGTTTTTATTTAATAAAATTGAGCAAGGAATGCTTCAGAAAAGTCTTTATAATAATAAGATCTTTAATAGAAATGTATACATAAGAAATTCTTACTTGATTTTAGAAAGTTTCTGCAGAATAATACTGAGCTTTTCTAGTATTTGAAGATCAAGCTTAGGGGTTCGAAGCAGCACAGAGCAAGTACGAAAAAACAAAGTGTTGCTACAGGATTCCAGAAAAGGTTGCAAGGATTCTGTAAAACAAATCACCAGTGCTCTCTGTTAGACTGCAGCTAACAAACGTGAAATTAAATCAGACTTTGTGGGTGGATGATAAATAATGACTTTTAATTCTTTCCATGCTTATAACTTTGGGGCAAATATATTATCATTTGAAAATATATCCACTTTTATTGAACTTTGTAAGTAAAAGAGAAGATTATTTCTTAATATCAAACTTCTGTTAACATTTAAAAGAAAGAAATACCATGTTTGAAAGGGGGAGTCATTTCTTCAATTTGTTCATAAAGGTTAAGCAGAGTGAAATAATTAGAAATAAGAAATTTGGGGGATAATAAACTTTTAAAAAATATTAAATTTTAGAATTATAAACCAATTCCATCTCAATAAAAATTTATTAAGAAAAAAATTCCCACTTGAATGTTAATAAAAATTTACACAGTCACTAGGTTGGGAAGAACGTTTGAGCATAAAAGCAAAAGGAAGATTCGTAAGAAAAAATATTTTTAAAACATCAATGTTTATGTAAAAAAATTAAAATAACTATAAGGTAAACCAAAACTCAAAAATATATAACAAACCACAACAAACGGGAAATGTCAAACTTGGGGATGTGAGCAGAGAAAGAAATCCCTTTGTACACTTGCAAAAGGTAAATATCATTACTAAACAAAGAGCACTTACAGATTAATAAGAAAAAGATGAACCTAACGTTATTAGTAATGAGCAAAAGCATACAAGTAATCAATTCACAAAATAGACACAGTAAAAGTAATCAACATTATTAGCAGAAAATAATTGGCATTTGGCAAATTTGCATCAAAAACCTTAAACTGTGTATAGACCTAGAGTTAGCAATTCTACTTCTAAGAATGTCTTCAAAGGGCAATGAATAAGGGCCACAGTAAATTTTGTCATGACAGTAAATTTTGTTATGAAAACTCTGTTTAGGCTATGATAAGCTCAAATAATGTATAAAAATAATGCATAAAAATGTTTTTTAAGGTGCAAATCACTGTTATCTGTAATTACCTTGTAGATTTTAACTTTGTACAAAAATATTAAATATTTTCAAAATAGTTAAATTCATCTGTAAAACTCAGAGTTGAATACAGGGCTTTCTTTCAGATAAATAAGGTAAAAGCCTTAAAAAGTCATAAAAATATAACTGCATTCATCACCTTTTGAATTCATAAGCACAGTTTGAAAGACTTACAGGTCAGAATCTTAATAATGTACTAAATAAATTATCAAGTAATGTAATAAAAAAAAACCAACAAATTAAGTTGGCGGAATGGTCTGCTGATAGAAAATGAAAAGTGCTATTGATACACACAGAACATTAGACAACATCCTTTTCATGAAGCATGTGGTAAAAAGTAGGGAAAAAAAACTCTAGTACTTTCCTCACAGTAATCTTACCCAAATATGAAAAATTTAGTTCAAAAAGTCAACTACTATATATGACTAACAGAAAAAAGAAGATGGTAAAGAACTATTAGTCATTATCAGAAGATCCCTGTGGGTTTCTAAGATACTTCGAATATATAGTATTGACATTTTCAATTTAAAAAAACCTAAAAACCAACTAGAAGTAAATCTTTAATAAGAAAAAAAAATCAAAGTTATGACGGTTCTTTTTATCTTACAAAAAGTTCCAAGAATGTATATTTTCCTTTATTTAATGATTTTTTATGTTAGTCAGGTCCTGATGAAGAAAACATACATTTAAGGGTTATTACAAAAATCCCCAAGTAAACACTGCCAAATAAAAATGAACTTCCTTCTATAATGCCTGTAATGGAAAAAAGTCAAGAACATCCAAAAATTTCAGTATGTCAATCTAAGGTGAACTTTGTAAAAGTCTTTAAGAAGTCAAAGATTCACTTCCTTAATTTCCAAAGTCTCTTTTAAAAACTGGGAGGCATAAAATTGAGAAGAAAGGAAATTCTAGGATTTTTAAATGTATTACATTAGGTTTAACTGATGTTTTAACATTTTTCAATACTGTAATATCAAATTACATTTTTTAGGTATAGAAAAATCTCAACTTAAATAAACATGGGCATACAGGAGAGGGGGAAAAAACTGAAGTCCAGAGTAGCCAGGTGAGTCCTCAAAATTCATGTCACACTGGATCAATTACCTTAGCATGTCTTCACTGAGTGGAGAAATAACAATACTTAAGAGAATTTCTCTCCCCTAATACTAGACACAGGATCAAAAATATAAAACAGCCAATCAAAAAAATCCAGCAGCAACAACAAAATGTCATCTGTTAACAACCAGACTGGAACAGAAAGGGAGGTGGTAAATGGCCTAAAACAAAAACATAAAATTCTAGAGTGGGAAAAAAAACTGTATTTTCACTCTTTTACAAAGGAAATGGAGAAAGGGGATAGGCAGGGTGTAACTTAAAATAAAATTGCAAAGTACAAACTGCACTGGGGAACCAGTAGGAAGACAAAAACTTTTTTTTTTTCCATGAGAATAGGGTACCCATACCACCCATGTTCCTAATTAAGCAAAATAAACCCTAGATATTTAAGTAAAATATCAGACATTAAAACCCTGGTGGTGCAGAGGGTAGGAGAACTGTACTGCAAAGCTAAGTCAAGCTGTGGCTGCTTCAGTGCATGTTTGATCCCTGCCCAGGAGGTGATTCACATGATACAGCAGACAGCTCCTGTCTCGCCCGCTGCTCCCCTCAGCAGTATACTTTGTCAATCTGCCTGTTCTACTCCCCACTCTGTTTCTGCTGAATCCTCTCGTCACACCTACACCTCTGGCTTATACCCCATTTCTGTATGCATAAAAAAAATCTTTAAGTAAAAAAAAAAAAAAAAACTACACAACCTAAAAATCTGATATACAGTATTTCACCACTATGCCCACTAGATAAGGAAAAAACATATACACTAAGGAAAATGGCTTTGGAAATAAAGTGCTGAAGCAAGGACTAAACTGGACTTGGATACAGTGGTGAGAAGGGAGTATATAAGTTCCAACCTCTATGAGGACACATAGAAAATATGAACAAGGAGGAGGTCCAAACAAGAACAAAATTTGGTAGCAACCTCATGGCCAATTTGGGATACACTAATCAATGAATAAGAAAGGAATTAACACACATAAGACAGAAAGTCAAGCCTAAAAGAAAATAAGACTAAGAGAAAACAACAAAATTTTCCAGTTTTGAGGTCTAGATTAACCTAACAAGAACATGGCTATTCAATTAAATGAGAAAGGAAGGATGAGGAACAGATATTAAAGAGACTATGAATCAACATGCTACTATTAAAGGATAAATTTGAAACATCAAGAAACTGAAGCAATATAACTGAAAATTAATTGCTATCACAAAATTTGCATTAATCACAGAGAATACAAACAAAAAAAGACTTAAAGCAATAACTAAAAAAGAAGACCATACATTAAATCAAAGGTGAGGATAATAGGTGCTCCCGATATAAAGTTAAAAATACATGAAATGCTAAAACAAAACAAAACAAACAAACAAAAAACAAAGCAAAACAAAACAACTGCAGGCTAAAAAAGTACAATAATGAGTCAGGAAAATGTGTTCTAAGATTATTCAATACCAAGAACATATCCTAAACATAAAATAAAAAGTGGTAGCCAAAGCAAAAACAATAAATTACACTAATGGGGAAATCAAATTGTCCTCTGACATCTTGCAAACCACAGTGAATGCTTAAGGACAATGAAGAAATATTTACAAAGTTTTGAACAAAATAAAGGGGCATTTAAACTACTACACTCAGGCAAAATATTGTTAAGTATAAAAGAGCTACAGGTCAACATTTTCAAATATGAAATGACTTTCTACCTATAAACAATTCCTACATTGGATAGCAGATATAAGTGGCAGAGGGAGCAATTAAGCAATTATTCAAAATGAAAAACACAAAAATGTAGAAGTGATAGTAAGAAGACTGGTTTTCAGCCCAAAATATAATTAAATGTAAAATATCAAAACAAAATATTAAGGAAAAAACTAATATGAAGCAAAAGTGCAGATGTTCAATGAGTGAGAAAGCAGAAGAATGAAGAGGCTCTGTTCCATATTTACAAACAAATTATACTTAAATAAGGACAGTCCCTGGGTGATGAATGGATAACTACTGTATGCATGCATCAAGAGGGGCAACATGGCAGAGACAGTAGTGAAAACTGAAATTTAAATTTATTGTAGCATACTATGGCAGTACAAGCCAAGAGAGGGAGGGGTGGCTGCTACCCAGAGCCACTCTGTTGTAGACTGAGATTTCACACCAACACTGGGGACTTTAGAAGCCAGGTGGCTACACTAGAGAGGATGACACAAAGAGTCAATGTGCAGGATGGAGGACAAACCTCTGGAGGCAGCATGCCAGAGCAGTAGACTGATGTCTACAAGCAGGCATTTTTCTTCCAGACAGAAATGAGGCACTTAGAACTGGAGAATGAAATGCCTTACATTCCTAAATAGGGGGACTTGAGCACAATGGACACTCTTGCCCATTGCAATGTGTGAGGTAATGACTGTTGACTGGAGCCTGAGGCACCAAGACATGACAATTATGCCCAGGCTGGTTTAACTCACCTGTTTTTCACCTGTTTTTCTCTGCATCATGTAGCTCTTCTATGGGAAACCCCTACCTCACCCATATCAAGGCTAAAGCTGAGATAACAATTAAGTAATATATTGCTATTAACCAGACTTCAGAGAACCTGGATCCTAGTATCCCAGATGCAACAGGTGCAAGCATCCCAGAGAAAGTTCTATACTCAAAAGGCAAAGGAAATTAACCTTCACCATGACTCTATTCCAATAATAATCCCCTTCCAGTGCTAGAAAATTAACTAGTCAAAGAACCCATATACCAGAGCTGAATTAAAGCTGAGAGGTTGAAGTTAGCACCAAATTATTTGGAACACTGAGGAGCCCAGAAGAGGCCACCCTGCCCAACTCAGGTTGAGTACCTGAGCACCTAAAAAGCTTTGAATTTTGGTACTCATCAGCAACCACCTCCAGGTACTCCAATGCCCAAGCTTCAATGTCCTATAGCCCCCTGTTAACACTAGTACTTTGGTCATGTGAACAGGTGCAGAGGAATTGGTCTAAGAAGCAACAGGCAATTGAGGATCCTACATTAACAACCTAAGATGATACGCTGCCATCTGTAAAATAGAGCCAATTCATCAAAACAGAAAAAGAAAACTCCTCATCCCAACCAACAAAAACAAAGTGAAGAGCCAGAGAAACAGAACAACAAACTCTGAGAAGTCTTGATCCAGCAGAACTGTGTTTCCTGCCTGATACGGAGTTTAAGGTTATAGTGATAAACATGCTTGTCAAAATAACAAAACAACAGATGAATTAAAGGCAGGAATGCAATGAATGGAATAAGGATAACGAAATATATAAATGTTCCAAACATAACTAACAGAACTAAAAATTACCATTATCTAAAAACAATACTGTAGAGGGCAGCAATAGTTCAGAAACTCAAATGGATAACAGAACAAGCAAGTTTGAATACATACTGTTGGAGCCACACAAATAGATCATCCAAGTGAAAAAAAGAATTATAAAGAATGAAGAACAATCACTTTGAGATTATTTAAAGAGAAGCAATATCAATATTATAGAGATCTTAGGATACAAGAGACAGAAAGGCATAGAACTAATGTTAAATAATAGCCCAAAATCTCCCTAATATGAAAAATAAACTAAATATACTGATCAAAAAAATTCAAGGAGTCCCAAACAAAATAACAAAAGTGGATATACGCCAAGACACATTAAAATCAAACTGTTAAAAACCAGTGTCAAGGAAAGGACACTAAAATCATTCAGAAAAAGAAGACCTACATACATTGAAACACTTATACCATTTGTAGACCTCTTGCTGTCAATCTTGAAGACAAAAAGGGGATTGTAGGAAGCATTTAAAGTCCTAAAAGATTTCCATGAAGTTACTTTATCCCAACAGACTACCATACAAGACTGAAGTAGGGATAAGGAATTTTATAGAAAAACAAAAATGAAATCAATACATTACCTCCAAGCTAGCCTTGGAAGAAATGCTAAGATTATTATCAAACAACAACAAATCTCATCTAAAAGTTTAAAAAAATGAAAATTATAGGGCTTTTCCTGGTGTGGTGCAAAGGGTTAAAGCACCATATTATGAATCTCTCTGAAGCCACTGCCACACAAGTTCAATCCCTGACCAGGGAGCTGACCCACATGGCATGGGTCATGGGTCCTGAACCACTGCCCCACCCCTGTTGCTCCCCTCAGCAGTGTACTTCGTCAATCTGCCTGTTCTGCTCCCCACTCTGTATCTGGTGCATTCTCTCACCTACCACACCTCTCACCTATCATACCAGTTCTGTAAGCATAAATAAATCTTTTTTAAAAAATGAAAATTTTATAAGATGGAGGAGGAGAATAAAAATGACTTTGAGGTCACATCATTTGTTCAATAGATCACAAGTATATACATATCAATATAATCTTCTTCAAAACAAGTATCAGTGGAAGTAATAATGCAGTAAAATGAAACCAAGAAACATAAAAAGAAGATGCCAAAAAGATAAAAAGATAAATCAAAAAAAGATAAAAAGACAAATCAAAGATAAAAAGATAAATAAATAAATAGGGGAGGGGAAGCAATAAATATACATGTTCAATAATCACCTGAACTGTAATGGCTTGCATTTATCAATAAAAAGGCAAAAGTGGTTGAGTGGATTATAGAACAATGTTGAACCTTCTGCTACTAGCAGAAGACTCATACTAAATAGAAGTTTAAGTTTAGGAAAAAAAACTAATAAGACCATTGTAAAAGTTAATGGTAATCAAAATAGACTAGAAAGCTATTAAATAACATGAGATTAAATAACACACTGCTCAACAATCACTAAAGAAGAAATCAAAGCAAAATTTAAAAAATACTTGGAGACTAATAAAAATGAAGACATAGCTGCTAGAATTTATGAGATGCAGCAAAAGCAGTTTTAAAAGAGAAGTTAATTACAAGACAAGTCTACACACAGAACTAAGAAAAAAATCCAAACAATTTAATGTTACAGCTAAAGAAACTTGAAAAAGAATACGTGACCAAAGTTATAGGGGAATAATAACAATTAAAGCAGAAATAAATGGAACAGAAATTTGAGAGATCAATTAAACTAAAAGTTGGTTCTCCAAGAAAATAAACGAATATATAAACCTTAAATAGGCTAACAGAGGAAAGAGAAAACATTGATAAATAGAATCAGAAATTGAAAAAGAAAAAATTTTATAAATAGCACAGAAATACAAGACCATAAAAGATTACAAACAACACATGTTAACAATTTCAATAGTCTTGAAGATAATGGATAAATTTCAGAAGACTGACCAGGGAGAACCATGATTGGTTAAAATAGACCAATCACAATTATGGAAGCTGAAACACTATCTAAACCCTACCTAAAAACAAAAATGAAGGATCAGAAGACTTTAAAAGTGGTTTCTTTTTCTTTTTTTAAATCAAAACTGTAAAGAGGCCCTCCCTGGTAGCACAGTGGGTTAAAGAACAGCACTAAGATACTAAAGCCACTTCAGCATGAGTTCGATCCTCACCCTGGGGAAGTGACATGGTGTGGCAGACCTCTCCTGACCCACCCACTACTCCCCTCAGCAGTGTGCTACATTGATCTGCCTGTTCTGCTCTTCACTCTGGTGAATTCTCTCACCACCCTTGCACCTCTGGCCTGTACCCCATTCTGTATGCATGAATAAATAAATCTTAAAAAAAAAAAACTGTAAAGAATTTGCATCCAATTTCCCCAAAAATCCAAAAGGGGACATTCTATAATGCTAACTTTACCTTAATACCAAAATCAGACAAAGTGTGCACCCCCTTGCTTCCTCTATTCTACCATGCCTTGCTCTGAAAAGACACTTGCCATCTCTCCCCCAGCAGGCAAGCCCAGATTGTAGAGGAGGAACCTATGTCAGCACCCACTCCAGCACAGGGTCTATCCAGGGGTAGTACCAATGATTGTATAGTACTACCTATGGAGAAAGTCCTTGTGAAAACTGACATTCAGACAGCTTTTCCTTCTGAGTGTTATAGAAGATTAGTTCCTTATTCTGCAATATACTTCTTAGATGTAGAAACAGGTATCACAAATGAATATTATAGAGGAAAAATTAGTGCTGTACTGTTTTTGACAAAATTAGAAGTCAAAAAGGGTCATCAAATTGCACAGCTCATTTGTGAAAGAATTTTGTTTATCCAGAAACAGATGCTGATCAAATTTTGAACACTGAAGTGGTTCAAGAGTTTTGCTTCCACTGGAAATAATTAAAATTTATGCCAAGAATAAAAAAAGAAAATTACTGGGGCTTCCCTGGTGGCATAGCACTATGAAGCTAAAGCCACTTCAGTACAAGTTCGATTCCCTGCCAGGGAGGTGTCCCACAAGGCATGGCAGATGCTCTCCTGACCCCCCCACTGCTCCCCTCAGCAGTGTACTTCATTAATCAGCCTTTTCTGCTCCCTATTCTGTCTTTGGCGAATCTTCTCACCGCCCTTGCACTTCTGGCCTATACTCCCCTGGACCTCTGGCCTATACTCCAGTTCTGTATGCATAAATAAATAAATCTTTAAAAAAAAAAGAAAGAAAATTACTTCTTTGTTAAAGATAGTTTCTGCTTAAAGTGTTTTGTAGTTCTGTAAATGCAGTAACTTAATTTATAAAAATATTTAGGTCTCTTTATAATCATGGGACCACATAGAAACTTGTCTTTTTCTATAGCTGATAATTTTATAGTTGTTTGGTGACCTAGTACAAAGTTTCTTTTTAAAGTTTAATATATACTAATTATACATCAAAAAAGTATATTTTTTTTAAAGATTTTTTATTTGTTCATACAGAACTGGGGTACAGGCCAGAAGCTCAGGGGCGGCGAGAGGCTTCACCAGAGACAGAGTAGGGAGCAGAACAGGCAGATCTACAAAGTATACTGCCGAGGGGAGCAGCGGGTGGGTCAGGAGAGGTCTGCCATGCCATGTGGTCACCTCCGGGGCAGGTGGGAAGTGAACTCATGCTGAAGTGGCTTTAGCTTCTTATTGCTGTGCTTCAATCCGCTGCGCCATCAGGGAGGGCCAAAAAAGTATATTATTTAACTGATTAAATAATACCCCTTCAGCAACTTATTTTTTTAAATAATATAACTGTTTTTACATCCTTTTGTGTCTTTTTCTATCTCAATTGTAATCCCCGAGGGCTTTCCATCACCAAATCACCCATGTGCCATCACCATAGTCCAGTGTACTTCTTTCCCCCCATAAGATGTGTCATTCCCCACCCACCCCCATAAAATGTCTCTGGTATATAGTTGTTCATTATTATTATTATTTTCTCGCCTGGTCCTTTATACTCCTGCTATGAGTGAAACCATCGGTATTTTTCCTTTTCTTTCTGGCTCATTTCACTAAGAATGATCTTTTCCATCTCCATCTATGTTGCTACAAAAGGCATGTGTTTTTTTTTTTT
>NW_004567132.1:899936-957182 GCF_000260355.1 Condylura cristata
AATCCAGTCATCTACTTTTGGGCATTTAGGTTGTTTCCATGTCTTTCCAGTTATAAATAAAGCAGCAATAAACATGGGGGTGCAGGTGTCTTTTTGAATCAGTGTTTTTATGTCTTTTGGGTAGATACCTAGTAGTGGGATTGCTGGGTCATATGGAAGCTCCATTTGTAGCAGTTTGAGAAACTTCCAAACAGTTTTCCATAGTGGTTATAATAGTTTGCATTCCCACCAGCAGTGCAGGAGAGTTCCTTTTTCTCCAGAACATCCTCGCCAACATTTGTTGTTCCTTCAGCAACTTATTTTAATTGTTGTGTTAAGTCATAAGGAATCCCTTTCATTCAGTAAGCTCGAATTCTTCCATAGATACAAAAAATTGTTTCAACTGAACCAAAAGATAATAAAAATTAAAGGAAAAGATAAAAACCAAATCAGACAAAGAAAGTACAAAATTAAAGACAAGTGCAAACTACTATCTGTACTGAATATCAGTATCAAAATAAAATTATCCAATAAAATTCTATCACATATTGCAAAGGTCATATACCATGACTAAGATGGAATTCAAGAATGTAAGGATGGTTTAATATATGCTACTCAATCATGTAATACACATCAACAGAAGAAAAAAAGTCATATGATAGCATCAATGGATGCAGAGAAAGCATGTGATAAAATAAAACACCCAATTATGAAAATTCTTAAAAAGGTGGAAATACAACCTACTACAACACAGTAAAGCTCATATAGCACAAATCCACAATCAATATTAAAACTTAACAGTGAAACTGAAAGTTTTCCCTTTAAGATCAGGAACAAGGCAAGGATGCTCGCTTTCACACTTCAATGTACTTTTAGAGATTATAATGAAAGCAATAAGATGACAATAAGAAATGAAAGGGATCCATATCATTATTCAAAAATTGTAAGACATTATATGTAGAAGTTCCTAAAGACTCCACTTTTTAAAAAGCTATTACAAACAACAAATGAACACCAAAAAAGTGCCAGGCTAAAAAATTAACACAAAAATATGCTGGGATAGCTATGTTAGCTGTGTTACCATTGGCAACTGTGGTAGGACCCTGTACACTTTGCACTGAAATAGGGCTAAGGCCAGGGGCTGAGGCTACAGTGTGACAAAGTTGCCCAGGTAGAGGACAGGTCACTGTCTATAGTTCTTACCTGCATGCAAAATCGCAAGACATCTCAGGAAACAAAAATGGGGTTTATTTAACAAACAGGGCAAACAAAGAGCTTCTAAGACTATAGGTGGCCAGCTATTTCACCCCAGATAGTGTCCAAAGGGTTCAGAAGAAAGCAGAGTACTGGTCACGTCACCTGCCAACAGTACTGGATAGCACTAGTCAGTGGTTCCAGTCACTACAAGTCCCCAGGAGGCAGAGCCAGAAACACCAAATGTTAACAGCTCTTTGTGAGTTGCTGGTGCACACCAATAACAACTCATTGAGACACAGGCCCAGGCCCTTTGGTTCTCTTTTCAGGCAATATCAGAAACAGGACAGGAGGTATGTCCAGCAATCCAGTCTCTTCATTCTTTCTTCAGAGGTCAGTTGCTGGATATTTCTTCTTTCTTCAGAGGCTAGGAACAAAATGCCACAAGTCTGTTCCTGCCCTACCTCTTCAGGGCACCCCCACCCCCCACACTATAAGCCTAATTGGGCCTTTTCAATCCTACACACTGAGCAGATAATTTAGTACCCATAAGCTCACATCTGATTGATCCATTCTACAATGTAGTCCCAATATAAAAGGGAACAATGTAGTGCCTGCACAGATCTGACCTATCCTGATCTCAGGGAATGCACATAGGCAGGTGGCACTGAGGAACCACCACCAGAGCCAGCTTCAGTGGGGTTAGAGGCACTCTATACCTAAGGGCCAGGTGTTTACAGGTACAAGTGGCAGGGTAGGGGGGGTGACGGTTGATTTTAGAGCAGCACTCGGTGGCCACTGGGGAGCAAGGCAGGAAGCCACCACTGCTGCTGCCAGCTACAGTCAGTTTTAGCCACCACAGCCTAGGTGATGAGCTGAGGCAAATCTGGTCAGGCTTTGCGGCTTGTGCCATAGGGATTCAGTTTCAGTTATAGTAAATATAAAAGTTAATAGGGCCCTCCCTGGTGGCGCAGCGGGTTAAAGCACTGCACTAAGAAGCTTAAGCCACTTTCGCATGAGTTCGATCCCCGCCTGCCCCGGAGGTGACCACATGGCGTGGCAGACCTCTCCTGGCCCGCCCACTGCTCCCCTCAGCAGTGTACTTCGTTGATCTGCCTGTTCTGCTCCCCACTCTGTCTCTGGTGAATCCTCTCACCCTCCACATCTCTGGCCTGTACCCCAGTTCTGTATGAATAAATAAATAAATCTTTAAAAAAAAAAAGTTAATATTGGATATTTAGGATTTTGCATTGTGAAATTGGCATATTACTTTTCTTTGTGGTACAAACAAAATCAACAGTACATTAAAAAGAAGTTATTCCATGACCAAAACAAGTTTATTTTAGGCATTTTATCAAATGATGGTAGTCCTCATTTTAATTTATTCTATTAATCCCATAATTCTTTTTCGATTTATCAATTCCAAAAATACTCTCCAAAAACACATTTGACAAAATTGAACATGTATGCCTGAACTTACTTGTACCACATAAATGGATACTTCCTTAAAATAAGATATATCTATCTCAACCTAAGTCAGCAACACTTCACTTAACAAGAAAACATTAGAAGCATTCTCATTAAGTGAGTACTAAGAGAAAATGTCTATTATAAACACTAATTTTTAGTATTGTGCTGAAGGTGAGATCAAATTCAATGAGACAAGTAAACAAAATTACAAATGTTTATAAAGTAAACAAATGTTAAAAGAATTTTTACTTAAAGACAATATGACTATGTAGCTGAAAGTCCAAGAGAATGAAATGGAAAACCATTACAAAGAAATAAGAGAATGGAGAAAAACTTTCAATGCTTCCCAAACAAGAAAGAAACTTTCCAAACAAAGTGGAAAGCCAATTTATTGAATTAAAGGTGTAGGATGAATGATTACTTCATACCTTTTACCAAGAAAAATTGCAAATTGTCATGGGGGGTCATGTTGGGTAAATATAAATGAGACAGGTTAAGGGGGGTAAGGAGAGTGGATGGGTGCTCAGTTTCACAAGTTCAAAAATGACACACTCAGGAAGTGGCACTGGACAGGAACCCAAAGAAAAGGACCAATATTTTTAGGCAGCACTGCAGGTAGCAGAAGGAAGTGTAAAGGTTACAAGGAGGACTAGCCTGTCACAATGGAGAGTGGTAAAATATGAAGTGAAAAAAGGAAGCCAAAGGTCAGATCTTACATGAAACAGTCTCTGTGCACCATTTCAAAAACTTCGTGTATGCTGAAACATAAAGCCACTTGGAGAGCTCTTAGCAGGGCAATGATGAGGAACGATATACACTTTGATGGAGTAACAAAGAGGGAAGCAGAGAAACCACTGAGGAACTACTGCAATAATTCAGGCAAGATATGGTGATTTGACATCAGATAGTAGTAAGAATCATAAAAGTAACAGAAAAAAGACAAAACACATCTGAAACTCACTCTACTCCCAGAACACTGAAGGTTTAGCCAAAATCTATAAAAGAACAGAAAACTTGGCATGAGTAATCAGGGTTCAAAATAAGATTTACCTTTTTACCTTTCATAATTTGTAATAATCTAAACAGATACAAAGATACTCTCCAACTTAGATTTTCTAGTGACTGACATAAACACTGAAATGGTTATTTCATTTTTTGACTTCTCAAGGAAGTAAGCTATGGCTTCTACAAATTTATGTTCTCTAGGTTTAAATTAAGTTCATAAATAAATTTTAAAAAGTACAAATTCGGATGTTGAGTAAAGTCTGCAGGTTGCTTAAACCAAGTTTTGATGGCTCTTTTCTTGAAGTTATGTCTCAACTGCAGTATAATTTCAAATACTATTGTTCATCTGATGGTAGAAAGCTATTGTGAAAAGCCAAAAAACTGAAAGTAGGATTCAAAGTGATATTTGTATCTCCTTATTCATTGTAGCACTACTTACAAAAGCCAAAAGCAGAAACAACCCAAATACATGGGAATGGATGAACAGATATATAAAATGTTATATATACATACAATGAAGTATTATGCAACTTTTAGAAAGGAAGGAAATTCTGACACATAACAACATAAATGAGCTTTGAGGACACTGTGTTAAGTGAAATTATCAGTCACGAATATTGTCTGATTCCATTTACATAGGTTCTTGGAACAGACAAATTCATAGAGAAGAAAGTAGAATGGTGATTGCCAGAGACTGAGACAAGGAAGATGGGGGTTAGGTATTTATGGGTATAGACTATCAATTAGGCAATATGAGTTCTGGAAATAGATAGTGTGATGACAGTATAACTCCAAATATTAACAAACTATACAGTTAAATATGGTTAAAATGATAAACTTTATGTTATGTGTATTTTACCCACAATTAAAATGTTTTTCCAAAAGAAAAAAAAATGATATGTAGACGATGTTTGAAGAATCCTTGAGACGATAAAGAAAAATAATTTTGTCAGTCCATGAAGAAATTTCAAATGATGTATTTATACAGGCAGTCCTCAATTTCCAAGCATCACAGCTTGAACCACATCCTGTACTAGACAGACTACTATGGTTTAACCACCAGAAAGCTTGAACGGCCCCACCTGCCAGTCAAAAAATCTGAGTCAGCAGTGCTGCTATCTCAACTGGGCAATAGGGCTCCCATTCAATCTACTATACTGATTGAGTTTTTTGTCAGCCCATGATGAAATTTCCAATGCTACATCTACACAGGCAGTCCTCAATTTTCAAGCATTATAGCTTGAACCACAGCGTAGGTGGATTTAGAGTGAGGAAAAGGACAGCAAACAGCAGAGTGGTAGGAAGGATGAAGTCCTGGGGAGAAAGCTGGCTGAATTTGCTTTATTTCCATCTCAACCTAATTAGAATTAACCCCTTAGTCTCCGAATTATTAAAGAAAAGCAAACTGTAAAAAATAAACAACAAAGTGAAGCACTAAATAATTTTGTAACTCTTTGACTCCCTTGTTTTTTTTCATTTTATTATTATTTTATCTACTTTTTACTTCATGTCATTCTCACAAACTGAGAAATTTTCTTTTGATCCAAATATTCTACTTCAAGACACCTATTCTACCAAATATACTCATGTACTTGTCTAAGACTGTATAGAGAAGCACTGTTTATACTAACAAGAGATAAGAAGAGATTACAAGTATTCATCTATAGTGATTTGCATAAATAAGGAACTACATACAAATGCAAGACCTCTCAAGATATAGAGTTCACAACATATATAGCTTTGCATTCTTCTGACAAAAGGAATAAAATAGTAGCATATGTGCATACACATTCATAAATAATAGTTATAAAAGGGTATGGAAAAATGTGAAAATTAATTCCCCTCTTAAAAAGCCTGTAATTGAAAGACTTATCACTTTTGTTACCTTTGAAATTCTTAGCTATGTGAAGTGTTATCTTTTAAATAAACACAATTTTGGAAAAAATGCCATGTTAAATGGCCAGATAAGTCTGATTTTTTTTTTTTTTAAAGATTTATTTATTTGTGCATACAGAACTGGGGTACAGGCCAGAGGCTCAGGGGCGGTGAGAGGCTTCACCAGAGACAGAGTGGGGAACAGAACAGGCAGATGGAGGAAGTACACTGCTGAGGGGAGCAGCGGGCGGGTCAGGAGAGGTCTGCCACGCCATGTGGTCACCTCCGGGGCAGGCGGGAATCGAACTCATGCGGAAGCGGCTTTAGATTCTCAATGCTGTGCTTTCACCCGCTGCGCCACCAGGGAGGGCCAAGTCTGATTTTTTTTAAACTGACTTTAAAAATAAAAAAATAAACTTAGGGCCCTCCCTGGTGGTGCAGTGGGTCAAAGCACTGCACTAAGAAACTAAAGCCACTTCAGCATGAGTTCGATCCCCACCCTGGCGGTGATACACATAGTGTGGCAGACCTCTCCTGCCTGCCCCGCTGCTCCCTTCAGCAATGTACTTAGTCAGCCTGTTCTGGTCGCCACTCTGACTCTGGTGAATCCTCTCAACGCCTCTGCACCTCTGGCCTGTATCCCAGTTCTATATGTATAAATAAATAAATCTTTTAAAAAAAACCAAACTTATAAATAAGTTCATTTTATTCATATATTTAATTACTGAGTTTTCACCCTTGTCTACTACACTAATTGCCAGGTAGGTTTTTACTCCTCATCCTATACAACATTGTTTTCTTTTTTAAAAAAGATTTATTTTTATTTATTTATGCATGAAAGAACTGGGTATAGACCAGACATGTGGCAGGTGACAGGATTTACCAGAGACAGAATGGAGAGCAGAACAGACAGAGCCACTGAAATACACTGCTGAGAGGAACAGTGGACAAGACAGGAAAGGTCTGCCACTCCATATGGGTAAGCTCCCTGGCTGGGGGTTGCAGTGGCTGGTGATAGTTTGATATCACCTCCTTAGTGGTCTTTATAACCCCAGCACCATTAAGGAGGCCTCCTTATACAATGTTTTGTTTTTCACAAAATATCAGAACAAGTTTCTGTAAGATAGGCTACCACACAAACCTAAGGCTTGGCAGACAGAGGGTTCATATTATCCAGTGTTACACAGCAGCAACATTTGATTATTTATAAATCAGGCTGCATGCAGAGAACAATGTGAAATACATGATTACATGTCAAATGACTCTTAAGTGTACTCAGAGGGCATGGGAGAGATTGCTTGCTAAGCTAGTTATGGATCCCTGGAAAGGCTGATGACAAACCATTTGAAAGCCCTTTTCTGCTGGGGTGGGAGGCCAAAGGATTAATTCTTATCGATTTTTATACGAGTTTACCACAGGAAATACCTTAATAAGTGGTAAGCGTAAGAAATGTTACACAAATATAACAAAATACTAGCCAACACTTAACGTATATGAAGAAATTAAAAAAAAAAAACCAGAAGAAAAAGGAAAAGCTCAATGAATTCTACTACAAAAAAGTCTTCACACTTCCCAATGAATGCCCACAGGCCCTACCTTCCTGATTGCTCTACTACATGGCCCACTTACTCTATTTCAGGTATATGACTCTCTATTTCTCAAAAATACCATGCCCAACATAAATACCATCCTAGCACCTTTGTTCTTCTGCCTGAAACAGTCTTCTCCCAGTATTTTGTATGGCAAATTCCTTTATCACCCTTTAAGAAATCCTTTAATACAATACAGCTATCATTGCAATTATACAATTAGATAGGGGGAAGGACATAACTTAATCTTGTTCTCTGATGTACCGTAGTGCCTAGCTGAATGCAGGGGATGAGTGTATAGTTCATAGATAGATATATATACTGAATGAAATAAATCCATCTAGTTTTCAATTTTTTATAATGAATATATTACTTATAAAACAAAAAAAATCAAACACATTCTGGTTGCAGTAATATAAAACACATAGTAAGTATATGCAAACTATTAGTCATATAAAAACGATGAAATTGAGAGCTTAGCTTCTAAACTTAAAAAAGTTATTATATATTCTTCAATTACTAAAAATAGATCTTCCAGTATGTTTTCTTATAGAGAACATTCATCAAATGGAAACTTTTAACTGAGTAAACAGGTTATATGTATATAAGTTCCATTACTAAAACCATATATATAAAGTGCAGGCCTTCAGCCAGTGCTGGAAGGCAGGGATTCCACAATCCCCTTCTGAAACTGAGGAGAGGGAGGGCTCCAAAAATAAAAGTGAGCAGGAAAGCGCATGCTGAGCAAGGCTGCTGCAGGCCCCATTCAAATTTAATGGAACTGAGTAGAGAGAGGGCTCTGCCATTAAGGTAAACTGTGGGTCCTAGTAAAGTACAGGACTACCAATGGGGCTGTTGGAAACTAGAGACCCCAAACACCTCTTCTGGAAGTAGTAAATACAGAGGGAAGGTATCTTAAGGGACAGTGCCTATCAAAATATCCATTGTATCACTTCCCTTGTGAAGTTTGATGTAACAGTACCAGACTTAGTCTGCCTACCAAATTCCAACATCCCAGAAGGAGTACCCTAAAAAGATGCCCACCCGTACCAGTAGCACAGTGACCCACCACATAGAACAACTTAGAAAACAAACAACAAGGAGAGGAAAAAGTACAAATAACTAAGGAAGTTCTCAGAGGAAGGACACATCACAAAAAGAAAATCAGCCTCCAGAACTCAGCAATGACATGGAAGAACATTTTTCCTGTCAGCTAGAGAATTTAAAATTGTCAAGATTAAAAAACAAAGATAAAAATGAAAATAAAGTTAGAGAAATATAATTAATGAACTAAGAATGAAACTGAGTCCTTAAAGAAGAAAATGAAAGAAATGGTAGATTAAAAGATTAATGGAGGGGCTCTCCCTGGTGGCACAACAGGTTAAAGCACCATACTATTAAGCTCTCAGAAGCCTGACTGCAGAATGAGTTTGACCCCCAGCCAGGGAGCTGACCCATATGGCATAGCAGACCTCTACTGACAGGCCCACTGCTCTCCTCAGCAGTGTATTTTAGTATATCTGCTGTTTTGTTTCCCACTCTGCCTCTGGTGAACCCTCTCACCCATCACACCTCTGGCCTCTACCCCAGTTCTGTAAGCATAAATAAATAAATCTTAAAAAAAAAAAAAGATTAATGGAGGCCCTAGTGCCTCGTAGTGGCACAGCAGGTTAAAGCACAGCACTGCAAGCAAGCCAGCCACTTCAGTGCAAGTTCAATCCCCTGCCCTGGAGATGATCCATATGGCACAGCAGACCTCTCCTGACCAGCTAACTGCTCCCCTCAGCAGTGTACTTTGTTGATCTGCCTGCTGTGTCCCAACTCTGTCTCTGGTGAATCTGCTCACCACCCCTGCACCTCTGGCCAGTACCCCAGTTCTGTATGCATAAATAAATAAGCCTTCAAAAATAAATAAATAAACTTGTGATACCTTTAAAAAAAAGATTAAAAGAAAAGCTAAAGAACTCTGGGAAAACAACAAAAATAGAATTGAAGTGAAAGAGAAAACCAGTCCTCTCAAAGATGTAGATATAAAAAGAACCAAAAAACAAAAGGAAAGAAAATGAAGGAAAAAAGAATGAAGGAACACTTTGAGAACTGCCTGATACTGGGAGGAAAGGAAATATAGGAAGTGTACTTCGTCGATCTGCCTGTTGTGCTCCCCATTCTGTCTCTGGTGAAGACTCTCACCGCCCCTGCACCTCTGGCCTGTATGCCATTTCTATATGCATAAATAAATAAATCTTTAAAAAAAGAAAACTAGAGGCTAATCTCTCTAATGAATACTGATGCAAAAATCCTCAATAAAATCTTAGCCAACAGTATCCAACAATGCATCAAAAAGATAATTCACCATGACCAAGTAGGATTTATCCAGGGGCACAGGGTGGTTCGAAATCTGAAAGTTAATTAATATAATCTAATACATCAACAAAAAGAAAAATAAAAACCATATGATTCCCAGGTTTACATACCTGGGAATAAACCCAACAAAGGAGGTGAAAGGCTTATACAAGGTAAACTATATAACACTGCTAAAAGAAATAGAAGACACAAGAAAATGGAAAGATAATCCCTGTTCATGGATTGGAAGAAACAACATTGCCAATATGATCCTCCTATCCAAAGCAATTTATAGATTCAAATGCAATTCTAATAAAAATCCCAATGGCATTCTTCAAAGAAATAAAGATTACTGATATTCATATAGAAGCTCAAAAAGTGCCACAATGCCAAAGTTTTCCTAGCTAAAAGAGAAAAAATGACTTCAGACTATGCTACAAAATCATAATTAAAATAGTATGTTACTTGAACGAAAACAGACACAGAACAACAGAGTATAACTGAAAGCCCAGAAATAAAAATACATATTTATGTATAAATAATATACAACAAAGGAGAAAATTATATACACTGCAATAAGGAAAGCTTCTTCAAATCAATAGTGCTGGGAAAATTAGACTGCTGCATTCAAAAGAATGAACCTACACCATTATCTCATTCTATACACAAAAATCAACTCAAAATGGATAAAAGTTCTGGAGAATACCTGAAACCTTAAAACAAACAAACAAACAAAAAAAAACAGGCAAAACACTCCAAATTTCCAAAACATCTTTGTGGACTCATCTCAGCAGCAAGTTAAACAAAGGAGAAAATAAACAGCTGAGACTATATCAAACTACAAAGCTTCTATATGGCAAAAGAGATAATGACCAAAACAGAAACTCTCTATTGAATGGGAGAAATATTTGTACACCAAACATCTGATATTTAATTTGCACACCAAAATGACATCAAAGCATGTGTATAAAACACTTCTACAATTCAATAAAAAGAAAATAAACCAACTCAATCAAAAAAATGGGCAGAAGAGCAAAACAGGCACTTCCCCAAAGAGTACATGCAGATGGCCAACAGCCATATAAAAAAAATGCTTATCATCACTTCTTATCAGGGAAATGTAAATCAAAACCAGCATGAGGGTCCTCCCTGGTGGCGCAATGGTTTAAAGCACAGCACTCTGAAGCTATCCACAACCAGTGCAGCACTACCTTGATTACAGCTAGGGAGGTGACCATAGCACAGCAGATCTCTCCTGACCTGCCCACTGCTCCTCTCAGCAGTGTATTTCAGTCAATCTGCCTATTTTGTTCCCCAGTCTGTCTCCGGTGAATCCTCTCATCCCTCCCCACCCCTACAGTTCTCACCTGTACCCTAGTTCTTGTATGCAAAATAAATCTTTAAAAAAAAAACAAAAACACCATGATATATCACCTCATACCTGTGAGATTGGCCCCTATCAAAAAATCAAGTGCTGGTGAGGGCATAGAGTAAAAGGAACCCTATTAAACTGTTGGTGGGAATATAGACTAGTCCTGTCCTTATGAAAAGAAATATAGAGATTCCTAAAAAGACTGGGCCGACCATAATACCCAGCAAACCCACACCTAGGTATCACCCAAAGAACACACAAAATCTAATTTGAAAGGAAACCTCCACTCCTATGTTTATAGTGGTACTACTTACAATAGTCATGATATGAAAAAAACCTAAGTGCCCCGAACAGAAAAGTGTATCACAAAGTTGTAGTATATATACTCCATGGAATACCACTCAGCAAAACAAAACAAAAAAAGTTTGATGAACTAGAAGGGACTATTCTAAGCAAAGTGAACCATGAGGAGAAAGAGAAACACCACATGGTCCCATATAAATGCGGAATCTAAAGAAACTCACCCTTGAAAGCAAACATTAAATCTGAGACATTCAAGAGAGTCAAGGGGCCTAGAGAGGAGAGTAGAAAACAGCTGGAGAGCAGAACATGTGGAGTGGAGTGGAGTGGAGGACTGCTGGCACTTTGGTGATGGGAAAACAATGGTGAAAGCACCTGAGGGGAGAAATACTATACTGTGAAAAAAATTAACAAGGATGTTTAAAAATTTTTTTTAAAAAAGAAATTTTAAAAAATTAATAATTAAATAACTAAGGTTCTCCAAATAAGGAAAATATTTAAATATAGTCAATTAAATAATTTATTTGCAGTATATACTTCTATAACTTTCATATAAAGGTTTCTGTCTAAGGCCTTGCCTGTGGCTCTGTTGTGCTCACTTGTAGGTGGAGACACACATTTGATGATCTCACTCCCTCTGAGCAAACAGGAAATCTATGATTAGACCTGTTAGAATGATGAGACCAAAGAGATCTAAGAAAGAGGCTCAAATATATGAGTAACATTTACAGAGCATAGCCTCATACCTGGAAATTATGCCAAGTTAGTGAAAATTTGGACTAAAGATTAGGTTAATAATTCTTGGTGTTGCTATTAATGACTTAGTTTTCAAAAATATTTTTTAAGAATTTACATTATAGGGCCCTCCCTGGTAGCGCAGTGGGTTAAAGCACAGCACTAAGAAGCTAAAGCCACTTCAGCATGAGTTTGAGCCTCACCTGCCCCAGGGGTAACCCACATGGCAAGGCAGACCTCTCCTGACCCGCCCACTGCTACCCTCAGCAGTGTACTTCGTTGATCTGCCTGTTCTGCTCCCCACTCTGTCTCTGGTGAATCCTTTCACCGCCCCTGCACCTCTGGCCTATACCTCCCTTTTGTATGCATAAATAAATAAATCTTTAAAAAAAAAAAAGAACTTACATTATAAAATGCAACAGCATCAATATATATTAAAGATACACATTTACAAGAGATGAGAATAAACATTCCATTGTCATTTCTTTAAATATAAAATTAAGAACTTACTAGATTCCACTGTCATCTGAAGTAAACTATCAATGACATTAGATAGGAGTCCTTTACTGGATATTCTTAGATGACTTAAAATTACTGGAACAGCTTGATACTCCAAAAACAAGACTTTTCCTTCATCTGTCTTTAAGTCCATACAAAGAGAATCAAATGCCTGAGCCAGATAGTCAGCTGAAAAACAACATACAAAATTAACTGCCATATTGATAAGCTAGTTGGCCATCAGAAACAGAAGGCAAAAAGTTGATACTCTCATTTTAACAAATTCTAAAGAAAAACAAAAGTTAAATGACCTGAGATTATAAGACAAATATAAATATTTATTACCCTAATTAGGTAAGAATAAAAGGTAAGAGGAATTATAATGTGAATTTCTTTCAGAATTTTCATTTCAATTCTTATTTATATAAATAGTAAATATGAAAGTTAACATTTATTTTCCATATTTAATTTAACCACATGCTTCCAAGAATTTAAACAGTATTAGTATTTCTATCTGTAAACAGCTTTTATGATTTGTCACTGCTTTCTAAGCATTTACTTATTTTAAAATGTAACTTCATGGGCCCTCCCTGGTGGCACAAAGGGTTAGGATGCAGCACTGCAAGCTTGTGAAGCTGCTTCACTGAGAGTTCAATTCCCGGCTCTATAGGTGACCCACATGGCGCAGCAGACTTCTCCTGTCCCTCCCGGTACTCCTCTCAGCAGTGTACTTCATCTATCTGCCTGTTCTGGCCCCTCCTCTGTCTCTGGTGAATCCTCTCATTGCCCCTGCACCTTTGGCTTGTACCCCAGTTCTGTATGCATAAATAAATAAATCTTAAAAAAAAAAAGTTTAAAAATAAATAAATAAAATAAAATGTAACTGCACACAAACTTAGTAAATGGGTTTAAGTGAGAATCTCTGCTTCCAAAAAGAGATGCAACTGCCATTTAGGGGCAACTTCAGAAGACTGGCTATGCTCATTCCATTAAATATATTTAGTGATATATCTCAGAATGGCACTAAGATTTTACCAAGGCCAGTGCTATGAAGACAGGTGGTAGATCTACAGCCTCTAGAATTTCCTTAAAGACATTCTACAGTTAGGAAGTTCCTCTGTCTGCCTGTGAGTGCAAGTGTCTTTTTCTTTCTCCTTTTCTTAATAAACTTGCCCTTTGGAAATGCAGGAAAAAATAAAATAGATGTTTTAGAGGGGTTGGGAAGCTCAGAGGTAACAGAACCACTAATTTAACCATAATAAATGCATTTAAATATTAAAATTACACCACACAACATCTTTTTTTCTTTTTTTTTTTAAAGATTTATTTATTTATGCATACAGAGCTGGGGTACTGGCCTGGGGTACAGGTGCGGTAAAAGGGTTCACCAGAGACAGAGTGGAGAGCAGAACAGGCTAACTGACTAAGTACATTGCTAAGGGGAGCAGTGGGCGGGTCAGGAGAAGTCTGCTGTGCCATGTGGGTCATGTCTGGGGCGCAGGATCAAACTTGTGCTGACATGGCTTTAGTTTCTTACTGCTGTGCTTTAACCCACCGTGCCACCAGGGAGGGTCCCTTTGATTCATTTTTAATATACCAAACAATTGATGTTACTACTTTTATGACAATTCTACATTGTTTTTATATATAAAAGAATATCCCAGTTTTCCAAAACTCTCCTTTAAAATTCTATTCAAAATTTAAAAAAATTAAAATCACATTATTCAAGTACAACTGAGTTAATTTTTTTCTACTGAGATTTCTGTTTCAAAAAAGACTCAAGGAAAAAAAAAAGGACTCAAGAGTCCCTAGAAATATATTAAAAATATGATAGTCACCCTATTACAATTTACTGTCCTCCAAACTTCTGCTGCATTTACTTTTTGCTATTGCAGCTTACACAAACAAAAGAAGTAATTAAAAACTCTATTAAGAATGAGAAGCTGAATACTTGTGTGATATTAAAATACATATGAAAGAATTCTGAAAAATATGAAAAAGATCTTTATGTACCTAAATCAATTTATAGGGCACTCCACTTTTATTTTTCGTAGAATTTAGTAGAACACTAACATCATGTGTACTTAATTTTTGGACTTCAATAAAATCAAACATTGCAAATAAATGTGTATTTAGGATAAGCAGAGTTGCTAGAATTTGTTCTGGCTTGTCTTATTGAGAAATCTGTATCACCAACTCGGGCAGATGAACCATTGATTCAATTCTTAGGAATAAAAGTTTTTATCACAGTGCCACCTACTGCATTTGGCACAAATTACTTCACCTTTGAATTCATAATCTGAGATTAAATGAACTGTTACATAACAAGTTTGAGAAGTTAAAAAAAAAACTGTCTTTTATTAATTTGGGGGGGGTTTAAAGGTATTTGATTTTTTAAACTGACTTATCTTTAGAGAGAATTAAACTATATCCTCATTTTAATTTTTCTTATAGTGAAGATTTTCTAAAATTAAAACCACTTCAACTCCTAAAAGAATATTTAAAATATTAGTTATCAATTGTACCCAAACTGATTTGTTTTCATGAATATATTATTGAGTCTTAAAAACCATTCTGACACTTAATTTTAACAGTTTTATTCCTTATCAAAAGCCAATCCATTGATATTAATCACTACAAAATAGTGTTTCCCATTACATAACAAGTATGTTAGATTTAAAAATTTAGAAACTCTGCACAGCAACTAACTCTCTTTGTATCTGGGCTAACCTTGTAACTTTAACTAACAGAATTCAACAGAAATGATACTTGTGTTAATTAGAAGCTGAGCTTGGTCTCAAAAGGCCATGTCTCTTTCACTCACCAGCTGGGTACTTTTCTGACACCATGTGAACAGGCCCAGGCTAGCTTGATGAGGAGAAACCTGGGAGAGGTTCTAGAAATGTTAACAAGCCTAATCAAAAACGGCCGGCCCAGCCCAGACAAACCACCAAGTTTGCTGAGCTCTAATTACCAATCCAAGTAATTGTGAGCTAGTAAACAAAATGGTTCTAAACAACCAAGTGTTTCATGGCTTATTATAGAACCTCAAATACAATCTAAATAGATATAAGTTGTGATCTCAGGAAACCCAATTCTTAAAAGGTAAGTAATAAATAATAATTGATGTTCAGGATAACAGCAGCTAGTTTGTTAGGGGCTTAATATATGCCAGACTCTGCATAGCCTTCACTTAATCTTTTTTAGAAACAGTGTTATGAAAACACACAAACAGGGCCCACCTAAAGTCACATAGCTAGTGAAATGACTATTCAAACCTTAGTTGCCTGATTCTAGAATTGAAGTTCTTAAGTGCAATCGTAAGTCAAACCTTATGGTATCTGAGAACTACAATAAATCCCTAAGCCTGAAGTGTGAGTACATAATTTATAAATGTATGAATCTATAGAAGTTGAAGGTCAGGCACTGAGTAGAGCAAAGGAACAGAAGTGGCCTTAATGCAGACTTTTTTTTTTTAAAGATTTATTTATTTAAACTGGGGTACAGGCCAGAGGCTCAGGGGCGGTGAGAGGCTTCACCAGAGACAGAGTGGGGAACAGAACAGGCAGATCGATGAAGTACACTGCTGAGGGGAGCAGCGGGCAGGTCAGGAGAGGTCTGCCACACCATGTGGTCACCTCTGGGGCAGACAGGAATCGAACTCATGTGGAAGCGGCTTTAGATTCTCAGTGCTGTGCTTTAAGCCGCTGCATCCCCAGGGAGGGCCAAGACTTTTTCTTTTTTTAAGAGGCCTGTACCCCTGTTCTTGTATGCATAGATAAATAAATTTTTTAAAAGGTTGTATTTAATTAAAAATTTAAGTTACATCTAAAATAATTCTATTGGGTAGGATTCCCATGTCCTCATAATTATCGTGTTTACATAGATCAATTAGTATGCACATGATAGTTTTACTAAAATGTTTTACATTGAAGAAATAGAACAACTAAAAAGGCCAATTACAAGCAAGGAAAATGAAGAAGTAATCAAAACCCTCCCCCAAAATAAAAGCCTAGGGCCAGATGGAACTACAAATGAATTTTACCAAACTTTCAGAAAAGAACTAGTGCTATTCTACACAGACTCATCAAAAAAATCAAAAAAGAAGGAAAACTATCAGATATTTTCTATGAAGCCAACATCACAGTAATACCAAAACTGAACAAAGAAAACACAAAAAAAGAAAACTTCAGACCAATCTCCCTAATGAACACTGATGCAAAAATCCTCAACAAAATCTTAGCCAACAAATCCAACAATGCATTAAAAAAATAATACCCCATGACCAAGTGGGCTTTATCTCAGGAGCACAAGGATGGTTCAACATCAAAAAATCAATTAATCTAACCCATCACATCAACTGACAGAAAAATAAAAACCATATAATCATATCAATAGATGTGGAGAAGGCATTTGACAAAGTTCAACATCCATTCCATTTATGTTTAGGGCCCTCAAAATCCTCGGAATAGAAGGAACATATCTCAGCATGATAAAGGCCATATATTACAAGCCCACAGCCAATATTATCCTCAATGGAGAAAAGCTGAAAGCCTTTCCTTTGAGATCAGGAACAAGACAAAGGTGTCCACTATTGCCACTGCTCTTCAACATAACATTGGATGTTCTAGCCATAAAAGCAATAAGACAGGAAAAATATATACAAGGAATCCAAATAGGGAAAGAAGAAGTCAAATTATCCTTATTTGCAGATGATATGTTAATTTATATGGAAAACCCTAAAAGCTCCACAGAGGAACTAATCAAAACCATCCACCAGTTTAGCAAGGTAGCAGGATATAAAATCAAAACACAAAAGTCAGAGGCCTTCCTATACACAACCAATCAAATGAAGCAGAAATTTTTTTTAAAAATCCCCTTTTCAATTAAAACAAAAGAATCAGATACCTGGGAATCAACTTAACAAAAGAGGTAAAAGACCTATACAAAGAAAACTACAAAACATTGTTAAAAGAAATACAAAAAGACACTGTGAAATGAAAAGATATTTCCTGCTCAAGGATTGGGAGAACTAACACCATCAAAATGGTCATCCTACCAAAAGTGATACACAGATTTAACGCCATCCCAATAAAAGTCTCTATTTCTTTGAAGAAATAGAAAAATATTGATGACATTCATATGAAATCACAAAAGACGTTGAATAGTCAAAATCTCATGACTAAGAAGAAAGAGAATGGAGGCATTAATCCCAAACTTCAAGTTATACTACAAAGCCACAGTAATCAAAACTGCATGGTACTGGAACAAGAACAGACACACAGACCAGTGCATTTGAATAGAAAACCCAGATATAAACCCATAGGTTTATGGGCAGCTAATCTTTGACAAAGGAACAAAGAAAACATAATGGAACAAAGAAAGTTTGTTCAACAAATGGTGCTGGGAAAACTGGGAATCTGCATGCAAAAAAATGAAACTAGATCACTACCTCACACCATACACAAAAATCAACTCGAAGTGGATTAAAGATCTAGACATAAGAATAGAAACCATAAAATACCTGGAAGCAAAGATGGGCCAAACACTGCACGACATACACTTCAGTAACATCTTTGAAGATACAGCACCCAATGCAACGATTGTGAATGCAAGGATAAATAGATGGGACTACGTCAAGTTAAAGAGCTTCTGTACAGCAAAAGAAACATTACAAAAAACAAATAGACATCCCACCGATTGGGAAAAAAATTTCTCACACAAAACTAGCAATAAAGGATTGATCACAAAGATATACAAAGAACTGATGAAACTCAACAAAAAATAAACAATCCCATCAAAAAGTGGGCAGATGGGCTAAAAAAGACACATCCAAAGAGGAAACACAGATGACCATCAAACATATGAAAAAATGTTCAACATCACTTGTAATAAGGGACATGAAAATTAAAACCACAATAAGGTACCACCTCACCCCAGTAAGAATGGCACATCTTCAAACAACTAGCAACAACAAATGTTGGCGAGGATGTGGAGAAAAAGGAACTCTTCTGCACTGCTGGTGGGAATGCAAACTAGTACAACCACTATGGGAAACTAGAGGTTACTTAAACTGCTAAAAATACCAGCAATCCCACTCCTAGGTATCTACCCAAAAAGACACAAAACACTGATTCAAAAAGATACCTGCACCCCCATGTTTATTGGCACTTTAGTCACAATTGGAAAGACATGGAAACAGTCCAAATGCCCAAAAGTGGATGACTGTATTAAAAAGATGTGGCATATACACAATAGAATATTACTCAGCAACCAAAGAAAAGAAACACATGCCTTTTGCAGCAACATGCATGGAGCTGGAAAAGATCATACTTAGTGAAGTAAGTCAGAAAGAAAAGGAAAAATACTGATGGTTTCACTCATAGCAGGAGTATAAAGGACCGGGCAAGAAAAAAATAATAATGATGAACAGCCATATAGCAGAGACATTTTATGGGGGTGGAGTGGAGAATGGGCTCAAAAACAATGAGGGGAGGGAAGCACACTGGACTTTGGTGATGGCACATGGGTATTTGGTGTTGGGAAGCCCACAGGGATTACAATGAGATGGGAAAATGTACGAAATGATATAAACTATAAAAAATGTTTTACATTGATTCCCACATCTATAAACATCTAATTTTTTTAAATAAAATTTTGATTGATTTACCATTGGTTACTTACTGTGTAGGTTTCATACTTCAGTATGTGTATATACACAGTGTGCTCACCACTGTAGTGCCAGTACCAGTAATATTTATAATTCTCTTGACATATAACATTATATTGTCCTCAAAACAGTATAGGGCCTGACCTGATTACTTGGGATCTAGAAAAATCAAAGTCTTCTACATTTGCCTGACCCTCAGTTTATTCTTCTGTAAAAATGACAACACTTGGGGCCCTCCCTGGTGGCGCAGCAGGTTAAAGCACTGCACTAAGAAGCTTAAGCCACTTCCGCATGAGTTCAATCCCCGCCTGCCCCGGAGGAGATCCACATGGCTTGGCAGACCTCTCCTGACCCACTCGCTGCTCCCCTCAGCAGTGTATTTCCGTCAATCTGCCTGTTCTGCTCCCTGCTCTGTACCTGGTGAATCCTCTCACCCTCCGCATCTCTGGCCTGTACCCCAGTTCTGTATGAATAAATAAATAAATAAATCTTTAAAAAAAAAATGACACCATTTACCTAACAAGGTTAATGTGAGGAATACACCTGAAATAACCATGTGAATGACTAAAAAAAAAAGCCAGCAACCCTGGATGAACTCAATTCACCTCCTTTACTATACCAAATTTCAATGTATCAGTTATTTATCCTTTATCATTATTACAAATGCCACATTAACACTTCTGAACTTTTATTTCTTTTTTGGTTATTTCCTTGCATTAAATCTTATTAACAATTATGATACACTTTGGTAGCTCTTATAAGCAGAATGCACTTCAATAATTTTATTTTTCTCCACATTTATAATCATTTCCCCTAATGATTTATGCTAGATATATTTTTTCCTTTCTGATAACTTTTACTTGGTTTGTTTTGCCATAGCCCAAGTTTATATAATTGAGATCCAATAATAACCTTTAACCCTCAGACTACTAACCCTTTGTGGGGCATATAACAAGGCAGGGAAAATCACGAGGTAAAAAAAGAATCAATCAGTTCTGGAATTTGATACATATGTGAATTTAAAGTCACTAACCTTTTTTAATGTTAATTTTCTATCTCTGAAACATGAAGCTAGGGACATGCTGCTCAGGTAAATTTATAAGGTCTAACAATTTATAAGTTCTAACAATTGCACTTCAAAAACTATCAGACAGTATTTCCCAAATTGCCTTCCTCAGAAAATTAGTCATGTATAGAACTTTCTCATAAAGGGTCTGGAAGTTAAATAGATTTGGAAAAGTTACATACAGTATATTAGAGCTTAGATATTTATAAAGCACACTAGGATATTAAAGTAATAAAATCTTTAAACCTTTAGTTACCCCTAAATTTCTCAGACAATTTAAAACACAGAGGTCACAGTTCCAACTTTTCCTATAGTTGCATGCATTACTTAGCCCAAAGAGCTACTTATCCATAAGACAGACAGCTAGGATGGACTTACAAACAAACAAACATACATGCTGGTACATTTTAAAGTAATAAAATAATTGCTGCCTACTTGGCTTCTCATTCTTAATTGCTACACAACCTGGCATAGTTTCTGACTCTCTCAAACTTTCCATTAAAATTTTTTTTATTTTAAAAGATTAATTCTGAATTTTTAAAACAGAGAAAATGGTAATTGTTAAATATGTAATGCTGTATAGCTATAACAGCTATTAATATTTTACCATAAATATTATTTTTAAAATAAATATTACAAACAAATGTTAACTGAATGAAAGTTATGATATGCTTGTCATAAAGTGGCAAGTAGGGTTATTTGTGGGGGGCAAAACTATCCCTTTTATGAATGATGGCAGTTAATCAAAACTGGAGGATGTTTTTATTCTTGTATACCATAAAGCAATTATAACCTTCCGAAACATTTTGATGTTTAAAAATGCATCACTTAGTTATAAGTACACTTTCACTTCTACTTATTCTACCTATTCAATAGTGTTTAATTAACTTAAAATTTTTATTCTTAAAATTCTTAAAATTTAGCTCTTCAAGATTGTCTAATATCAAATCAGATCTAAAAGATTCAATCACCAATTTACATACTAATTCTTCTGGACACTTCTTAAGTGATTTTACAAATAACTTTAAAGAAATATTTCTAAAAGAACTCTATGTTAGAGAACTTCTAACTCTCAGAAATTGTCTCAAAAATTTAAAACTTAAAACAATTTTTAAAGTAAAGGAAATGTCATCAATTCTGTATTCATTACCTTAGATGAAAGGTAACAGTAATAAGCATTTCTTAAAATAAATTAATGGGGAATTAGTTTGATGTTTCAACTCCCATTTAATATCTCAAATTCAATATTATGTTTAAAAACACAAATATTTGAAAAAAATTAAAGACTCTTGGAAAGGTGTCCATTTTCTCAGAAGACTTTACCCAAAAGACTACAAAAGTTCTGTAAAAAAGCATCCTTGGGTCCTCCCTGGTGGCGCAGCAGGTTAAAGCACTGCACTGAGAAGCTAAAAAGCCACTTCCGCTTGAGTTCAATTCCTGCCTGCCCCGGAGGAGACCACAGGGCTTGGCAGACCTCTCCTGGCCCGCCCGCTGCTCCCCTCAGCAGTGTACTTCGTTGATCTACTGTTCTGCTCCCCACTCTGTCTCTGGTGAAGCCTCTCACCACCCCTGAGCCTCTGGCCTGTACCCCAGTTCTGTATGTACAAATAAATGAATCTTAAAAAAAAAAAGCATCCTTATTGAAAATGAAATAAAAATTTTAATTTAAAAGAATTTTAACATTCAAACAAGTGAGACAAATATGAATAGACAAGCTACTAGATACCATGGAATGCACTAAAAATGATATTAAGTGGGAGATACATAGCAATTCAGGTCAACAAAGAAGAAAAGTCTCAAATAAGCAATCTAATTTTACATCTAAAGGAATCAGAAAAATAACAAAGAACAACTGAAACCAAAAATCAGTAGAAGAAAAAATAAAATTTAGAATACAATTTAAAAAATTAGAAATCAAAAAGACCATTCAAAATGTCAAAAAATATCAATAAAATGGTTCTTGGAAAGTATAAACAAAATAGACAAATACTTAAAAAGGCCAAATGAAAAGAATGAGAAACAAGAATCAAAATTACAACAAAGATCATAGATGTACAAAGGATCATAAGGGACTATCAGTAATGTTTTTATGCAAACAAATTGGACAGCCTATAAGGAATGGACACATTTTTATAATCTTCAACCTTTCAATGCTGAACAGGTATGAAATAGACCAACCCACAAGTTCAGAAATTGAAAGAGTAGTCATAAGTCTCCATAATAACAAAAGCAAAGATGAGATGGCTTCACTAGTGAATTCTATCAAACCAAAATTCTTCCCAGAAAGAATCATCCACCATGACTAAGTGAGATTCATTTCAGGGATGTCAGGTTAGTTCAACATACACAACAGTCATTAACCTCATCAACAAAAAGAAAGATAAAAATGATATGACCATTTTAAAAGACACTGAAATAGCTTTCAACAAGATTCAACACCCATTGAAGTAAAAGGAACTAAGATCATTCTCAATGGTAAAAACTGAAAATCTTTTCTTAAGACTTGAAATAACACAGGATTCCACTCTCACCACTGCTGCTAAATATAATACAGGAAGGGTCTTAGCTAAAACAATTGGGCAAGAGAAAGACATAAAAGGTATACAATGGAAAAGAGGAACTAAAGCTATCATTTATTTATAAATGATATAATGTCTACCATTGCTTGTTGGTCTTGGACTGGCTGAAACAGTCTGGGTAAGAGACACACGGGGAAGTTCACAAGGGCAGCTTTTATTTTGACTTTGATTTTGCTTTTTTCTCCCCAGACTTTTCTGAGAGTTTCTGATCCTTTTCTATGGGCCCCGCAGGTAGGTGCTTTAGGTTTTCAGGTCTTGCTTTGAGCTAACCCTTACTGACTGGACATTTAACCACACAAGGGTGGGAACTTCAGGTGCTTTATTCTTCACCTTTTATATATCGCACGCAAGTTATATTAAAGTTTCTACTCATAAGTCTTACACACTAGATTATGTTTTGTCTTGATGTGGCAGATGGCAGAACCTCTTTAGAACAGGCAGCCTTAGGGGTTTGGGGGTACCCTTCTCCCTGCCCTGTAACAGGAAGACACATATGGGTGAGAGACGTATGGGGAGGCTGACAATGGCAGTTGTTATCTTGATTTGTACTTTGATTTTGCTCCTGTCATCCCAGACATGCCTGGCTTCTTCTGCTCCTTTTCCATAATTCCTGACAAAAGGCACCTTAAACTTATGGCAACTTTTCAGCTCTCAGTGGCCCCACTTTGGATCAATGCTGTTTGGCTGTGCATTTTACCCATATGGGGCTGGGTAACTGAGTGTTTTGTAGGCAAACTGTGTAATTTCTCTTCTTCCCTCTATAAGCATAATAATTCTATGGAAGATCTTAACCACTAAGGGAACGCTTTGTCTTAAAGTAGTAGATGGTAGAACCCCTTGAGAGCATGCAAGTTTGAGGACCCTCAGGTACCCCTTAGTCTGGCTACTAACTGATTACATTGATATCACTTATTTTAACAAATATTCTCATATTAAAATCTAAAAAGGTAACTACTTATAGTGCTTAGCTGTTTCTAATTGTCTTGAGATTGAATCTTGACTCAATCACTCTTCTGATATAAAAAAATAATAAAATTAAAACATAAATAAAATCATCACAGATATACTACATATACAACTATATAAAAATAGTTGTTTCTAAATTTCTTATTTCCAGTAGACTACCCAGTTCTTTTAGAAAAAACATATAGTCGTTAACTTATTTAAAGTTGATTATAATTCATTCATTTCCTAATTTACATGTATACATCAAACACTATGCTAGGTACAGGGAGATGACAATGGTAAACATGGTTATTTTTTTTTTTTTTTTTTTTTTTTTTTTTTTAAAGATTTATTTATTTATTCATACAGAACTGGGGTACAGGCCAGAGGCTCAGGGGCGGTGAGAGGCTTCACCAGAGACAGAGTGGGGAGCAGAACAGGCAGATCAATGAAGTACACTGCTGAGGGGAGCAGCGGGCGGGTCAGGAGAGGTCTGGCTCGCCATGTGGTCTCCTCCGGGGCAGGCGGCAGGCGGGAATCGAACTCATGCGTAAGTGGCTTCAGATTCTCAGTGCTGTGCTTTAACCCGCTGCGCCACCAGGGAGGGCCAACATGGTTATTTTTCTCCCCTTTAAACTTTCAAGCTAATATGGATCAACAAACTTTAAATTTAAAGAGCCATATAAAATATGCTTTAAAGGCATTTACAGAATTAGCTGCCAACTAGCAATTTCAGTATTTTACAGTAAATGCAACTTCAGTGGTAAGCAAAGATTGCCATGATACATGATCAGAATTAACAAAAAGCTGGAAATGAGCTATTACATTTTCTCAAATTCAGCAAATAAAAATAGCCACAATTAGGGCCCTCCCTGGTGGTACAGCAGGTTAAAGCACAGCACTAAAAAGTTAAAGCTACTTCCACATAAGTTCAATCCCCGCCTGCCCCCAAGGTGATCCACATGGTGTGGCAGACCTCTCCTGACCTACCCGCTGCTCCCCTCAGCAGTGTACTTCGTCAGTAGGCCTGTTCTGCTCCCCGCTTTGTCTATAGTGAATCCTCTCACCGCCCTTGCACCTCTGGCCTGTACCCCAGTTCTGTATATACAAATAAATAAATCTTAAAAAAAAAAAAAGTGCCACAATTATTGAAAACTACTTAATTGTTATTCTGAAGATATAAGAATTACTTCATTGTACAGTTTTCTTTTAGCTAGTTGCAAAAAAATATATACTATAAGCATAAGCATAACTGAAAGCTTACCTTGAGTGACTGTTTTGAGAACAATTAAAGTTGATAAAAATCTCAGTGGTAAATTGGAGCTCTTGAAGAAAACAGCTGTCTT
Organism: Condylura cristata; assembly: GCF_000260355.1. NCBI lineage: Eukaryota > Metazoa > Chordata > Mammalia > Eulipotyphla > Talpidae > Condylura > Condylura cristata. The sequence goes on from NW_004567132.1 coordinate 924,903, forward strand.
TGGCTTATTCTCCACAGAGTGTGCTAAAGAATTATCCTGAATTCCCTTAGTTACTACTCCCTTGAATATATCTTCACCCAATCTCCTCAATGTTGATGTCATAGATGAATGCTGTTAAAAATACATAGCATTATACTATACTTAGTCATGTTCAGAAAATGTTTTACATACTACAGTCATATATAAGAAAAATATGTCAATGTTTTGCTTTAAAAAATGGAATTAAGAAAATGAAACATTTGACAGTTAATTTTATAATCAACTTAATATTTATGACTATGTTTCTAAAAGAAATGGGCAGTCAACTAAAAATAAAATTTTTCTAAGAATAAAATAAAATCAGAAGAACAATTGAGAAAAGATTCAATCTCAAAACAATTAAGAACATAAATCTTGATATATTCCTGACACAGAGAAATCAAAGGAACTGAGATAAGCTACTTCCTCCACAGGTTGCTCATTGTTTTGCCATTCTTGAGTAGTTTATCATGTGTATATTAAAATATTAGCTTATAAAATGATCATTTAGGGCCTCAATGCTTTATAGCTCAGTATGATTAAATGTCACAATAATTTTGATGAATTTTTATAATTTCAGAAGAATAAACTGCTGGGTTAGAATCACTGATAATTTTCATGGAGATTAAACTAAAACCAGAAAGCTAGGACCTCCTAATTGTACAGGGATTGAAGCCTTAGTGCTATCAAGTTATCACCAGCCATTGCAGCATGAGTTTGATCCCCAGCCAGGGAGCTAACCTCTCTTGTCTTGCCTTTTGATCCCCTCAGCAGTGTATTTCAGTAGATCCTCCTATTCTGCTACCCACCCTGTCTCTAGTGAATCCTCTCACCCCCCGAACTTCTGGTCTACATCCCAGTTCTTCTATGCATAAATAAATAAAAATAAACCTTCAAAGTTAATGGTATTTGTTAAAAAGTTCATACAAAATAAAACCAGGAAACAGTCTAAACACAAATACTGAGATATTACCTTTCAAGTAATGAAGGCTCTAATGATATTCAATGTAAACATGAAGAACCAAAATAAAGGGAAACCGTTTCAAACTGTTGCAACAGCTGGATTATTTAGAAATAATTCATAAAAGACCATAACTTTCTAAGCCAGTATGATGTGTGGCTTTAATGTCTATACTAAAAAAAAAGTAGCTACTGATAAAGAAGAGTGACAGCTATTATGTGGTTGTGTTCACTATTTCTATATTCTCATTCTCCTCCCCCAAAGACCCTCAATGGTACCCAACCATGTTCCTAATCCTCACCTGACACTACCTTCACACTGATGAGACTGACAGAGCTGCCATCCCCAGAAGTTAGACTGAGGTAAATGTCACCTATCATTATTTCAGAACAAAATATTTCATGAGTACAGTAAAAACATCAAGGAGGGCCTCATAGTCATGATCATTTGCAGATTGAGGCTCAGAGATGCCATGTTATAGATGAAGAAGTATAGTTTTAGGTGTATGCTGCTGATTGTGGGTAGTAGAGGTAGAAAACCTGGAAATTCTGAAATCCAAGTGGTTTGTCTCAAAAATCCCTATAACTTTATTTTTTTCTCAAGCGTCCTTCATTAAAAAGCAAACCTCCCCAGGCCCTCCCTGGTGGCACAGCGGGTTAAAGCACTGCACTAAGAAGCTAAAGCCACTTCCGCATGAGTTCTATTCCCGCCTGCCCCGGAGGTGACCACATGGCATGGCAGACCTCTCCTGACCCGCCCACTGCTCCCCTCAGCAGTGTACTTTGTAGATCTGCCCGTTCTGCTCCCTACTCTGTTCCTGGTGAATCCTCTCACCCTCCACGTCTCTGGCCTGTACCCCAGTTCTGTATGAATAAATAAATAAATCTTTAAAAAAAAAAAAAGCAAACCTCCCCAGTCTCCCAGTCAGAATGGTGGGAATATAAACTGATCTCCTACAGAAGGAAATGTGGAGATTCCTCAAAATACTAAAAATGGAGCTATCATATGGAGCAATTCCACTCCTCGGGATCTACCCAAAGAACACAAAAACACTAGTTCTATACAAAACCTGTATTCCTATACTTATAGCAGTACTATTTATAATAGCCAAGATATGGAAACAACCTAAATGCCCCAGAACAGATGAATGGATCAAGAAGATGTGGTACATACACACTATGGAATACTACTCAGGAACAGAAAAAAAAAAAATATTAACTCTTGTCACTTGGGGCAACATGGATGGAACTGAAATTATTGTTAAGTGAAGTGAGTCAGAGGAGAAAAAGAATTACCAGATGGTCTCACTTTTGTGGAATCTATAAAACAAAAAAACAAAGAATCAGACAAAGACAAACTATACTTGAGACAATATACTTGAGACAATATACTTGAGACATCCAGAAGGAGAGTGTGAGGGTTAGGGAGAGGAGAGGAGAGAATAGGTGGGGAGAGGAGTATGGTGGAGTATAGTGGAGGACTGTGGGCACTTTGCTGATGGGAAAACTATGCTGACCATACCTGAGGGGAGAAATTCTATATTGTGAAAAAATAAATGAGGATGTTTAAAAAAACTAAAAAGCTTCTGTACAGCAAATGAGACAAAAATCAAAATGAGGAGACACCCTAATGATTGGGAGAAAATAGTTGCACACCATATAACTGATAAAGGACTGGTACAGAAAATTTACAAAGAGCTCACATGACTCAGCAAACAATCCAGTAAAAAAAAAAAAAAAAAAGGTAGAAGAGCTAAAAAAAAAACTTTTGTAAATCAAAACCTCAATGAGATACTACAACACACTGGTGAGAATGGCCTTTATTAAAAAAAGAAAGAAACTGGTAACAACAAATGTTGGTGAGGATGTGGAGAAAAGAAACTCTGACGTTGCTAATGACAATACAAACTGATCCAATCACTATGGAAAGCTGTGTGGAAGACTCTCAAACTACTAAAAGTGAAGCTACCACATGACCCTGAGATTCCATTCTTAGAAATCTACCCAAAGAAAAAAAGAAATTCATCCAAAGGAAACCTGTACCCCTAAGTTTACTGAAGCACAATTATGATAGCTAAGACATGGAAAGATCAAGAAGATGTGTGTGTGTGTGTGTGTGTGCGTGTATATACATATATACATATATACACACACACACATACATACAATGCGATTCCACTCAGAGATCAAGATCAAAAAAGATAAACTTGTGTCATTTGCAGCAACATGAATAGAGCTAGAAGGGATTATGCTCAGTGAAGTAGGTCAAAAGGTAAAAGAAAAGTATTGAATGGTTTCACTTATAGGAGGAATATGTGGAGACTGAACATAGAGTCAGAAAAAAAAGTTTGCAGGTAAATTATAGATCTGAGGTATGCAGTATGGAAAGGGGAAGGACGGGAGGAGTCAAAAGGGGAAAGGAAGATCACAAGGGACTATGGTGATGGTTCATGGGTGAGGTGGTAGTAGGAGTAGGATTACACTTGAGGGGAGAAATCAAATATTGTACAAAAAACAATTTAAGAAAGTAAAAGTAAAAAAAAAAAATTAATTTAAAAAACAGAATAGGGCCTCCTTGGTGGCACAACGGTCTGTTAAGGTTAAGCACTGTAAAACTATCCGCAGCCTTGGGCCAGGGAGGTGACCCAAATGGCACAGTCAACCTCTCCTGTATCAGCAGCTGCCCCTCATAGCAGTGTATTTCAGTCAGACTTCCTGTCTGTTCCCCACTCTGTCTCTGGTGAATCCTTTCACCCCCATACTTCTGGCCTATATCTCAGTTCTTGTATGCATAAATAAATAAATCTTTAAAAAAATAAAGCATGTTCTTTAGCGTCCTATTTACAATGCACAGATTTGTGAATGTGACAGTAATAATTCCATCAAAAACGGGCTCAGTTAAATATTCAAATAATACCAGTGTGGGAAGAGTGCACTGGAATGTGGTGATGGCACATGGGTGAATTGGTGCTAGGAAGCCCATGGGGATTACAACCGAGATGAAAAAATGCACAAAATGAAGAATGATGTAAAAAAAAAAAAATTCAAATAACATGTTCTATGAAGCACAGAAGGTCAGCCCTGCCCACCAGTTGCCATGGAAAGCCCCACTGGAAAGCCAAGGGGATACCCAGGGCTACTAATTCCAGGCAAGTTCAGGACAGTGGGCCCCAGAAATCAGTGCATATGATGAAGGCAAGCAAGATCATGCCAGCAAGTATAAACCCTTCCTCTCAGACAAGAGCATGTCTGTGGTTTCTTCCTCGTACATCTCCAGCTGTCTATAAGCTGGCCCTAGAGCCTCTGTAATGCAGTTCAGCCATGAACTTCCAGGCCACTGAGGATAAGCATGACCTTTTTTTCATGCAGAGTCTCCTTAACAGAGTACTGCACAGCCAGAAGAGCTCCTTGGTGTCACCACTTCCCAAGATGCTTTCCTCCTCCACCAACTGGATGGCAATAGCCCAGGATTAGGGTTCCAAGACAGTGAGGTTGACAATGACTGTGACCACACACCTATGATGACAAATGGGATCCATAAGAGGTATGGTTAGCATATGGGGAGGTTTGCACATCAGGAAGTGGGGATGGCTGGCTCAGCAAGGCTGGAACTCAGAGTAGACATGAGAGTCCATGGCACCACCAGCAGCCTGGGTCTGAACACCTTGAAGCAACCTCTAAGGCCCAGTTTTGCCGGCCTGCCAGGCTCCTCCCACCCCAATAAGATAATCTGTAGCTAGAGAAGATTAATCTAAAATGTATACAAAGAGGCAAAGGAAAAGAATAGTCAAACCATTTTTGGAAAAAAAAAAAAAAATAAATGGCAAGAATCAGCCTACTGTGGCCCTCTAGTGGGTCCAGGAACTGGGGCACGACTATAAAGGACAAACCAGAGGGATGAGCTATGTCCAGCATACAGTGACTCTTTATTTTGCAGCGTGCTCTTTATATACTCCATATTATCAAGCTGAAACAATAGCATACTGACTGATTCTAACTCTATATCTGGTGTTCTAATTTCTTGGAACATCCTGTCCAGCCCCAGATGGCTGAGCCCTTGCAAACACCTGGCCCCTTCTCTTGATAAGCTCTCTTGCTATCTTTCTCAGGTGTGGCTGCTTGCTCATATTACTAATTTTCTTTTGGAGCTCAGACCCAGCACTAGAGAGTGTTCCCCCACGGCACATGTGTTTTCACATGCCTTTCGGTATCTAAGTCCAGATGCCAGTCAAGGTCATGCAAGAGCTCTGCCAACAGTCTACCAAATTTTAAAACACATTATAAAGCTACAAGTATTAAGTTAGGTATTGACAAAATATATGATAGTCACATAGATATATGAAACAGAATATAGAGACCATAGAGTGACCTACAGAATTATTCCCAAATGACAAAGGTACAAATGTAAGAACACCCTTTTAGTGAATGGTGCTAGAACTGGACATTAATAGGAAAAACATTAACTTCCATCTATGTCTCATGTTTTATACAAAATTAGGTTAAAATATACCCAGACAAGGCCCTCCCTGGTGGCGCAGTGGGTTAAAGCACAGCACAAAGAAGCTAAAGCCACTTCCGCATGAGTTCGATACCCGCCTGCCCCGGAGGTGACCACATGGCGCGGCAGACCTCTCCTGACCTGCCTGCTACTCCCCTCAGCAGTATACTTCGTTGATCTGCCTGTTCTTCTCCCCACTCTATCTCTAGTGAATCCTCTCACCCTCCGCATCTCTGGCTTGTACCCCAGTTCTGAACAAACAAATAAATCTTTAAAAAAAAAAAATAATATATATATATATATATATACCCATACAAATATAAGATGCCAAACTATTAAGCTTTAGTAAAATATTCACCTAGGGTAAGGCAACAAATTCAAAAGTAAAAGTGTGTACCATTTAGAAGGAAAAACTGACTGACTGGACTTTGTCAAATTAAACAGCTCTGAAATACATCCCGTTAAGTAGATGAAAAGACAAGCTACAGAAAAGAATATATCTGCAAACCACAAATCCAACAGAGGGGTAGTGTGTAAAGTGTCTAAAGAACTCTCACAATTCAATAATAGAAAACAAATAGTACAATTAGAAAATAAGCAAAAGACATAAACAGACATTTCATGAAAGAAGATAAACAAATGGAAATCAAATGCATAAAAAGATGTTAACGGGCTCTCCCTGGTGGCGCAGAGGGTTAAAGCACAGCACTGAGAATCTAAAGCCGCTTCCACATGAGTTCAATTCCCGCCTGCCCCGGAGGTGACCACATGGCGCAGCAGACCTCTCCTGACCCGCCCGCTGCTCCCCTCAGCAGTGTACTTCACTGATCTGCCTGTTCTGCTCCCCACTCTGTCTCTGGTGAAGCCTCTCACCGCCCCTGAGTCTCTGGCCTGTACCCCAGTTCTGTATGCACAAATAAATAAATCTTTAAAAAAAAAAAAAGGTTAAATCTTTAAAAAAAAAATGTTAGCAATTAGGGAGATATAAATAGAAGCTCCAAAGAAAACAATACATACATATTGGAATAGCAAAAATGAAAAAAAGTGGTTAACACCAAATTCTGGGTGAGGACATGGAAAAGCTAAACCACTCATATGTTACTGGTGAGAATGTAAAGTGATATAATTGTTCAATAATTTTAAAATTTCTTAAATAATTATACTTTTGCTCATTTTCCCCAGAAAAATAAAAACTTACACAAAGCTTGCACATGAAGTTCTCTAGCATTTGTAATAGCCAAAAACTGTTTTTCTTTACCCAATGAGTGGTTAAACAAACTGCATATCCATACCATGGATATTTATCAATAAAAAGGAATGAACTACTGATACATGCTACAACCTAAATGAATCTCCAAAGAATTAAGCTGTGGGGGAAAAAAGCCATTCTCAAAGATTTGCATACTATATAGTTTCAATTGCTTTAGCAGTCTTGAAATGCCAAAATCACAGAAACTGAAATTAGTGGTTGGTTAAAAGAATGGGTAGAACAGGAGGAAAGAGGGTATAGATGTAAAGGGAAAACAAGAGGAGCTTAGAAGTTCACTCAGTTGTAACAAGTAATAGGTTGAAGGAACTCAGCAAATTGGTCTCTCCTAGATCCAACAGAGAAGTGAGATCACAGCACAAACTCCCAAATTTAGTGAGACACACAGGAAATATAGATAATTTTAACTTAATGGAGCAGAAGTCCACTAAGGGACTAAGGGAGGGAGCTCTAGTGGCCAAGAAAGACGTCCTAGGCTATGTTCCTGGAGACATTTAAACTGGTAGCTTACCAATAAGAGCACCCACCATCTCTGTGATTGCCTGTGCCTGCCTCTGGGATTGTGTCTGCACCCACCCTAACTCACCCACCTACCCTACCCGAACCCATCCCACCTCCCCCCAAACTCCCGCAAACCACACTGAGACTGGCAGACCATGATCCAAAAGAGTGAAGGGTGAGAGGCATAACTTGAGGGGAAACTGACAGAGACATCTACAAATGGGGTGCTGTAACCCCTGGGGAAGGTAAGAAAGTATGGCTGGGGCTAGGTCAGCAATCAAATTCTAATTTAGGGAGGATTTGGTCATGGATATGGTCAGCTGGAGAAAGTTCTGAGTTAAACAAACCTGTAGCCAGAAAAAAATAAATAAATAAAAACAATGTACAGGATAAACCAATGTGAGTTCTCACATTTTGTTAGTTTTAGCTCCAGGTTATCTATCAGATTCTCACAGTGAAAACTAGAAAAAAAGCCCCAATGGTTCAGGTAGGAAAAGAAAAAAAAAGGGACCATTTTAAAATGCATCCCATATTTTGTTCAGAACAAGATTTGTCTTCAAGAGAAGCTACATTAGCAGAGCCTAACTTAATGGGGTTTTAGCAGAGTCTAATGATTTATAGGAAGGGAAATTCAAATTCTAGCCATGAAATAAGTATCAATATCCTTCCTCAAAGTGGGGGGGGGGAGCGGGGAAATAAAAACAAAGAATAAGATAAATGAATAGAAAAAAGCAACAACTATGATATATATTAATCTAGTGAATATCATAATTATTTTAAAAAATCAAAAATACATCAATTAAAGGAGATAGAAACAAAATACAAGGTCAATTATATACACTGTGAACAAGAATTTCACTTTAAATATTAAGGCATATAAATTGAAAGTAAATGGAAGGATAAACCATGATGACACTATCAAAAGAAAGTTAGACTAGCTATATTAATTTTAGGTGGATTCCAGTAAAAACATTACTACATAAAGAAGGGCATTACATAATGATAACTGTGTAAATTCTCCAGGAATACTAAATTTCCTGGGTATGATATCTTTTTAGAAATAATCCAAAAGGTGTGATCTTTGACAAATAATTAAGCTGAATCATTAAAACTTCTCCTCTGTGAAGTGAATGAGAAGGCAAATGACAGATTGGGAGAAGAAAGTATTTTCTAAACACAATTTTTGATAAAGAACAATTATCCAAAATAAAAGAACTCTGAAATTCCAACAATAAGAAAAGCATGGCCCTCCCTGGTGGTGCAGCAGGTTAAAGCACAGCACAAAGAAACTTAAGCCACTTCTGCATAAGTTCGACTCCCGCCTGCCCTGGAGGAGATCCACATGGCGTGGCAGACCTCTCCTGACCCGCCCGCTGCTCCCCTCAGCAGTGTACTTTCTAGATCTGCCTGTTCTGCACCCTGCTCTGTCTCTGGTGAATCCTCTCACCCTCCGCATCTCTGGCCTGTACCTCAGTTCTGCATGAATAAATAAATAAATCTTTAAAAATAAAGAAAAGCAAACAATTTTTAAAAATGGATGGAAGACTTGGATGCCTCACCAAAGACCTACTATAGTATAAACAAGTATAAAAAGGATGCTTAACAGTATATGCCACTAGGGGTCTGCAAATTAAAACAAGATGCCATCCAATCAATACCTTTTAAAATAGCCCAAACGTAAACCACCTACCATACCAAACACTGATGAGGACATGAAGCAACAGTAACTCTCACTTAGTGCTAAAAAAGGCAAAGCTCTGGAGACAGTAAAAGAATTAGCAATTTCCAGGGCTTAGGGATGAGCAAGGCAGAGCACAGAAGTTTTTTAGGGCAAACTAACCTTAGTATCAACTTATTCTGTATGATGCTATAATAGTGGCTGCCTTTATACATTTGCCAAAACCCAAATAATATACAACACCAAGAGTAAATCTAATATGAACTATGTACTTTGTAACATTGATAACAATGTATAATGAATCTAACAAATGTCCCACTTGCTTCTGGATATTGAGGTGGCTGTCAATGTGGAGGGGCAGGAAGGATATGTGAAATGTCTGCTTTCTGCTAAATGACTGTGGACCTAAACCTACTCTAAAAAAAAAAAGTCTGCGGGCCCTCCCTGGTGGCGCAGGGGGTTGAGGCACTGCACTAAGAAGCTTAAGCCACTTCCTTATGAGTTCGATACCCGCCTGCCCCGGAGGAGCTCCACATGGAGCGGTAGATCTCTCCTGACCCGCCTGCTGCTCCCCTCAGCAGTGTACTTCGTAGATCTGCTCCCCCCTGTCGCTGGTGAATCCTTTCACCGTCCGCATCTCTGGCCTGTTCCCCAGTTCTGTATGCATAAATAAATCTTTGGGAAAAAAAAGTCTGTATATAAAGAAAAATAACATAAGGAATCTTTATCATGATAGAATGGTTCTGTATTTTGACTGTATCAATGTAAATATTATAAATATGATATTGTGCTGATAGGTAATTTAACATTGGGAAAGTGAATTAAAAATGTAAGAGATCTGCTTGCATTATTTCTTAAAATTACATTGATATCTTAAACTATTTCAAAATAAAAAGTTTAATTGAAAGTACACATACAAGACTCTCCCTGGTGGTGCAGTGGATTAAAACACAGCATTAAGAAGCTAAAGCTACTTCCTCATGAGTTTGATCCCTGCCTGGCCTGGAGATGTCCCACATGTGTGGCAGACCTCTCCTGACCCTCCCGCTGCTCCCCTCAGCAGTGTACTTCGTCTATCTGCCTATTCTGCTCCCCACTCTGTCTCTGGTGAATCCTCTCACCATCTCTGCACCTCTGGCCTGTATTCCAGTTCTGTATGCATAAAAATAAATAAATCTTTAATAAAAAGAAGTACACATGCAGTTAGAAAATTGAAAAAAAAAGTAAACTATAAATTATCTGAAGGAAAATGGGATGATTATTTAGAAAGAAGATAAAATATCCAGATTTTCATGAATGAAAGAAAGCATTTAGTCAGCCATTTTCAGAAACCATTATACAAATAATAAAATCCAGTATATTGTAACAGATAGTGAGAGTAATAGATCTGATAATTTATATAATTTAACTTTGGTAGGACACATAGTAAAGAGCAATAAATTAAATATATCCTGGGTATATACACACATTTATATGAACATGCTCATATAATCTTTCACATGCACCAGAGGCAAATATTTAGGATGTCGTCCTGGGAAAGAAACTTTTTCTTAACCTCAGTCATCATACTACTTAACTGTCAGTACTGCAGTGAGTGGTTTTGTTGTGGATTCCAAGATTAAGCTGAGTATAAATTTCTGTTTCTCCTTTTTTAATGAAACAAAAGCTATTAACAGCATTTTTCAGTACTAAGGAAAGTAAAATTCTACAAACCTGCTAGAATTCATAGCAGAAATAACTAGACTCATAAATTGAATTAAATGATCTTTACAATAAATAGGTAAAATGTACCATTCCTTTTACAACACTCAGAAATAATTTTTCAATGATTATTATCTTAATGATCATTGTCTTGGTTAGCTACTGCACAACATGAGAAATACTGTATTCCTATAATCTTCAGTAGAATATAAATTATAAATTAAATGGTAAGGCTATATACAATTCTGAAATTTATAAAACAATATTAAATTGAGAAATAATATTTAAAATTAAATTGAGAAATAATTTTTATATGCCATAAGACAGCATGTTTCTTATTTCTTATATATATGTTTCTTATTTCTCCTATAAGAAATAAGATTATTTCTAAATCTTATTGAGAAATAAGATGTATAAAAGAAGAAAAGAGTAATAAACAAAGCAAGGGAGGCAAGGAAAAGCCCCAAAATATAAATAAGATACATGTAAAAAAAAGTTTGGAAAAACATAATCAAGAGAATACTAAAAGCATAATGTGAAGATAGATTCCTATTAACCAATTACCTGTGTCCCAGCATCTAGCTGCCTTAGAGACCAATATATAAATTTTATAAAAGGTTCATGGAGTTTGGCATTCACAAATGGCATCCACTGTAACTGTTCTGTCATCCCAGGCAAAAGCTAAAGATAAAATAGAAAAAAGAAATGCATAGTATTTTAACTGTCTGAAATCAAATATAACACTTTTCCGAAGGAAAAAAAAAGTTCTCTAAAAAACCTGAACTTTAAAACCATATTTAACACAGCATAGAAATATGTATTTGAAAATTTAAATATGTATTTTCTGTGACCAGAAAGGATTTTAAAATGAGAAATTCAAATATATGTATTCTTTCAACTATAATTGCAAAATAAAAGATTAGTATATACACTTATATGCAAGCAAATACAAAAACCTAGAGGAAAAGAACAGATTCTTAGAATTACACAATCACCCAAGACTGAATAGGAAAGAACTAGAAAATCTTAACAAACCAATCACAAGCAAAGATATTGAAACAGCTGTCAAAACTCTCCCCCCAGAAAACAAAAGTAGAGGATCAGATGCTTTCACAAATAAATTCTACCAAACTTTCAAAGACAAACTAAAACCTATCCTGCTCAAATCTTTCAAAAATTGTGAGAGGAGACAATCTTCCAAACATATTCATGAGGCCTACATTACTCTAACACCAATACCAAACAAAGGCAACAAACAAAAAGAAACCTACAGACCAAATGCCCTTAATGAATACAGACTCAAAAATTCTCAATAAAATCGTAGCAAACTGAATCCAAAAATGCATTTAAACGATTATACAATATAACCATGTGGAATTTTCACAGAGACACAAGGCTTGACATCTAAACGTTGATCACTGTAAATCATCACATCAAAAGTTAAAACCACATAAGCATATCAATAGAAGTCAAGATAGCATTTAAGATTGCACATTCACTTATTAAAACCCTTAAAATCTGGGAGTGAGAGAACAAGATGGCTATCTAAGAAGATCCCGATCTCACCCACTCCCACAGGCATACTTTAAGTACAGCTACCTATGAAAAAGCTTTTACTGAAAAAAAAAAAGAAAAAGAAAATCCTGAAAGCTGCCTGAGCACATGCTCCTCATAGGACGATGAGAGAAGTTCCACACTTACACAGACTGGTTTTGCTCAGAAGACAACTCTATGAGACTTGGGGTCTGTGCCGCATAAACTGCATCCAGGCAGTGCTCAGGCTCTGAGGTGCCCTGACTTTCACTTGAGGACAACGGAGAAAAAAACCCCAGCAAATTACTGTGACCACCCTGACACATCAGATAAACTGGGTGAAATTGGCAATTTGTCCTAAAAAGAAGGTTGGAAGAACAGGAGACGGGAAGAAAGAAAACCAACAGAATCCTTCTACCCTCCCCACCCAGATGAAAGGAGAAAGAAGCTGGAGATCAGAAACGGGATAGAAGCCTGAGTCACCAGAATTCCGGACAAGATCAGTTGGAGAAACAGAGCCTAGGACAGGCAACCAAGGGTGCCAGTTGCTTCATGGTAGTGCTTCCCTCACATCCCCTCTCCTGGAGGCTGGTGAGACATTTTTTTTTCATTCTCTCCCCTTTATCTATAAACTGGTGCACAACTAATGGCAGGAAAAGACATTAGGTGGAGCATACTACAGATAGTCCCTACATAGGTGCCCTATGGTACCCCAAGCCCTCAAATGGAAGGAGTTCTCAGGCGCCCCATCACCCACCCACCTGCCTCACAAACTCTGAAAAACTCCCACACCCACCACTGAAATTCAGTGTTATTTTGTTTCCCATCTTCTGTTTTTTTTTTCTCTTTTCCTTTTTTCTTTCTTTCCCCTCTGCTAAAACATCACAAGAGATATAGTGCTCCCTAGTGGAGACCAAGAGGAACCACCAGAGTCCTGAGAAGCAATTCTCCCCCATCTGTTTTTGTGTTTGTTCTCTCTCTCTCTTTTTTTTTTACCTCCCTTCACACTAACTTCATTACTTTCTCTTATCACTCCATCACATTCTCTCCTTTTCCCCCTATATAAAACCTTGCTTTTTTCTCTCATCTTCATTCCTTTTACATCTCTACCATTTTCCTCTTGTCCCTTATCCCTGCTCTTGCTCCTTATTTTCTTTCAATCCCATTATTCATCTGAGACACACCTTGAGGGACCTAGCAACTCAACAGAGAAATACATCTCATCCAGCCTGTAGGCACCTCCCAGTGGACTTCATCTCAGCAGGTATCTGGAGGCACAGAGCTCCACACAAGACACTGAAATAACACTAGCTGAGATGGATTGGGGGCAGGGATTGGAAAAGCAGGAGCTTCTGCAGCAGAGCACAGCTCAGAACAACATCTACCATAATAGAAAAGTAACCGGACTTGCAGTCAGCCACAGTGACTCAGACACCAGGTAGATATACTCACACCTAAGGAAATCAGAAGTCATGCCCACCAGCACCAGTGGTACTGGGGCACCACAAACAGGCCAAAGTTGAAGGCTAACAACAGGAAGAAAGAAAAATGCCAATTATCAAGCAGGTCCTTCCAGGAACAATACACCACAGAAAGAAACTCAACCTCCAACCAGAGAATATTGACACAGAAGAATATCTCCCCCTACAGACAAAGAATTTAAAAAGGCCATGATAAGAACAATCAAAATTTTAAGAGAAAACAGAGAAAGGGATATGAATACAATTAATGAACTGAAGAACAAGAAAGAATCCCTAAAGAAGAAAGAGAAAGACCTACAGGATATCCAGAATATCAAGAATATCTCTTGATATTCTTGAAGAATATCAAGAATTCAGGGTAAAGCTATGAAAATATAAGAAATGGAAAAATTACTCAGTACTTGTGAAGATACAGGCGTAAAAACAACCAAGAGAAGTAAGAGAAACAAAAAGGAAAAAATAATGAAAAAACACTTCAAGAACTCTGATGCCATGAGGAAAGGAAATATAAGATCAAAGGTACCCCAGAAGGTGAGGAGAGAGAACATGGATTGAAAAACTATTCGAGGAGACAACTGAAGAGAACTTCCCAAAGATGAAGAATGAAATGAAAATAGACATAAAAGAAGCTAGAACACCAAACTACCACAATAAAAAGAAAACTACAGCAAGACACATAATAGTAAACTTCCCAAAGGTCTAAGACAAAAAATAATGAAACTGACATGAAGCAACAGATAACCTACAAAGTAAAACCAATCAGGCTGTCATCAGACTTCTCTGAAGAAATGCTATGGGCAAGAAGAGAATGGAGAGACAGATTTAATAAACTCCAAGTCAACAAATTCGAACCAAATTTGTCTGGAGAAAACCTGCAAAGTTTTCTTTTCTCTATAATCGACAATAAAAGCCTTCTCAGACAAACAAAATCTCCAGAAATTCATTACTACTAAACCACCATTCCAAAAGATACTACAAGAAACCCTAGAACAAAAACCAACAGAGGGATGAATAGGAAGACTAGAACAAGGTAAGGAACAAAATCACAAAAAGGCAAACAAAATGGCAAAAACAGATACCAATATATCAATTTTAACTCTAAACATAAATGGACTAAACTCCTCAATAAAAAGATGGGATTAAAACACAGAACCCAGCCTTTTGCTGTTTATGGAGGTATCTTTAACTACAAAAGATAGGCACATACTAAAAGTAAAAGGATGGAAAACAATCTTACAACTAAGTAGAAAATATATGGTCACATCAGTAGAAGCTGAGAAAGCATTTGACAATGTTCAACATCCATTTATGATGAAGGGCCTTAAAATTCTTGAGATAGAATAACATAACAAAAACCATAGACAAACAAAACCATATACAACAAACTCATAACCAGTACCATTCCCAATGGTAAAAAGCTGAAAGCCTTTCCTTAAGATCTGAACAAGACAAGAGTGTCCACTCTCACCACTGCTTTCCAATATAATACTGTAAGTCCTAGCCAAAGCAGTAAGATGATCCAAATTGGGAAAGAAAAAGTAAAACTATCATTACTTGCATATGATATAAATAGAGAAATCAAAAAATACCACAGAAAAACTAATCAAAATAAACACTAATTTAATGAAGTTGCCAGATACAAAATCAACACATAAAAATCAGTAGCCTTCCTATATGCAAACAATCAATATGAAGAAGAAATCTAGAGAACCATCCCCTTTATAATTAAAACAAAAAATCCACATACTTGGGAATAAACCTAACAAAAGAGGTGAAGGACCTCTACTAAAAAAATGATAAAACATTACTAAAACAAATAGAAGACAAAAGAAAGCCATCCCTTGCTCATGTTTTGAAGAATTAACAGTATCAAAATGGACTTCCTATCAAAAGCAATTTACAGATTCAATGCTATTCCAATAAAAATTTCAATGACCTTCTTCAAAGAAATAGAACAAATTTTGACAAAATTCATATGGGGCCACAAGAAGCCTCATATCACCAAAGCGCTCCTGACTAAAAAGAAGGGGAATGGAGGTATCACACTTCTAGACTTCACACTAAACTACAAAGCCACAATAATTAAAACTGCCTGGTACTGAAACAAAATAAGAACACAGAACAATGGAAATGACTAGAAAACCCAGAAATTAACCCAAGGACTTATGATAATTTATCTTTGACAAAGGAGCAAAGAATATACAATGGAACAAAGACAGTCTTTCAATAAATGGTGCTGGGAAAACTGGACTGCTACAGGCAAAAGAATGTGGGTCTAGAATACTGCCTTTTACCGTGCATAAAAACCAACTGAAAATGGGTAAAAGAAATAGACATAAGACCTGAAAATATAAAACATATTGAAGAAAATATAGGCAACATATTTAAAGACACATCACCTAAAGCAAAGAAAATGAAGGAAAAGGTAAATAGCTGGGACTACATCAAATTAAAGAGCTTCTAGACAGCAAAAGAGACATTAGCCAAAACAAAAAGACACCCCATTGATTGGAAGAAAATTTTTGTACACAGTGCTAATGATAAGGGGCTGACCACAAAGAACTATTGAGAGTTAATGAGGTTCAACAAAAACAAAGTAAACAACCCATACAAAAATGGGCAGAAGAGCTTTAAAGACACTTTTCCAAAGAAGAAATGCAAATACCCAAAAGGCATATGGAAAAAAATGAGTATCACTTGTATTCAGGTAAATGCATATCAAAACCACAATGATATCACCTTACACGTTGAGAATGGCACATAACAAAAAAGCTAGCAACAAATGCAGCAAAGATGTGGAAAAAAGGAACACTCCTACATTGCTGGTGGGAATGCAAAATGGTCCAACCACTATGAAAAGTGTTTGGAGATTCATCAAACTACTAAAAATGGAACTTCCATATGATTCAGCAATTCCATTCCTAGGAATCTGCCCAAAGGATACAAAAACATTAATTTTAAAGGACACCTGCACCCCTAGGTTTACTGCAGCACAATTTATAATTGTTAAGCTATAGAAACAACCCAAATGCCCCAAAATAGATGACTGGATCAAGAAGATATGGTATATTTTTTACACAATGGAATATTATTCATCAATCAAAAACATAAACGCATGCTCTCTGCAGCAATATGGATGGACCTGGGATTATACTCAGTGAAATAAGCCAGAAACAAAAAAGAAAAATGGTCTCACTTACAGGAGGAAATGTGGAGGAACCAAATAAGAGTTCAGGAAAAAAAAAAGTAAAGTAAAAATCAAAATCGTCACACAACTATAGCCCAGAGATAGTCTAAAGGGGAAGAGAAGAAGAATCAGGACAGTGGGAAGAGCACAATGTACTATGGTGATGGTGCATAGATGAATACCTTCTATAATGAAGGTATCACATGTCCATACTTCAAACTATACTATAAAGCTATAATGCTGAAAACAGTATGATATTAGAACAAAAACAGACACACAAACCACAATATAATTGAAGCCCAGAAATAAAAACACACTTTTATGACAACTAATATACAACAAAAGAACAAATTACATACACTGCAAAAAGTAACACCTCTTTAGTAAATGGTTTTTGGACAATTGAACAGCCCTATGCAAAACAATGAACTAGACCACCATCTCACACTGTATACAAAAATCAACCCTAAATGGATAAAATACTTGGGTATAAGACTTGAAACCATAAAATACATGGAAAACATTGCAAAACAATCCACAAAATAATCTTCAGTGATGTCTTTACACATCTGTCCCCAGCAGCAGGAAAACAAAAGAGAATATAAACTTAAAAGTTTCTGTACAGCAAAAGAAGACATAACTGAACGAGAGACACCCTGATGAATGGGAGAAAATGTGTACACACACATCTTGACAACGGACTATATCAAATATCTACAGTCATACAGTTCAACAAAAAGAAAATAACCCAATCAAAAAGTAGGCAGAGATGCTAAACAGGCACTTCTCCAAAGATGTATACAAGTATAGTCAACAGGCACCTGACAAAATGTTCATCATCACTTATCACCAGGAAAATGCAAATCAAAACCACAGTAGATACCACATTATACCAGAGAGAACGGCCCTGACCAAAAAGGCCAAGAAACAAGTGCTGGCCAGGATATGGAGAAAAAGGAACCCTCTTACACCCCTGGTGGAAATATAGACTGGTCCTGTCCTATGGAAAGCACTATGGAGGCTTTGAGATGATTGAAAATAATCTGCTATATGACCCAGAAATTCCACTTCTAGGTACCTATTCAAAGAATACAAAAACATTAAATCTAAGGGAATCATGTACACCCATATTTACTACAATACTTATAATAACCAAGCTTAGGAAACAATAAGTCCTTTTTATTGCCAAGTAATATCCTACTGTAATATATATTTTATTTACCAATTTGTCAGTTGGAGGGTATTTCAGTTGTTTCCACTTGTCAGTTATTATGAAACATGCTGCTATATTCATATAAAAACTCTGCTACACATAAAGTTTATTTCTTTTGAGTACACAGTGGGAGCTGTTGGTTTGTATGGTAAATCTATGTATACATGTTTCTTCTTTTCAGGAATTACAATAATGTTTTTCAGAGTTGCTACACCACTTTTAGTTAAAACCTGAAGTATACGAGAATTCCACTGTTCTCACATTTTGCCCAGTACTTAAGGCTTACTGAATATTATATTTTGCCATTCCAATAGCTGTGAATGGTTTATCAATGTTGTTTTGATTTGCAATTCCCAAATACCAATGATGTATCACACTTTATATAGATTTTGTGTTTTAGGAGGAGGTTCTTTCTTAATTTTTTCCCACCATCTAACCCTTTAACTATTTCCTTATCACTCTTCTTTTTAGCTTCAGAAACCTTTATCAGTGTCCAGCAGTTTATAATTATGTTGCTTTATGAGTTCATCTGCTTTGATTTCTAGTTCTATTCATATGAAATTATCAATATTTGTCTTTATTTTTCTGACATACTTTACTACATGTAATTGATTCCAATTCCTGCCACTCTACTACATATGGAAAAGTTCATCTTTCTTTCGAGCTGAATAATGTTCCACTATGTGGATATACCATATCTTCTGTATCCCAAGCCTCCATCACAGGATATAGATTACTTCCATATCCCATCTACTATAAATAATACAACACTAAATAGTGTAGAGCATAAAAATATTTTACTTGATAATATCATATTCTTTGGAAAGGTACAAAAAAGTTGGATTACTGGATCATATGGTATTTCCAGTTTTTTTTTTTTAAAGATTTATTTATTCATAAAGAACTGGGGTAGAGGCCAGAGATGCGGAGGGTGAGAGGATTCACCAGGAACAGAGTGGGGAGCAGAACAGACCGATGGACAAAATACACTGCTGAGGGGAGCAGCAGGAGGATCAGGAGAGGTCTGCTGCGCCATGTGATCACCTCTGGGGCAGGTGGGGATCGAACTCATATAGAAGTGGCTCAAGCTTCCCAGTGCAGTGCTTTAAACTGCTGCGCCACCAGGGAGGGCTGGTATTTCCAGTTTCTTAAGGTAGGTATAGTATGCTTTCCAAAATGGCTACTCTGGGTCCTCCCTGGTGCATAGGGGTTAAGTCTCAGCGCTATCATGATGTCACTGAAGCTGCCTGATCACTGACCAGGGAGCTAATCCATATAGTGCAGCAGTGCACCCACTGATCTATTTGTAGTGTATTTTAGTAGATCTGCCTGTTCTGCTCCCCAATGTCTCTGATGAATCCTCTCAGTCACCCACTCTCCTAAAGCTTTGGTCTCCACCCCAGCTCTTCTATGCATAAATAAATCAACCTTTAAAAAAAAAAAATAGCTATGCCAATTTACATTCCCACCAAAAATGTTACATGTCATTCTCAGAGGTGCAAAATTTCATGTG
This sequence comes from Condylura cristata, assembly GCF_000260355.1. Lineage (NCBI taxonomy): Eukaryota > Metazoa > Chordata > Mammalia > Eulipotyphla > Talpidae > Condylura > Condylura cristata. The sequence goes on from NW_004567132.1 coordinate 944,453, forward strand.
GGTTTTGACCTCCATTTCCCTTAGATGATAAGCATTTTTCTGTATCTCAATAAACAGCCTTCAGAAATTGTCAGTGAAAAATTCTCTATTTAGACCTGCTACCCATGTTTAAAATGTTTTTAAATAATATAATAGTTTATTTTTTTGGTTTGTGTCTTTTTCCATCTCATTTGTACTGCCCATGAGCTTCCCATCACCAAATCACCCATGTGCCATCACCACAGTCCAGTACACTTCCCTCCCCCCACCGTTTTTGATCCCATTCCCCATCCCACCCCTGTAAAATGTCTCTGATATATAGTTGTTTTAAGTTGTTTTTTTCTTTTTTTAAGTTAAGTTAGATTGGTTCTTTGTAAATATTGGATATTTACCACTTGTTAGATAAATGCTATGTCACCATTTTCTTCCATTCAGTAGAGTTTTTAATCTGATTATTTCCTTTCACTATGTAAAATCTGTTTTTTATTCTAAGGCTGTCCCAGCTGTTTGCTTTTGCTTTTAAATCCCTTGCTATAGGGGTCAAAATCCCTTTAAATAGGGGTCAAATCCCTAAAGACACTGCTATCACTGATATGATGAAAAACATCACCAAATTTTCATGTATGTATTTTATTTTTGTGAGTCTTATATCTGAGCTTTTATTCAAATTTAACTTATTTTTGTGCATGCAAAACATAATAGTGATCAAATTTCATTGTTTTTAAATAATGTGTTGATCCCATTTTCCTTGCACCAGTTTTAAGGAGATTCTCCTTTCTCCAAATATGAATTTGGCTCCTTTGTCGGGAAATAATACGATAAATGCAAGGATTTATTACTGAGTTCAATTCTGAACAATTTCTTTATACATCTATGTTTGTTTCAATGCTGTGGTTTTAATTACTGCTACTTTATAATACAGTTTAAAAGCAGATTAACATGAGGCCTCCATTTTTTGTTTGTTTTACTTTTCAGAAAAGTTTTAACTATTCAGATTCAAATTGAATTTTAGTATCTTTGTTTTATTTCCTTGAAGAATAGCACTGAAATTTTAATGGGGGTTACATTAAATATATTTATCTTTTTGTAGTCTTTTTGACTATATTAATTCTCCCCACCTATGAATATGAAATATCTTTCCAACTATTTATGTCTTGCTCCTTTGATAGTATTTTTGCAATTTTTGTTCTACAGATCCTTAACCTCTAAGTTACATTAATGCCTAGGTATTTAATTATCTTTGAAACTACGAATGAAATAATTTTCTTACTTTTCTTCTTTTTATTTACATATAAGAAAGCAACAGATTTTTGAATGTTATTTTTCTAACCTAAAGCTTCATTGTATTCATTTTATTTCTAATAGCTTTTTCAAGAAGTTATTTAGAACTTTCTATTATATCATACCATCTGCAAATAATGAGAATCACTTTTTTTCAATCTGGATTAAGTTTACCCTATTGTTACCTGATTGCTCTATCTAAAATCTGATATTCTAAATTAAAAAGACATAACTGTGGACATTCTTGACTCTTTCATGATTTTAAAGAGAAACATTTTGGTTATTCATGAACAAAGATGATATTAGTTATAAATTTGTGACACATCACCTTAATTATGTAATATCTGTCCCCTCTATTCTAAGTTTGTTAAGTTTCACCACAAATGGGTGCTATAGTTCATCAAACGCTTTCTCTTTATTTATGGTTGTTGTGCTTTCTTTTGTTGCTATAAGTACATTACACTGATTTGCTTATAATAAACCATTCTTGAACAAAAAGAATAAATCCTACATGGCCATAGTGTACAATGCTTATAATGTGTTTCTGAATTTGACAGGTGAGAATTTTTTCATCAGTATCAGAGACATTAATTCACAGTTATCCTTTTTGTGCTTTATCTGGTTTTAGAGGAATGCTGGCAACATAGAATGTGTTAAAAAATATTCATTCTTAGCTTGACCAGCTCGGGAACCGGCAAGATGGCAGCAGAATAAAGACGCCAAGAGGACTACATCCAAGCTCGCATGGGAATATATAAAAACAGACTATAGACTTTCATGCTACGAGTATAAATCCAAATGAGAACACCCTGGACTCACTAGAAGGAAGACAACAGAGGGAGAATCGGCGATTGGGGAGATCCCATAAGGGAATTTCTAACCAGAAGCTGCACAGGCAGGATTAGCAGAACCCTACTCTAATCAGGGGAACGACAGTGATTTCCTACTCGTTTGGCTCCTTTAACAATCTAGGTGCCCAGACACCAGGAAGCTTTGCAGAGGGAGACTGACTGTAGCGGCAGCTGCCGTTGCTCTGCACAGCTGCAGCAGCTTTTTGCCCCAGCCCTGCTACAGACCTGGAGATAAACTGAGATATCTCAGTTGGAGAGAGGAAACCAAATTGTGGAAAAAGACTGCAGCTCGAAACCAGGAGTGCCCAGACCCGAGGATACACAGCAGAGGTGTTGCCATTCTTTGCCCGAGCAGCCCCAACAAAGCCCTGGATATAAACTGAGACAACACAGCTAGGTGAGTGGATTCCAAGCCGCTGCAGGGGGCAGGAAAATAAAAAAATTGCTCTGCGTAAAGCCCGGGAGTTGGAGAAGAGGAGCTGGCAATTGGGGCCCGTCCAGTCCTATTTGCATCTCCTGCCCCCACAACAGAGATCTGAGACTAGGCAACATTAGGGTTTGGTCAGGTCTTGGTGCCATTTTTAAGGCATGGGCAGTAAGACTCACAAAGCCCCTGAGTTAAAGGGGTGGGGGGGAACAGACCATTAGATAGGACCCAACCACAGACCCAACCCTAAGAAAATGCAACAATTTTAACAATCTTCCATGGGTGCATTCAACATACAGAGACCCTAAGAAGTGCCTCAAAAGGGGAGACTTGCTAAGGGGTCTACCTGCTTACCACATCTACCCACAAAAACTGTGGTAAAACCTTGCAATTAGAGATACAGCTGGGCTCTGTGAGAGGACCTCAGGCAGTGGGGAGGCACTGCTCAGGGAGGGACTATTTGGACTAGACACAAAGAACCCTGAAAGCTCAGAGGAAGGACTGGCAGCCTGCTCAGCTGGGAGGATTTCAGACCTCTGGCACTCCCCTGCACTCCTGTGGGGAGGGGGAAATCCCACCTCTACAACAATGGCCCGAAGACTTGGAAGCCAAAAAGGCTCACAGTACTTAGAGAGTAAACAAAGCCAGCCACCAATTCAGCCATAGGCCCAGCTCCAGGGAGACCTACAACACTTCTAATACATCATAAACCCAAAGGGCACATCCAAACATAGAGGGAACCCAGAACATCCAAAGGCTACAAATATCAACAGGCACCTTCCAGAAACAAGGACTCAGCGTGTTACTGGAAGAGGTTGTACACTACAGGAGACCCCTGACTGTTACTGGCTGAGATGACAGACACAATTATACACAGTGGAGGCTGGAAAAATAACACAACTCAGAATACCCTCCACAACTGAAGTGTCTGGAAGTCCCTCAGCTATTCCAGAAAGAACATCCCCCCACAAAAAAAAAAGCCAGTCAATAACAGCAACACCATGTCTCAGGAAATAGAAAGTATTAGAAAATACACAACAGGGAAAAGAAGGCAAACAAATATTCAAGCAAGTCCACAGGGGGAAAATTCACCACAAAAAGGTAAGTCAGAGAAACCACCAAAGAAATAGAACAACTGTTCAACCTACCAGATAAAGAATTCAGAATCATCATGATAAACAAACAAAATGAAATGAGGCAAGCAATCAAGGATTTGAAGAATGCAAACAAGGAAACGAATGAAAGAAATGAAAAAAATATGAAACAAGCCAATCAACGAACTGAAGAAAGAAAATGAGACATTAAAAAAGGGAATAGAAGAAATGCAGGTGATGAAAAGGCCACTAGAAGAGATAAAGAATTCTGGGAAAAGTAATGAAAACAGATTAGATGAAATGGAAGAACAAATCAGCACCCTCGAAGATACAGAAACAAAGAGAATTTAAAAAGAAAAACAAAGAGAAATAAAAAAGGAAAAGAAATGAAGAAACATTTCAAGAGTTACCTGAAACCATTAGGAAAGGAAACATCAGAGTTTTAAGTATCCCAGAAGGCAAAGAGAAAGGCCAAGGAATAGAGAAAATATTCACAGAGATAACAGAAGAGAAATTCCTTAATATGAAGGAGATGAAAGTAGACATTCAGGAAGCAAGAAGAACCCCAAACTACTATGACAAGAGGAGAAAAACAGAAAGATATATTATAATAAAACTTCCAAGAATACAAGACAAGGAAGAGATAATGAGAATGACAAAAGGGAAGAAACAAATAACTTATGAAGGGAAACCAATACAGATGACATCAGAATTCTCCGAAGAAACACTATGGGCAAGAAGAGAGTTAAGGGACATACTCAACAAACTCCAAAGCATTAAATGCCAACCAAGAATATTCTACCCTGCGAAGCTCTCCTTCCTCTACAAAGAATAAGGACATTCTCAGACAAACAGAAACTCCACAATTTCATCATGACTAAACCCCCACTCCAAAAACTACTACAAGAAGCCCTCAAACCAAATCCAACAGAAGAATGAACAAGAACAGATCAAAACAATGAATAAAAATACAGAAGGAACAAAATGGCAAATGTAGGTGCCAGTATGTCAATATTATCTCTAAATGTAAATGGCTTAAACTCATCAGTTAAAAGACACAAAGTTGCAGGATGGATTAAAAACAGAACCCATCGGCCCTCCCTGGTGGCGCAGTGGGTTAAAGCACAGCACTGAGAATCGAAAGCCGCTTCCTCATGAGTTCGATTCCCGCCTGCCCTGGAGGTGACCACATGGCGTGGCAGACCTCTTCTGACCCGCCTGCTACTCCCCTCAGCAGTGTATTTCGTTGATCTGCCTGTTCTGCACTCTACTCTGTCTCTAGTGAATTCTCTCACCCTCCACATCTCTGGCTTGTATCCCAATTCTGTATGCACAAATAAAATAAAATCTTAAAAAAAACAAAACAGAAGCCATCATTCTGCTGTCTGCAGGAAACACATCTAACTACAAAAGATAAAAACAGACTGAAAATAAAAGGATGGAAAACAATCCTACAAGCAAATGGGCCAAAAAAGAAGGCAGCAACTGCTATACTCATATCAGATCAAATAGACTTCAAACTAAAAAAGGTTAAAAGAGATACAGAAGGCCACTCCATTATGATTAAGGGGACAATACAACAAGAAGAAATAACAATCAACATATATGCACCAAATGAAGGAGCACCAAAATATGTTAGCAAACTACTGTCATCCATGAAAATGTGTATCAGAGAGAATACATACATAGTAGGAGACTTCAACACGCCACTCTCAACAATGGACAGATCAACAAGACAAAAAATAAGTAAAGACACTAAAGCTCTGAACAAGGACCTGGACAACATGGGTCTAGCGGACATCTATAGAATACTGCACCCCAGAAAATCTGAGTACACATTTATCTCAAATCTACATGGATCATTCTCTAGGAGTGACCACATACTGGGTCACAAGATAAACATCAATAGATACACTAAGATCGAAATCATACCAACTATTTTCTCCGACCATGAAGAAATCAAACTAGAAATAAACCATATGAAGAAAGCAAGAAACCCACCTACCATGTGGAGACTAAAACCCTCACTACTGCAAGACCATTGGATCAATGAGGAGATCAAAGAAGAAATTAGAAAATACCTGGAAAAGAATGACAATGACGTGACAAGTCTCCAAAACGTATGGGACACATAAAGAGCAGTTAGAAGAGGAAAATATATAGCATTACAGGTTCACATAAAGAAGCAAGAAATAACTCATTGGAACAACCTAATGTCCCATCTTAAATAATTGGAAAAAGAACAACACAATAACCCAAAAGCCAATAGAAGACAAGAAATAATAAAAGTCAAATCAGAAATAAATGAAACGGATATTAGAAAAACAATCCAAAAAATCAATGATAACAAAAGTTGGTTCTTTGAAAAAATAAACAAGATAGGCCACTAGCAAGGCTCACAAAGAAAAAACAAGAGAAAGCACAAATAAACAGAATCATAAACGAAAAAGGAGAAATCACAACAGACCCAGCAGAAATCAAAAGAATAATCAGAGAATACTATGAACATCTATATGCAAACAAGTTAGACAATTTTGCAGAAATGGACTAATTCTTACAACTCTACAACCACCTAAACCTGGATAAAAAAGAAATAGAACAACTAAACAGGTCAATTGCCAGCAAGGAAACAGAAGAAGCAACCAAAACCCTCCCTAAAAATAAAAGTCCAGGCCCTCCCTGTTGGCACAGCAGGTTAAAGCACAGCACTAAGAAGCTTAAACCACTTCCACATAAGTTCGATGCCCTCCTGCCCAGGAGGAGATCCACATAGCGAGGCAGACCTCTCCTGGCCCACCCGCTGCTCCCCTCAGCAGTGTACTTCGTCCATCTGCCTGTTCTCCCCACTCTGTCTCTGGTGGATCCTCTCACCCTCTGCATCTCTCACCTGTACCCCAGTTCTATACGAATAAATAAATAAATCTTTAAAAAAAAAAAAAACTTCAAGAACTGTCTGACTCTATGAGGAAAAGAAATGTAAGAGTTATAGGTATCCCAAAAGGAGAGGAAAGAGAGAGACATAAGTACAGAGAAATTATTTAAGGAGGTAATTGAAGAGAATTTCCCAAGCATGAAGAAGAAGATTAAAAAAGACATATAAGAAGCAAGGAGAATATCAAACTTCCACAATGAAAGGGAAAATATAGCAAGACACATAATAGTAAAGCTCCCAAGAAAAATAATGAAGTTGAAGTTGACAAGAGGGAAAAAGCAGATAATTTACAAAGGAAAACTAATCAGGATGACATCAAACTTCTACAAAGAAACATGACAAGGCAAGAAGAGAATGGAAGGACATATTCAAAAAATTTAAAGACAGCAATTACCATCCAAGAATACTTTATCCTGCAAAGCTGTTCTTCATTTATGAAGAAAGAATAAGGACATTCTCAAGCAACAGAAACTCTACAATTTTTTTTTTACAACTAAACCCCATTTCAAAGACTACTACAAGAAGTCATAAAGGGAAAAATGACAGGTGGATAAATAAGAACAAAACAAGACCAGGAATAAAATCACTGAAAGACAAGCAAAATGGCAAATGCATATGACTATATACCAACATTAACTATAAATGTAAATGGACTAAACTTATCAATAAAAAGACACATAGTCACAGGCAACAAAACCTGACCTTTTGCTGTTCAGGAAACACATTTAGCTATGAAAGATAAAAACAGAATGAAAATAAAAGGATGGAAAATAATCTTACAAGCAAATGGACCAAAAAAGAAAGCATGAACAACTATACTTATATTGGTAGTGACATGCAGTGATTTACTTCTACTTTCTTTTCATGTATACTTTGTGATTACCACTGGAATTACATACATAATGCTTCGATTTACTTCTAGTTTCTTCTCATGTATACTTTGTGATTACCACTGCGATTACATAAAGTCAAAGGAATCTCTTTTAACCTAATAACAAAACTTCATTCATACACAAAAGCTCTATTCTTTCACAAGTACTTATATTATTAATGTCACAAATTACACCTTATATGTAACCCCTACCACAGATTTAGTTATTTTAAATTCTATGCAAGAACTAAAACTGGATATAAGCACCAAAATCACAATAGAGATTTGTATATATTTTTCATGTATTTCCTTTCACCAGAAAAATGTATATTTTCATAAGTTTTGGGTTGCTGTGCAGTATCTTTTCTTTCCAACACAAAAGGTTCTCTTTAGCATTTCTTACAGGGCAGGTCGAAAAATAATAAACTTCCTAAACTTTTTTATTCTGGGAAAGTCTGACTTTATTCTCCATTTTGAAATCCAGTTTTGTCAGCTATTATAATCTTGGCAGTGGTTTTTTTTTTTCTTTCAGCTCTTTCTGTATATATCCCTATAGACTCCAAGGCCTCTCACTAATAATTCTTATACATGCTCCCTAAAAGGTTAAAAAGTTCCTTTTATCTAAGTAATTTCAAGATTGAATCTTTGACTTTCAACAGGTTGATTATAATTGGTCTCAGAGTAGACTTCTCAGATTCATCCTACCTGCAGTTGTTAAAAACTTCTCCAATTTATATGTCCAGTTAATTAGTTCTTTACTATTACTTAAATAACCTGAAAAAAAAAGGGGTGAGCCAGTAAGATGGTGGCAGAGTGAAGACTCATCCAAAAAATTGAAAAAGAAGGAAAACTACCACGTACTTTCTATGAAGCCAGCATCACACTAATACCAAAACCTAACAAAGAAAACACAAAAAAAGAAAACTCCCGACCAATCTCCCTAATGAACACCGATGCAAAAATCCTCAACAAAATCTTAGCCAACAGAATCCAACAATGCATTAAAAGAATAATACACTGTGAACAAGTGAGCTTTATCCCAGGAGCACAAGGATGGTTCAATATCAGAAAATCAATCAATGTAATCCATCACATCAACCACCAGAAAAATAAAAACCACATAACCATATCAATAGATGTGGAGAAGGCATTCAACAAAGTTCAACACCCATTTATATGTAAGGCCCTCAAAAGACTCGAAATAGAAGGAACATACCTCAACATGATAAAAGCCATATATGACAAACCCACCTCCAATATTATCCTCAATGGCATAAAGCTGAGAGCCTTTCCTTTGAGATCAGGAACAAGACAATGGTGTCCACTATTGCCACTGCTCTTCAACATAACATTGGAAGTTCTAGCCAGAGCAATAAGACAAGAAAGACATACGAGGAGTCCAACTAGGGGAAGAAGAAGTAAAACTTTCCTTACTTGCAGATGAAATGTCAATTTACATGGAAAAGTCTAAAAACTAATCAAAACCATCCGTCAGTTTAGCAAGGTAGCAGGATATAAAATCAACACACAAAAGTCAGAGGCCTTCCCATACACAAACAACTAATCAGAAGAAGCAAGATTTTAAAAACCATCCCCTCTTCAATTAAAACAGAAAGAATCAGAAACTGGGAGTCAACCTACAAAAGAGTTAAAAGACCTTTACAAAGAAAATTACAAAACACTGTTAAAAGAAATTCAAGAAGACACCATGAACTGGAAAGACATCCCCTGCTCATGGATCGGGAGAATTAACATCATCAAAATGGCCATCCTACCAAAAAGCGATATACAGATTTAATGCCATCCAATAAAAGTCTCAATGACATTCTTCAAAGAAATAGAAAAAATGTTGATGAGATGCATATGGAACAACAAAAGACCTCGAAGAGCCAAAACTCTCATGACTGAGAAAAAACAGAATGGAAGCATTACAATCTCAAACTTAAAGCTATTTTACAAAATTATAATAATCAAAACTGCATGGTAAGGGAACAAAAACAGACATACAGACCAGTGGATTCGGATAGAACACTCAGATATAAACTCACAGGCATATGGACAGCTAATCTTTGACAAAGTAGCAAAGAAGATACAATGGAACAAAGAAAGTTTGTTCAAATGGTGCTGGGAAAACTGGGAGGCTACATACAAAAAGATGAAACTAGATCCCTATCTCACACCATACACAAAAATCAACTCGAAGTGGATTAAAGACCTAGACATAAGAACAGAAACCATAAAATACCTAGAAGCAAAGATGGGCCAAACACTTCATGACATATACTTCAGCAACATCTTTAAAGACAGAGCACCCATTGCAACAATAGTGAAGGCAAGGATAAACAGATGGGACTACATCAAGTTAAAGCTTCAGTACAGCAAAAGAAACATTACAAAAGACAAACAGACATCCCACTGATTGGGAACAAATTTTCTCACACAAAACTAGCTATAAAGGATTGATCACAAAAATATACAAAGAACTGATGAAACCCAACAGAAATAAACAACCCCATCAAAAAATGGGCAGAAGAGCTAAAAAGACACTTCTCCAAAGAGGAAATGCAGATGGCCAACAAACACATGAAAAAATGTTCAACATCACTTGTAGTAAGGGAGATATGCAAATTAAAACCACAATGAGATACCACCTCACCCCAGTGAGAATGGCACATCTTAAAACAACTAGCACAACAAATGTTGGTGAGGATGTAAAGAAAAAGGAACTCTCCTGCACTGCTGGTGGGTATGCAAACTAATACAATCACTATGGGAAACTGTTTGGAGGTTCCTCAAATTGCTAAACATGGAGCTTCCATATGACCCAGCAATCCCACTCCTAGGTATCTACCCAAAAGACACAAAAACATTGATTCAAAAAGATACCTGCACCCCCATGTTTATTGCTGCCTTATTTACAATTGGAAAGACATGGAAACAGCCCAAATGTCCAAAAATGGATGACTGGATCAAAAAGATGTGGTACATATACACAATGGAATATTACTCAGTAACCAAAAAAAAAAGAAACACATGTATTTTGCAGCAACATGGATGGAGCTGGAGAAGATCATCCTTAGTGAAATAAGCCATAAGGAAAAGGAAAAATATCAAATGGTTCCACTCATAGCAGGAGTATAATGGGCCAGGCGAGAAAATAATAATAATGAACAGTTATGTACCAGAGAAAATTTATGGGGCTGGAGTGGGGAATGGGATCAAATACAATGGAGGGAGGGAAATGCACTGGACTTTGGTGATGGCACATGGGTGATATGGTGATGGGAAGCCCAAGGGGATTACAACTGAGATGGATAAATGCACAAAATGATGTAAAAATAAACTATATATATTATGTTTTTTTAATGAAAGAAAATAAATAAATAACCTTTCTACCCTTTTCCCTCTCTTTTCCTCCTGCCCTCTAGATTACTTGAAGATGTCCTATAAAACCCTTTCGCATATCTTAGAGTTCTATAGGTTAGAAGTCTAACATGAGTCTCAATTAGCTCAAATCAAGCTTTCAGCAGAGCTGTGTTCCTCTCTGGAGCCTATGGGAGTGGGAGGATACCTTTTTTCCCTTGGTTCACTGATGTTGCTGGCAACATTCAGTTACTTTTGGTTGTAGGACTGAATTATCACTGTCATTGCTGGCTGTCAGCTGAAAGTAATTCTTAGCTTCTAAAAACCACTCTTGTGATCCGATCCTTTTCTCTTCAAAGCCAGCAAAGTAGATTCTGACCTACTCTTCCACTTCTTTTGTCTAATTTCAAGATCTTATGTACATAATCCTGGTTAATCTCTACTGGAAGGTTAGCAGCTATAATTCTCTTTTGCCATGTAACATAACATAGTAACTTGTAAATGTAAACATCTTAAAGGTCATTATTTTGTCTTAACACAAAAGCTACTTAAAGGAAAGTACTCAGATAATGAGAAAAACTGAAAATAATATACAAAAACAAAGCCCTGGCTATAACTAGTCAACATGAATTATTTCCAAGAATATTAAACTAAACAGCTTCAGATATCTACTCCTCAAAGTTTTAATGTATTTACTGTGGCAATACATTTATACTAACAACTAGTCATGAGTACCAATATCCAGATTAATGACTGAAATTTAGAAATCTTTGGTAATGACAGGCCCCTTCAAAATACACTTTTTATCTCTTCATGACAGAAGTCAAGTTGAAATGACATGAGATGGCTTAGAATCCTAAAATTATGTGAATCGGTTTTTATTCATATCACCAATTACTTACCTAACTCTAATATACAAATATTTTTCCTTCGTTGGAATGTGTTCTTAATTTCTGCTATTATTTTAAAAGATATTCCCATTATTTTAGGAAAAAACAAATATAAATTAATTTTAATTATGAAATAAATTCTTCTAGAATCATTGGTTATAGTCAACTTTCTATCAAAACAACTTTCAACTGTTTTCTCTTAAAATGTATCATGTTTTTACTTTATAACCCTCTTGTTTAATAAGTTATATACTTAAAAGTAAAAAGAAACAAACCTTTACACATTTTTCCTGAATATCATTTCTCTGAGAAGGAAATTTGTGCAGTGGCTTTTCGCTATCTGCTCCACACTCTTCATTTTTCAGTTTGCTCAGGTGATGATCTGAAATCCAGTCCATGAAGACAGTTAAAAGTTCATAAGCTTGTGCATTGAGTGGTGTCTACATGGGAAAAGTAAAGTCAAACATAAATCAATTCATACCCTCACAAAACAACAAAGGCAAGCTTAAATTTGTTATAATTTATCTAAAGTAACTTACTAATATGTTGAATGACAAAGTGTTTTCGAAATAAAATCCCAAATCGAACACCTTCAATTAGTATTTAAAACATAAATGTTAGGAGAGAAAAAGGAAGAAAGCCCATAATTAGGAAATTGAAAGAAATGAACTTTATTACCAAAATAGGGATTTTTCACAAAAATTGTTCATCCAAGTTTGCTAACACTGAAAATAAAAGTGGCTTTGAGAGATTAACTCAACAAAAGTAAAGACTTCAAAAGTGAAATTCGGAAGAACGAATCAGCACCCTCAAAGACACAGACACAAAGAGCATTAAAAAAGAAAAAGAAAGTGAAGTAAAAAGGAAAAGGATTGAAGAAACACTTCAAGAGCTATATGACACCATTAGGAAAGGAAATATCAGAGTTATAGGTATCCCAGAAGGCGAAGAGAAAGGCCAAGGAAGAGAAAATATTCACAGAGATATTAGAAGAGAACTTCCCTAATTTGAAGAAGGAGATGAAAGTAGACATCCAAGAAGC
>NW_004567132.1:961746-1079985 GCF_000260355.1 Condylura cristata
CCAGAGACATTTTGCGGGGGTGGAGTGGGGAATGGGATCAAAAACAGGGGGTTGGGGATGGAAGTGCACGGGATTATGGTGATGGCACATGGGTGACTTGGTGATGGGAAACCTGCGGGGACTACAATTGAGATGGAAAAAAAAAATGTACAAAATATTAGCCCAACTGTGGCTCCTGCTTCTGCAGCTGGGGCTGCTATATCACCATCTTTAAACATTGCTCTCAATTTATTTTACATAAAAAACTACTTAATTTATCAAAATTATTAAAGCTTACAATGAGTTCTCCCTACCTACCTAACAGAAAGGTCAAAATTAAAAAGACCCAAAACAGCAAATGTTGGCAAGGCTATGAAGCAACCAGGTCATTCATAAATTGCTAGTAGGTATATAAAATGGTATACCCACTTTTGAAAACTGACAGTTTTGTAAAAAGTTAAACATACATCTCCTTATGACTCAGAAATTCCAGTCTTTTATATACTTTCAAGAGGAATAAAAATATAGTTCAACAAAAACTCTTACACACAAATGTTCCTAGTAGTTTTATTTATAATAAGCAAAACCTGAAATAGTCCAAATAGCTACAAAGAATGAATAAACAAACTGTCATGTTTACATACAATGGAATATTACTGAGCATACAAAAAACAAAGAACTGATATACCCAATGTTATGATGAGAAAAATACACATTTAATTCAATTGACAGACATTCTAATCTAGGCAAAATTAATCTGCAGTGGTAAAAATCGGATCAACAGGGAAGAACAGAGAAAGGGCATGAGGAAACTTTCTAATGTGATGAAAATGTTCTATATGCAGTTATAAATTTGATGAGTGTAGGCATTTGTAAAAATGGAGCAAACTGTACATTTAAGGATCCATGCACTGTGTTATTTTAAATAACTTATTTATGTCAATTATTCTTCAAACTAAAAAAGTTCTTAAGTTATAAAAAGTGAACAGAGACTATTCAATGATGGACTGTAGTCCTGATTTTAAAAAAGCATATCAAAAGAATCTCAAAACACTAAAAAAATTAACCTAATATTAACCTTAAGAAAGGTCTTGTGATTTTCAATTACTGTATTGAAAATACTGCTGTAACATTTTATTTTCTTCTAGCATATAAAATAATGTTTGAAATATTCTAGAGGGACTTCCTGGTAGCCTAGAGATTCAGTCTCAGCACTATTACCGCTACAGCTGAAGCTCAATCCCCAGCCAGGTTGCTAACCCCCATATGACACAGCAGACCTCTCCTTTCTCGCACACTGCTCCCCTTAGAAGTGTACTTCAGTAAATTTGCCTGTTCTGCTCCCCACACTGGTCAATCCTCTCACCCACCCCCGTATACCTCTGACTTACACCCCAATTCTTCAACACAAAACCAAAAAAAATTCTAGAGATACTTCTCTAAAAAGGAATTATTATAGTGTAGTGAATCCTTCAATAACAAAAAGAATGTTTGCTATAAGAAAAACTTAAAGCACAAAGATAAATTTTCCTAATTTTCCACTAGAAAATTTGTAATTGTATCATACCTTGTAAGTTTTTGAAACTGGTACTTTTTCTTGCTTTAAACTTTTCATTTCATGAGCAGCATGAGAATTTCCTTTCAATCTCTGTATTGTCATAAACTCATACTTCCTCTGCAATAGTATATATATAGCAAACAAAAGACAGTTATGTGGAAAATGAGAAAATCCAGTTCAGTTGCAAAATCAAATTCAGTTGTGTTGCAAGGGAAGATCAGGCAGCTTACCTGTAAATTATCTAAACGAGCTTGGACTCTTTTTGACTGAATCTCCATCTTTCTGTTTTCTTCACTTACTTCATTTAACTAAAGTAGAAAAAAGAGATTTCAATATAAACCTTTATCTGATTTCACACTAAAGGTTTCTCAAATGACCTATAAGCTTACATGCATACCAAGCATGTAATGACATAGAGCATTTCATAATTAAAGATTCAAATCATAATCACAGTTAAAGTCACATTTGTCTTTAAAAAATTAACAGTACTAAAAACCAACTCAAAGTGGATTAAAGACCTAGATATAAGAATGGAAACCATAAAATACCTGGAAGAAAAGATTGGAGAAACACGAAACACTACATGACATACACCTCAGTAACATCTTTAAAGATACAGCACTCAACACAACAATTGTGAAGGCAAGGATAAATAGATGGGACTACATCAAGTTAAAAGACCTTCTGTACAGCAAAAGAGACATTACAAAAAACAAACAGACATCTCACTGAGTGGGAAAAAAACTTTCTCACACAACACTAGTGATAAAGGATTGATCACAAAGATATACAAAGAACTGGTGAAACTCAACAAAAATAAACAACCCCATCAAAAAAAAAAAGGACAGAGTGCTAAAAAGACATTTCTCCAAAGAGGAAATGAAGATGGTCAACAAGAAAATGAAAAAATGTTCAGCATCACTTGTAATAAAGGATATGCAAATTAAAACCAAAATGAGACACCACCTCACACAAGTGAGAATGGCACATCTTAAAATAGCTAGCAACAACAAATGTTGGTAAGGATGTAGAGAAAAAGGAACTCTCCTGCACTGCTGATGGGAATGCAAACTGGTATAACCATTATGGAAAACTATTTGGAGGTTTCTCAAACTGCTAAAAATGGAACTTCCATATGACCCAGCAATTCCACTCCTAGGTATCTACCCAAAAGACACAAAAACACTGATTCAAAATGATACCTACACCCCCATGTTTATTTCTGCTTCATTTACAATAGGAAAGACAAGGAATCAACCCAAATGCCTAAAAGTAGATGACTGGATTAAAAAGATGTGGTACAGGCCTTCCCTGGTGGCACAGCAGGTTAAAGCACAGCACTAAGAAGCTAAAGCCACTTCCGCATGAATTTGATCCCCTCCCGCCCTGGAGGTGACCACATGGCTTGGCAGACTGCTCCTGACCTGCCTGCTGCTCTGACCATCTGCCTGTCCTGCTCCCCACTCTGTCTCTGGTAAATCCTCTCACTGCCCCTGCACCTCTGATCTGTACCTCAGTTTTTGTACGCATAAATAAATAAATCTTAAAAAAAAAGTGGTATATATACACAATGGAATATTACTCAGCATTCAAAAAAGATAAAGTGATGTGTTTTGCAGCAACATGGATGGAACTGGAAATGATCATGCTTAGTGAAATAAGCCAGAAAAAAAAGGAAAAATACCAGATGGTTTCACTCATAGCAGAAGCATAAAATACCAGGGGGAAAAAAATAAGAATGAAAAGCTATATAATAGAGACATTTTATGAGGGTGGAGTGGAGAACAGGATCAAAAAGGGGGGTAGGGAAGTGCACTAGACTATTGTGATGGCACACAGGTGATTTGGTGATGGGAAGCCCCCGGGGATTACAACTGAGATGGAAAAAGGCACAAAATGATGTAAAAATAAAAATATATTTTAAAAATATATTATTTTTAAAAAACATTAACAGTATTTATAACAGTTGATTTCATTCTATGAAAAATTTGCAAGACTCCTAACAACTCAAAAGTATATATTTCAAGGACAATATCACTAAGCTTTTCAGTATATATATTTGCACATCTTTTCTTTAGATTTATTTCAGAATAGCTAATACTATTTGATGATACAAACTATAGTGTCTTTCAATAAATTACGTTTCCATTTGATTGTTAACATATAGAAATAGACTTTATCTTTGCATACTGAATAGATGTAATTTTTCTCCTTTTCTCAGATGTATAAAACCACCATGTATTCTTTGACTAAATCCACTAAATTTGTATTATCCTTTTAAAGTATGGCTAGTTTGACTTACTGATATTCAAAAATTTTGTATCACATTCATGAGAAATTATTTTGCATTTTTTTTGTAATGTTCTTGGTAGTATTAATTTTGATGTTAGGCTTGCCTCATATAAGCAAAGAAGTTTTTGTCTCTTTTTCTAGCTCTGTTTAAGGTATATGATCATTTCTTCCTAAAAATTCTGTTCCTTTCTTGAAGGTAGGTGGCTTGTATTTCTCTGGCCACTTTCAAGATTTTATCTTTATCTAAAGTTTTCAACAAAAAATTTAAAAATGGGTACATTTTATGTCCCAAATATACATACAGAGCAAAGGGGGAGAAGCCCCAATAAGTTGTGATAGAGAATTATAGAAGCTTTGGTGGTGGGTATAGTGTAATATATATCTAAAGAAGTATGAAACTATACCTCTAAATCCTACAGTCTTGTAAACGGACATTACCTAAATAAAAAATACACAGAAAAAAAAAAAGACACACAGATGGCCAATAGACACATGAAAAAATATTAACACAAAAATGCAAATCAAAATCATAGTAAGGGAAAGCAGATTGCAGAATATTTTCTAATAGCAAACTTGCCTCCACTTACAACTAAAAAAGCAACCATAACCTATACCACCAGCATCACCGGATTCACCCAACCATCTTTCTCCCTGAGATGAGCTTTCTGTTATTCACTAAGGTTTCAGAGTAGGGAGAATGTTGATGGCCATTCCTGATGGATGAACAGATGTGGGGAAGTCTTATCCCGGGAGATACAGTGAACTTCTGCAGTGTGAAATAAATATATATTTGTTCCTAACTGAGCCCTAAGACAGATCAATCAGTCCTTGAGCACTGAGGTATAGTTATAGTATAGCCAGAGCAGAGCAGTATCTCTGCATCTTTTCTTCTTAGGCTAGAGGGAAACCACAGAGTCCCATGATGCTGTAGTGGAGACCTGGAAAACAGGCATTGGGCACTAAGAAAAGTTTAGGCTATTCACAGCATCAGAAACACTGGTACAAACATCCCAATTTTAGTACACCCTTTCCACTCAAAACTTTCAACATTTACTCAAGACACGGACTTCACTGAACCTACAATATTCTCTCCCACTAGTCTGATTAACGAGGATGCAAAAGTAAAGCCAGAGCATCATTACCATAGGGGAAAAAGAAGGGCATATGATAGAACAACAACTCAAAACAGCACAATATGTAAAAAGATAATGGAGCTGAGTCCAAGTCTTTTGACTCTAACTGGAGATGCTCACTACACAAGTTCAGAATTGCAATCATTAAGCTGCTCAATGAAATTCAAGACTTTCAAACACAGAATAGTAGTTTCAAGACTAGAAAAAGATAATATTTAGAAAAAAAAAGAATTCTTCTCTGATGAAACTGAAGCATTTAAAAAATTCAAGTTCAAATGATGAATATGGGGAATATAATGAACTTAAACTAGTCTTAAAGAAGGACCTTAGCAAACAGGAGACAAAATGTACAAATAACTCAAGTTCAAATAAGATTTAGGAAAGATGAAGAAATTATGACAATATCAGACTCCGCTAAAGTGGAAACATAACGATAACAGATGTCCCTGAAAAAAGAGAAAAGGGAGCAGAAGTAATTGAGAACATTCTAAATCTAACTGAAGAACTAACAACAGGCAACCAACTGGCAGACAAAATACCTAATTTTCTAAAGGCAAAATATTATCAAAGGAGAAAAAATATGAAATGCTGCTAAGCAAAATAAATATATACAAAGGTACCTTGATCAAGCTCACTTCAGATTTTATAACAGTATTCCTAGAGACTAGGACAGGATGAAATTACATAGTCACAAATCTAAAAACTAAAAATTCCAGCCAAGAATATTCCAACCTGAAAAATTACCTCTCAAATATGATGGAGATTAAGGTTTTCCAGACAAACAAAAACCAATATTATGTATCACTACCAGTCTTCCTCTACAAGAAATGCTAAAAAAGTTCTACAGGGAAAGACAAGAATAAAACAACAAAATACCTTGAGCAAAGTGCAAAACAGAAACCCAAAATCAGAAACATAAGTAAGAACAATAAAATATTTACAATATTAAAAAGGATGAATGAAATAAAATCTGTTCAGTCAAATTATAGCCTATCAATAACAGCACAAAAAAACTACTTTAGGGCCTTCCTGGTGGTGCAGGAGTTCAAATCTCAGTGCTATCAAGCTATCACCAGCCACTGCAGCATTAGGGATGGAGACAGCCCACATAATGTAACAGGCCTCTCTTGCCTAGCCTACTCCTCCCATCAGCAGTGTACTTCGTCAATCTGCCTGTTCTGCTCTCCACTCTAACTATGGTGAATCCTCTCACCAACCCTGCACCTCTGGCTGTACCCCAGTTCTGTATGCATGAATAAATAAATCTTTAAAAAAAAATACTTGGGAAAGGAACAAAGACTAAAAAGATAAAAGAAACAAAGAAAGAAAGAATGGCAGGGTGAATGGCAGGGTAAAACAGAGAGCTTCAAGAGAACAATCACAAACACAGAAGTAAGAGTAAATCCCTAAGAACAAAAGCTCAAGACCAGATGGTTTCACCAGTGAATTCTATCAAACCAACCAAAACTGCAAATATGAATTCTTCATAAACACTTCAAAAAAAGGGAAGAAGGGCAAAATTGCCTAACACTTTTATGAAGCCAACATTATCTTGATCCCAAAACTACCCCCCCTTTTATCTTTTCTTGATTTTTTTAAATATTTATTTATTTATGTATATAAGAGCTAAGGTGTAGGCCAGAGGCATAGGGGTTGGGGGGGGGGGAGGCGGGAGAGTGAGAGGATTCACCAGAGACAGAGTGGGGAACAGAGCAGGCAGATCTACTGAATACACTGCTGAGGAGAGAAGAGGGTGAGACAGAAGTCTACGGCATCATGTGGGTGACCTCCCTGGCTGGGGAACAAACTCCAGCTGAAGTGGCTGTGGCTAGCTTCAGAGTGCTGTACTTTAACCCCTTGTGTCACCACGGAGGGCCTTGCTTTTCTCTATTTCACTTTTTTCTCCCTATTATCATTTTTCCTTTCCTTCCTCATCTTCCTCCTCCTTCCTCCTCTCTCTTTTTCTTATTTTTTCTCTCATTTTTTCTTTATTGCTTTGTCATTATTCCTTTTTTATCCATCCTCTCTCCATTCTTGCTTCCTTCCTCCCTCCCTTTCATCATTCCTTGCTGCCTCCCTCCCTCCTTTCTTCCTTCTCTCCTGAGACACAACCTTCAGAGACCTAGCAATTCAATACAAAGTACATTCCACTTGGGCTACAGGCACCTCCCAATGGACTGGGCCTCAGCTTGTGCCTGGTGGGGTAGTGCTCCATACAAGATTCTTAACTACCCTAGGCTGAAAGGTTAGATCCCATCCTATGTAGTAGGGACTGGGAGGAAAGGGGTTCCTGGAGCAAATCACAGCTGATAAAAACATCTGCCATTGTAGAAGTGTGCCTAATTAAGAGCTACAGGAAACCCCCACTCCTTAAGCCCACCCATCTCAATATTCAGAACACTCAGCAGAAGAACCTGGAAGAGCAGTACTGACATCAACTATCTGACAGACAGGTACCCAGGTAGGAACTGCAGGAACCCCCAACTCCCAAGTACAGTAGCCCTACCCAATGGAAAGAGTGACTTGGTAGTCCCACCTGCCTGCATTAGTGATCTGGTTGAAGAAAGCAGAGGGAAAGCTACAAGAACCCCCACCCATACTATCTCTACTCACCAATAGCAGAAGGCAGGCACCAGGCAGATACAACCATAACCCAACAAGAGAACTCAGAAGTGATACCCACCAACACCAGTGGTACTGAGGCACTATAAATAGCACAAAGCTGAAGGCAAAAAACAACAACAAAAAATACAAAACATCAAGCAGGCCCTTCTGGCAACAATACACCACAGAAAGAATGTGAACCTCCAAAATACAATAATATGGACAGAAGAATATCTCTGCCTGACAGATAAAAAAATTCAGAGTTGCCATAATGAAAACACTTAAAGAGTTAAGAGAAAATGCTGAGAGGGAAAAGAATATAACCAATACTAAGGAAGAAAAATATAATGTTAAAAAAAAAAAAAAAAAAACTACAGCAAGACACATATAATAAACATTCCAAGAGTCTAAGACAAGGAAGTGATAATGAAACTGATGAGGGAGGAAGAAACAGATACCCTATAAAACAAAACAGACTTTGGGGATCTGGCAAGATGGCAGCAGAGTGAAGATGCTGAAATCATTACATTCAAGCTTACACAGGAATATAAAACTAAAACAGACTGTAGACTTACATACTAAGTCTAAATGAGAGCACCTTGGACTCACTAGAAGGAAGATAACTGAGGGAGACTCAGTGATTGGGGAACTCCAATCCGAGAGCACCCAGGTGCCCAGGTGCTAGGAAGTGCTGCAGAGGGAGACTTACTGCTTTCAACCCAGCTTTTGAGACAACTCAGTTTGGTGAGTGGAATCCAAGCTGCGAGGAAGACTGCAGCTCTGATCTGGGAGTGCCCAGACACCCAGGTGCTAGGAAATGCCACAGACCCCGGCCCAGCACTGATAAAGCCCTGGAGATAAACAGACAACTCAACTCTGTGAGTGGAACCCAAGTGGCGGGGGGGGGGGGGGAACGGCTGGGAGTGGGCACTCAGAGTCCTGGAGGTGGACTTGGCAAATGGGGCATTTCCAGTGTTCCCTCCATCTCCCACGCCACAGCAGAGAACTGAGACTGGGTGCCATTAAAGTGTGGTAAGGTGTTGATACCATTTTAAAGGCATGGTTAGCAAGGCTCACAAAGCATGGGAGATAAAAGGGGGGAAACAAAAAAATGGTTAGACAGGACTGAACCACAGGCCCAGCCCTGGGAAAATGCAACAATTTCAACAATCCCTGATACCTTCCACAGGGACATCCTAACACAGAGAGAGGCCCTAGGAAGTGCCTCAGATGGGAAGACTTGCTACGGGTTCCACCCACATCTACTCACAAAACCTGCAGTAAAGCCCTGGAGTTAAAGAAAGACAAATCAGCATGTGAGAGGACCCCAAGCGGTGGGAAAAGACTGCTCAGGGAGAGATTGTTTGGAGTGGGTACAAAGAGCCCTGGAAGCTCAGAGGGAGGACTGGCAGTCCACTTATGTGGGAAGATTGCAGCCCTTCTGGCACTAACTGCATTCCTGTATCTCCCGCCTCCACAACAGAGGCCTTAAGACTTGTGACCAAGAAAGGATCACAGAGCTCGCAAAGTAAAAAAAAAAAAATCACAAACCAACTCAACCACAGGCCCATCTGTAGGGAGTCCTACAACACTTCCAACATGCCCCACCACCCACGGGGAATCCAAGCATAGAGGGAACCCGGGACATCCAAAGGCTACAAAGATCAACAGGCACCTTCCAGAGACAAGGACACAATGTGTTACTGGAAGAGGCTGAACACCACAATAGACAATTGACTGTCACAGGCTGAGAAGACAGACACAATTCCACACAGTGGGGGCTGGAAAAATAGTGGATACTTAAAAAAGAACAACTCAGAATATCCTCCACAACTGAAGTGTCTGGAAGTCCCTCTGCCATCCCAGAAAGAACATCCAGAAAAAATGACAGTCAGTAACAGCAACACTGTGTCTCAGTGAATAGAAAGTATTAGAAATACACGACAGGGAAAAGACAAATACCCAAGCAAGTACACAGGGGATAAATTTACCACAAAAAGATCAGTCATCACAAAGCACCAAAGAAATAGAAGAACTGATCAGCCTAACAGATAAAGATAACAGAATCATCATGATAAACAAACAAAAAGAAGATGAGAAGGAAAAAAAATGATATGAGGCAAGCCATCAAGGAATTGAAGAATGCAAACAGGGAAATGAATGAAAGAAATGAAAAAGAAATAAACAATATGAGACAAGCAATCAACAAATGGAAGAAGAAAATGAGATATTAAAAAAGGAAATAGAAGAAATTCAGGTGCTGAAAAGGCCACTAGAGGAGATAAAGAATGCTGGGTAAACTAATGAAAACAGAATAGATGAAATGGAAGAACAAATCAGCACCCTCAAAGACACAGAAATAGAGAGAATTAAAAAAGAAAAAGAAAGAGAAGTAAAAAGGAAAAGGAATGAAGAAACACTTCAAGAGCTATCTAACACCATTAGGACAAGAAATATCAGAGCTATAGGTATCCCAGAAGGTGAAGAGAAAGGGCAAGGAATCGAGAAAATATTCACAGAGATAATAGAAGAGAACTTCCCTAATATGAAGAAGATGAAAGTAGACATCCAAGAAGCAAGAACACCAAACTAAAATGACAACAGGAGAAATACAGCAAAACATATCATAGTAAAACTACCAAGAATACAAGACAAGGAAAAGATAATGAGAAGGACAAGAGGAAAGAACAAATAACCTATAAAGGGAAACCAATCAGGTTGATATCAGACTTCTCCAAAGAAACACTACAGGCAAGAAAGAGTGGAGGGACATTTTCAACAAACTCCAAAGCATTCAATGCCAACCAAGAATACTCTACCCTGCGAAGCACTCCTTCCTCTACAAAGAAAGAATAAGGATATTTTCAGACAAAGGGAAACTCCAATTCTGTTATGACTAAACCCCCACTCCAAAAAATACTACAAAAAGCCCTTTAAAAAAAATCCAACAGAAAAATGAATAAGAACTGTTCAAAACAAGGAATAAAAATACGAAAGGACCAAAATGGCAAACATAGGTGCCAATATATCAATATTATCTCTAAATGTAAATGGCTTAAACTCATCAATAAAAAGACACAGAGTGGCAGGATGAATTAAAAAACAGAACCCAACATTCTGATGCCTACAGGAAACACATCAAACTACAAAAGATAAAAACAGGTTAAAAATAAAAGGATGGAGTACAATCCCACAAGCAAATGGACCAAAAAAGGCAGAAACAGCTATAACTCTTATCAGATCAACAAGACTTCAAACTAAAAAAGGTTAAAAGAGACATAGAAGGTCACTACATGATGATTAAGGGAACAGTACAACAAGAAGACATTATAATCATCAATATATATGCACCAAATGAATGAGCACCAAAATATACCAGGAAACTACTGTCATCTATGAAAACATATATCAGAGAAAATAAATACATTGTAGGAGACTTCAACATGCCACTCTCAACAATGGACAGATCAACAAGACAAAAAATAAGCAAAGACACTCAAGCTCTGAACAAGGACTGGACAACATGGGTTTAACAGACATCTATAGAATACCACACCCCAAAATATCTGACTAAACATTTTTCTCAAATCCACATGAATCATTCTCTAGGACTGATTACATACTGGGTCATAAGACAAATACCGATAGATACACTAAGATTGAATTCGTACCAACTACTTTCTCTGACCATGAAGCAGTCAAACTAGAAATAAACCATATGAGGAAAACAAAAAAACCACCTACCATGCAGAGACTGAAACCCACACTACTGGAGGACCGCTGGATCAATGAGGAGATCAAAGAAGAAATTAAAAAGTACCTGGAGAAGAATGACAATGATGACACAAGTGTCCAAAACTTATGGTACACATTATAAGAGGAAAATATATGACAATACAGGCTCACATAAAGAAACAATAAACAACCTAGTTTCCTACCTTAAAGAGCGGGGAAAGGAACAACAAAATAACCCAAAATCCAGTAGAAGACAGAAAATAATAAAAGTAAAATCAGAAATAAATAAAATGGAAGTTAGGAAAACAGTCCAAAAAAAATCAATGAAACCAAAAGTTGGTTTTTTGAGAAAATGAACAAGATAGACAGGCCACTAGCCAAGATCACAAAGAAAAAGCACAAATAAACATAATCATAAACAAAAGAGGAGGAATCACAACAGATGCAGCAGAAATCAAAAGAATAATCAGAGAATACTATGAACAACTATATGCAAACAAGTTTGACAATTTAGCAGAAATGGACAAATTTCTACAATTCTACAACCACCCAAAGCTAGATAAAGAAGAGATGGAACAACTGAACAGGCCAGTTACAAGCAAGGAAATAGAAGAAGTAATCAAAACCCTCCCCAAAAATAAAGCCCAGGACCAGATGGATTTACAAATGAACTTTACTGAAATGTTCAGAAAAGAACTAGTGCCTATTCTACACAGACTCATCCAAAAATCGAAAAAGAAGGAAAACTATCACATACTTTCTACGAAGCCAACATCACACTAATACCAAAACCTAACAAGGAAAACACAAAAAAAGAAAACTTCAGGCCAATCTCCCTAATGAAAACCGATGCAAAAATCCTCAACAAAATCTTAGCTAACAGAATCCAACAATGCATTAAAAGAATAATACACTGTGAACAAGTGAGCTTTATCCCAGGAGCACAAGGATGGTTCAACATCAGAAAATAAATCAATGTAATCCATCACATCAACCAACAGAAAAATAAGAACCACATAATCATATCAATAGATGTGGAGAAGGCATTCAACAAAGTTCAACACCCATTTATGTTTAAGGTTCTCGAAAGCCTCGAAATAGAAGGAACATACCTCAACATGATAAAAGCCATATATGACAAACCCACCCTCAATATTATCCTCAATGGAGTAAAGCTGAAAGCCTTTCCTTTGAGATCAGGAACAAGACAATGGTGTCCACTATCGCTACTGCTCTTCAACATAACATTGGAAGTTCTAGCCAGAGCAATAAGACAAGAAAAAGACATACAAGGAGTCCAACTAGGGGAAGAAGTAAAACTGTCCTTCTTTGCGATGAAAGGTTAATTTACATGGAAAACCCTAAAAACTCTACAGAAAAACTAACCAAAACCATCATCAGTTTAGCAAGGTAGCAGGATATAAAATCAACACACAAAAAGTCAGAGGCCTTCCTATACACAAACAACTAATCAGAAGAAGCAGGATTTTAAAACCATCCCCTTTCAATTAAAACAGAAAGAATCAAAACCTGGGAGTCAACCTACAAAAGAGTTAAAAGACCTTTACAAAGAAAATTACTGTTAAAAAGAAATTCAAGAAGACACCATGAACTGGAAAGACATTCCCTACTCATGGATTGGGAGAATTAACATCATCAAAATGGCCATCCAACCAAATGTGATATACAGATTTAACGCCATCCCAATAAAAGTCTCAGTGACATTCTTCAAAGAAGCAGAAAAAATACTGATTAGATTCATAGGGAACAACAAAGACCTCGAATAGCCAAAACTCTCATGACTAAAAAGAAAGAAAATGGAGGCATTGCAATCCCAAACTTTGAGCTATACTACAAAGCCATAATAATCAAAACCGCAAGGTGCTGGGACAAGAACAGACATACAGACCAGTGGATTTGGATAGAAAACAAAGATATAAACCCACAGGCTTATGGGCAGCTAATCTTTGACAAAGAAGCAAAGAAGATACAATGGAGCAAAGAAAGTTTGTTCAGCAAATGGTGCTGGGAACACTGGGAAGCTACATGCAAAAAAATGAAACTAGATCACTACCTCACACCATACACAAAAATCAACTCGAAGTAGATTAAAGACTTAAATATAAGAACAGAAACCATAAAATACCTGGAAGCAAAGATGGGCCAAACACTTCACGACATACACTTCAACATCTTTAAAGACAGAGCTCCCAATGCAACAATAGTGAAGGCAAGGATAAATAGATGGGGCTACATTAAGTTAAAGCTTCTGTACAGCAAAAGAGACATTACAAAAGACAAACAGACATTCCACTGATTGGGAACAAATTTTATCACACAAAACTAGCAATAAAGGATTGATCACAAAGATATACTGATGAAACGCAACAGAAATAAACAACCCCATCAGAAAATGGGCAGAAGAGCTAAAAAGACAATTCTCCAAAGAGAAAATGCAGATGGCCAACAAGCATATGAAAAAATGTCCAACATCACTTGTAATAATGGAGATGCAAATTAAAACCACAATGAGATACCACCTCACCCCAGTGAGAATGGCACATCTTAAAACAACTAGCACAACAAATGTTGGCAAGGGTGTAAAGAAAAAGGAACTCTCTTGCACTGCTGGTGGGTATGCAAACTATTACAACCACTATGGGAAACTGTTTGGAGGTTCCTCAAATTGCTAAATATGGAGCTTCCATATGACCCAGCAATCCCACTGCTAGGTATCTACCTAAAAGACACAAAAACATTGATTCAAAAAGATACTTGCATTCCCATGTTTATTGCTGCATTTTTTTAATATTGGAAAGACATGGAAACAGCCCAAATGCCCAAAAATGGATGACTGGATTAAAAAGACGTGGTACATATACACAATGGAATATTACTCAGCAACCAAAAAAAAAGAAATACATGTCCTTTGCAGCAACATGGATGGAGCTGGAAAAGATCATGCTTAGTGAGGTAAGTCAGGAATAAATGGAAAAATACCAAATGGTTTCACTCATAGCAGGAGCATAAGGCGAGAAAATAATAATAATAATTATAATAACAAACAGTTATATACCAGACACAATTAATGGGGGTGGAGTGGATCAAAAACAGTCGGGGAAGGGAAATGCACTGGACTTTGGTGATGGCACATGGGTGATCTGGTAATGAGAAACCCAAGGGGATTACAACTGAGATGGAAAAATGAACAAAATGATGTAAAAATAAACTATTATATTATTTTTTAAAAAAGTCCTGGGCCCTCCCTGGTGGCGCAGCGGGTTAAAGCACAGCACTGAGAATCTAAAGCCGCTTCCACATGAGTTCGATCCCCGCCTGTCCCGGAGGTGACCACATGGTGTGGCAGACCTATCCTGACCCGCCTGCTGCTCCCCTCAGCAGTATACTTCATCCATCTGCCTGTTCTGTTCCCCACTCTGTCTCTGGTGAAGCCTCTCACCGCCCCTGAGCCTCTGGCCTGTACCCCAGTTCTGTATGCACAAATAAATAAATCTTTAAAAAAAAAAAAAGTCCTAAAGAACAAAAAAAGAATATTAATTTGCAAACTTTGCAGAGGACAATAATTATAGTAATTCATTGTAAACATGTAAAATTAATTCAAATTGAACTTATTTAATTTTTTTTTTAATATTTGAGCTTACACAATATGAAATACACATTTCAGAAAAGGGCTTATAAATAAAGGACACTTAAAATATTTCTTTAGTCACTTTGAAAGGTATATTAACAAATGTATCTTATGCAAGTACTTTTCTACATGCCTGTTAAATATCAGCATTTTTATAACTATATGACAGATATGAAATTCATATTTGAGAACCATATTCTAAACTAAAATAAAAATCAAAGAAAAAAAAAAGAATTTGTATATGTGTAAGAGCAGTTACAACAGGAAAAAGCTAGAAATCAGTACCTATTTTTTGATTGGGTTGTTCGCTTTATTTTTGTTGAGTTTTGTCAGATCTTTATGTACTTTTGTTATCAGTCCTTTGTCATTAATATTGTGTGCAAATACTTTCTCCCAATCAGTGGGGTGCCTCTTTGTTTTGTGTGGTGTCTCTCTTGTTGTACAGAAGGTCTTTAACTTGGCAGAAGAGCTACAAAGATACTTCTCCAAAGAAGAAATGCAGATATATAGAAAAATGTTCAACATCACTTTTACTAAGGAAAATGCAAATTAAAATCATAATGAGATACCACCTCACACCAGTGAGAATGGCACATATTAAAACAGCTAGCAACAACAAATGTTGGCGAGGATGTAGTGAAAAAGAACTCTCCTACATTGCTGGTGGGAATGCAAGTTGATACAACCACTATGGAAAGCTGTTTGGAGGCTCCTCAAACTGCTTAACATGGAGCTTCCCTATGATCCAGCAATCCCACTCCTAGGTATCTACCAAAAGACACAAAAACACTGATTCAAAAGGACACCTGCACCATGTTTATTGCTGCTCTATTTACAATAGGGAAGATGTGGAATCAACCCAAATGCCCAAAAATAGAAGACTGGATTAGAAAGATGTGGTACATATACATAACGGAATATTACTGAGCAATCAAAAAAGATAAAATAATGCCTTTTGAAGCAACATGGATGGAGCTGGAAGGGATCATGCTTAGTGAAATAAGCCAGAAAAAATAAATAAATAAAAATCCCAGATGGCTTCACTCATAGCAGGGGGTTTAAGGGATCAGAGGGCGGAAAAAAGAGAGAAACAAGTATTAATAGAGTAAAAATGAAAACAATGAAGAACTATAAACAGAGACATTTATAGGGGTGGGAGAGGGAATGGGAAAAAAAAAAAATCAGTACCTAAAATTCCACAGGCTTTTTTCTTATTTTTTTTTTCTATCTAGTAATCTTATATTTTAAAATTTTCAAATTACCACACAACTCAGCTGGCTCAAAGAATAGATGAAAAAGAGCTAATAGCTTAAAAATACTTATATTTGGAAGTATTTTAAAATAAAGCTCACAAACTCAACACTTTCTCTAGTCAGAGTAATTTCTAAGACTTTGACCTATAATTTATTAAATAAACTATACAGTTCTAACAATATCATATAATCATATATTAAGATAAGTCTTACCTGCTTTTTTAAGTTATCATTCAATTCTTTCAATGCATCAAAAGAGGTTCTAAGCCTTTTGCTTTCTTTATTTCTCTCCTTAAGAACTTCAGTTAAGTGTTCAACTTCTGCAGCATGTTGCTAAAAGAAGAAAAGCTGATATAAAAATTAGGCTAAGGATCCCATGTCACTAATGTTACAGAATATACTTTAATTAAAAATCAGTTCTGGGAGGGAAAAAAAGATTAAAAAAAAAATCTGTTCCAGGCCCTCCCTGGTGGCGCAGAGGGTTAAAGCACAGCACTAAGAAGCTAAAGCCACTTACGCATGAGTTCGATCCACCACCCCCCCAAGGTGATCCACATGGCTCAGCAAACTCGCCCACTGCTCCCCTCAGCAGTGTACTTAGTCAGTGGGCCTGTTCTGCTCCCCATTCTGTCTCTGGTGAATCCTCTCACGGCCCCTGCACTTCTGGCCTGTACCCCAGCTCTGTATGCATCAATAAATAAATCTTTTAAAAAAAATCTTTTAAAAAAAATCTAAAGATTTTAATCAGTTTAAACATACATGACTAATATTGCAAATAATTTAGTAACAGTGTAATCAAAGTAACACCATAGAAAGCATTTGTTCAATACCTGTTACAAAATGTATAAATGGGAAGGAACATCTCAGCAGTGTTCACAGCACCCCACTAACAAGCAACAGTCCTGGACTACAACTCCCAAGATACCAAAGTGAACTTTCTAAATGGAGGGCAGCTAGAAAGGTTAAGGTGGATATATAAATGGAAGTGGAATGAATAAGGGAGGGGAGATACATGGTGGAGAGACACATGGAGGAGGGACACTTGGAAAAGAGTCACAATGGCTGAGAGATTCATGGGGGGCTACTCCTAGTCCTTGGTAGAGTGAAGAGCAGCCATTACTTGATCTCGTGTGGATTATATGGTACATTTTGAATTTTGGGCCTCTCTATCTGTCCCAGCTCTTGGGTACCTGCATAAACCCTTTGTGGTTTTCTGCCAGAAGTTGCTTTTAGCTTGTGGCAAGTAATCTGTTTTGGGCTGAACCTATATGGATGGACATTTGCCCACAAGAGGATGGGTAGTTTTTGGAGTTTTATTTGGAATCTTGTTATTTGAAATGCTTTCTTCTCCTCCTCTTTATGCACACCAATTAAAGATCTTTCACACAAGAATATTTTTCTTTGCCTTTGTGTACTCTTAGCTTAACTCAACAGTTTGGAGTCCCTGAGCACTCCTCAATCACAAAATTACAAACCTATTAAAATATTTCAAATGCATTATGTAGAAACAAAGCTACTTTCTACTTCTGTTCTGAAAAACACACCTAAAGAAACTCCCTAAAATAATTTGTACTTAACATCAAGAAATGATAAAAGAATGAAAATTCATAACCCTCTTCAAGAAACTACTTTATAGCTTTACAGATTAAAATGTAAGGTTTAATTTATCTTGGTAAACATAAGATTTTCAGAATCCCTGACCCTTTGTGTGGCAGGCAAAAACTTCACAGGTTCCATCTTACATGTAAATATCTGCTGCCTGATGGTGTTAAGTCTTTTCAAATAAAATATATATATATATTTAACAATAGACACCCAGCCTTTACATCCTCATAAGGTATTCTTCTGAGAGGGGAAGACTGGAACTTGCATTGCCTTCTTTTAGCATTAGTCTATTTCTGAATTAGGATAATTTTGAGCAAGAAGTCCCTCTGATTCACTGTTCCTCACTATATAAACTGAATTCAGATTAAGCTAAATTTTGGAACAGTTCTCAGTAAAATCTGGTGGACTGTTCCCCAGCTTCAAATCCTCACTATGATTAACTAATACTCTGTCTAACTAATTTTGAGACTTTTTCAGTTAACACCCTTAGAACTACTGAAAGGATAGAACGAGTTAATTTCTTGATATCACACAGTAAGTAAAACTATTTTACATCTCAAAAAAATTTAAATACTGGGCTGTAAAGAAAATTCATGCATTTTTTCCAACAGATGGCACTAGCTTATTTTTGGAAGTACAATAGTCATTTGCATCAACGCTATTACTAGTCATTTTACAGCTGATAGTTCATTTCATTCTGGAAAAAAAAAGAGCAATTTGGTTAAGTTTTGGAGATTTTATAATTTGAAGATGAAGACCAAACTGCACTCTTGCCATATTTTACTGTTTTACTTCTATAAAGAGAAGAACATGTGTCAAGCTTGTGAAAAGTTGCGTAAAGTTTATGGTTCCAATGGCTACAAGAATGTCAGTTCCAACAATGGCTCACAAAATTTCATGCTGGTGATTTTGATCTCAACAGTGATCCTCCATCAGGGATGTCCACTGAGGTTGATGATGACAAAATAAAGGCACTGATTTTAGAGTCAAACCCTCATTTCACAATACAAAAGATTTCAGAAACATTGAACATACAGTATTCAAGCACTCATGACCACCTGAAAAACCTGGGATATGTAAATAAGCTCCATATCTGGGTTCCTGTTGAACTCAAAAGTTCATTTGATGGTGTGTATAATAAACATCTGCAAAGTGCTCATTAACATGAAAAAACTATCACCTAACTGGTGATCAGAAGGGGGATGTTTACAACAATGTGGTGCGCAAATGGTCTTGGTCCCCACATGATGGTTCTCCTCAACCCATATCGAAAGCAGACATTCATCAGAGGAAGGTCATGCTCTCAGTGTGGTGAGGTTTTAAAGGTGTGTTTTTCAAGTTCCTACCATGGAACCAAACAATCAATTGGAATGTTCACTGTTGGCAATTGAACAGTTTGAATGAATCCATCATCCAGAAACATCCAGAGCTTGTTAATCGTAAGAGTTGTGTTCCATCATGCGATGTAAGACCACACACAACTTTGAGCATCTGTCAAAAATTATTGGAGTGTGGACAGGATGTGTTGCCACATCCACCATACATACTTTAAAAAAAAAAAAAATGTGCATTGTATCATTGGTCCATTCAATTACAAGGCGTTGTTGTTGTTGTTTTGAAACGTTGTAGTTGCATGAATGTGGCTATTTTTTGGGTTGTTTGACCACTACAGCTGCTGTTTTGAGTGTCTCTTGTCTGGTCCTATTCTGGGGCATCTCAGCAGCCCCATGAGCATCTTCTGCTGTGTCTTCTGCTGTCTTCTAAGTTGGATCCTGACATATAGTCTGGCTGTCACGTATCTAGGTCCACAGTGGTGAGAAGGTGCCATCTTGGGAGCGTGGCTTATTATTTGGGATAGGAGCTCCACATCCTTATTAGTGAGAAGACGCCATCTTGGAAGTGTGTGTTTAAGACTCTAAAACACTGGACACTGCTTTGTGTGAGGTAAATGGCCATTTTTGGTCTCAATAATGCTTTAATTTTCCCTGGTTAAATAAATGCCATTATTGTTCTCTCAATATGAGTAGTCTTGCAATTGTGTGCAAGGATGAAGAACTCAGTGGCTGATGAACTATTCTGGCAGTGTCATTGGCCAGTTTCAGTGCCCCTTGCTGCCCTGTATCAGCCTGACCTTGTGCTGTCTGACTGCCATTTGTTTAGCCCTTTTCAAAACTCCTTGCATGGTGTAATATTCAATTCAGATGAGGCTATAAATCAGCACTTTGTTCAGTTTTTGCCAACAAAGACAGGTCCTCCCATGAACGAGGAATTATACTCACTGAAAGATGGCAAAAGGTTATCAAACAAAACAGGCAATATATCACAGATTGAACTTTGTTCTCTATATAAATGACCTTTGAAACACATGGGAAAAAATACATCATGATTTTTCCAACAACCTAATATATAATAAAATTTCCTGACTCCCAAACTATTTTATTCTCCTTTAGCAGTTTTGTGAGTAACTCAAATCAATCCCCCCTCTAATTCCATTTAAAAAAAAAAATAGCACATTTTAGCTCTGTCCAATAAAATAAAAGTGTCAATGATAGATAGAGTTTATTAGATAATCACTGAGGAGCCCAACCTGGTAAACAGTCTTGATTAGAGAGAAAAGTAAAAAATTTAGGATTGGATTGTTGCTGTGGGCTGCTGTGGCATCGTTGCACCAACTCCAACTGTGAGCACTTCAGGCTGAGCTGCCACAGAGTTGGATCCTGGCCCGCAGCTTGCCAACTGCCACACCCTACAGACCCTCTTGGCAGGATGATTTCACCTTGGAAGAGCAGCTTTTGTTTGGGACTTCTGAACATTGCGGGGTCTATGGTGAGATAGCTGGCCACGAGTAGCCTTCATAATTTTTGTTCTCACTGTTTGTTAAAATAAGCCCCATTGTTGCTATTTGCTAAATTTGAGTGGTCTTTCAATTTTGCATGCAAGTGACAACCTCATAGACAGTGACTTGTACTCTATTGGTGATCCCAAGGATAAGAGAGGGTCCAGGTTCCTAGTCCAGTTTCCTAGTCTAGCAAGAAAGGGTGGAGCTGAGCAGGAAGGAGAAACTGGAAAGGTGACTGAAGAAGGAAGGAGGACCGATGAAGGAGACCTGAAGGAGGCACATGGAGCAGAGAACTGTTCTTGCTTCTTGATCTTAAACTGGTTGAAAAGACCTGGGTGAGAGACCCATGGGGAGGTTAACAATGGCTGTTTATATTGATTTTGCTCTTTTCCTTCCAGACTTGTCTGTCATTTCTGACCCTTTTCTATGGGCCCACAACAGGAGATGCTTTACACTTCTGGCAGGCTCTCAGGCCTCAGTAGCCCTTTTTTCTCAGTGGGCCAATCCTGTTTGGTTGGGCATTTACCCATAAAGGGATTGTTATTTTCAGATGCTTAATTTAAGAACTATATTCTTGCCATTTTTTTTTTGTTGTTGTTACACACTAATTATATTAAAGTTCCTTTCCATTACAGGCCTTACACACTAGAGTATGTTTGGTCTTGATGTAGGGTGCCCCATCCTTGCTCTGTAACAAAATCTGTCCCTTTCAGATGCAGCCCCTGTTCTCTGAACCCAATATCACTCCAAAAACATCACTTTCTTGATTTCTACAGAATGTACTGTGGAGATATAACAGTTTGCTATCATCCACACCCAAGGAAGGGTGAAGCTTAGCAGCAAAAATCTTTAGAAAAGATTGGGAAAGGAAAAGGAAGGAAGGCTAAGAAAGGTGACTAGGAGTGTTATTAAATGTTAGCCAACAAAAGTAAAGAGAGTTTAAGAAGGAAAGTAGTTTAATTTGTCAACAAACTGAGAAGAGCAGCTGACCCACACCTAAAAAAACATCCTGCTTCCTGACAGAGTAATGGGTATTTATCCAGAGTTACAAGGAAGTAATGAGGGGGTAGGGGAATAGCAAGGGTCAGTTTCTCATCCTTGTGACATTAAGTATTGGAGATTTTGGGGGAGATCCAAGTTGATGCCAGCTTGCTGATGCTATATTCTAGTGTTATATTCTCAGTTCCTTGAAATGTAAAAACAAGACTATTAAATTTAGAGGTTAAAAATAGGAAATGGGAGAGTTTACCTGGCAAAAGGAAGAACCAAATGTTTATCTGGTAGGGCAGAAAGGTAGAGACAAATGTCTCAGGATTGTAACATTTTAACTTGATTTTTTTCTCTTTTCTCTACTGCACACTAATTGATTAAAGTTTTTTTTTTTTGGGGGGGGGGGAGGAGGTACAGTTTAGTAAGGTTAAAAACTAAGTCTTGGCCCTCCCTGGTGGCGCAGCGGGTAAAGCACAGCACTGAGAAGCTAAAGCCACTTCCGCATGAGTTCGATTCCCGCCTGCCCTGGAGGAGACCACATGGCATGGCAGACCTCTCCTGACCCGACCACTGCTCCCCTCAGCAGTGTACTTCGTCGATCTGCCTGTTCTGCTCCCCACTCTGTCTCTGGTGAAGCCTCTCGCCGCCCCTGTACCTCTGACCTGTACCCCAGTTCTGTATGCATAAATAAATAAATCTTAAAAAACAAAACAAACAAAAAAAAAAACTTAAGTCTCTACTCCAGACACAGCAGGCAAGTTTGGAAGGTTTGAATAGACAAGGGAATTGGTAAGGCTGCCTTTGAGACAAGGCCATAAAACTGATCACCATGACCAGAAAAACCAGGCCAGCTCCAAAAATGAAAAAACAGAGGCCAGAACATGCTTCTATGTCAACAGCCAGCCTGGAGACCAGACATCCCAGTGTAAACTGGTGCCCCAAGTTAGAAAGCCCACGAAAATAGAATACAAGAGAGTCTCAAATCCTCCTAAGGGTGCAGACTTCTCCTGGCTTGCCTGCTGCTTCTCTTAGCAATATATTTCAATAAATCCACTTGTTCTGTTCTCCACTCTGTCTCTAGTAAATTATTTTACCCCCACAACTCCAGCCTGATCCTGATATTCTCCCCACAACAGTTCTTTATTATTGAAGGTCTTGTTAAGGGGAAGGATGTCCTAAAGGAACTCTGCAGAGTTCTACTCCACCACCCTACTCCAGCTTTCTGTACCCTACACCATGCTCCAGTGATTGGAAACTACAACTCCCAGCAGTACCAGGGAGAGAACTGCGAGGACCCAAGGGCGGAGCTAGCAGGAATGGATTCTGGGACATTAGGGAGGATAATTAGGGGGCGACTGCCTCTCATGCTCTCTGGCTCTCGCGCTTGGGAAGCAGCTCTCCGGACTGTGTGATTTGGTGTGTTCAGCCTAGCCGTAAGGTATTCCACTTACTTTGTATCCTGCTCTCTTTCCCTGGGCTGTTTCCTATTCCTTTCCCCTTTTGTAAATTAACCCGCTATTGACCCTTTTTTGTATACCTGCATTGTAACCGAATTGTGAGCACGTGGGTGAGGGCCCAGACAGGCGGCCCAGTCCACTCTGGGCTACCCTGTAACAGTTTTTGGTGCCCAACGTAGGGTTCGACTAATTTCAACTGTGGTTGACAAGCCCAAGTACCTTGCGTTGGTCACCGTAAGCGCATTAGGTCTGCAGGACACATGGCTTCTTTGTTTGAAGTCATGAGAACTTTTTTTTTCCCTTTGTATGCAGCTCTTGCTGATGTTTACCACTATGACTTTGACCAGTTTTTTTCCCAGCTTAGGTTCTTTCAGTTTTGTTCCGGCCTTAAGTCTCAGTACCCTTTTTCCTTTGGATATCACCACCAGTTTTATAAATGTCGCTACTCTGGTGAAATCTGGCTTATGGCAAAATGCTGTTTCTTTTGTTCTCCTATTTTGCTGTCTCTGCTTCTTGTTGATACTTTTTTTCAACATCACTTTTCACATTTTTAGCTGAGAAGAAGAGGAGGAAACTCTGCTTCTTCCACTACAAATTTGCAAAAAATTCAGGCTCTTACTGAAAACATGCAGCAGCAAATACAGGCCCTTAATTTGGTTATAAATAGTATTTAAAATGAGAATTGGATTGCCCTTGACTCTATGCAAGCCCAGATACAAGGTGCCTTCCATAAATTAGGTATGACCTAGGATCATATTATGGCACAGAGAAGGGGTAATAAGCCTTTCCCTGAGGACTGCAGGAGGGCAGAGTTATAAGAGGATTTTTATTTGTTGAACACCTTAAACCCTTCAGAAAATAATTGTTCCTTGAATAGCAATGCCTCTCCTATGGAAACTCCTAAGGCTTCTGTAGAAACTGCCAAGGTTCCTGTGGAAAACTCCTAAGGCTTCACAGACTCCATTGCCATCTGGGGAAGGAACTAAAATGCTTTCTCCTTCCCTTTCTAGACAGGGCACCCCTTTTGGAAGTAAGAATCGCCTCGAAGCAGGGCAGTTCCCTCATCGACGTATGGCAGTGGGTGCTTTGAATGCACAAGGACGGCCTGCTGGGCACTTTTGGTCACACAATCCTTTTATAAAGCACAGCAGATCTAAATTGGAGGAGCTCTGTTCCTTCTTATAGGTAGGACCCTAAGAGGATGGTGAACTTGTTTGCCTCTATCTTTCTCTCTCACTGTCCTAGCTGGGCAGATATCCAGGCAATGTTACAAACTTTACTGACTTCGGATGAGCAAAGGATGGTTTTTAAGAAAGCCAGAGAGGAAGCTGATCACCTTCACCAACAAGATGTAGAATCCCAAGAACCAGACGTGGCTATCCCGATGGTAGATTCCCAAATGAGACCCAAATGAAGGTGATATGGATATGTTAGAGCTGTATAAAAAGTGTTTATTGGTAGGGCTGCAGCAAGGGATTCCCAAGCAAAAGAATTTTAATAAAATTCTGCAGCTTGAGCAGAGGGCTAATGAGGATCCATCAGAGTTCCTTGAGCAGATTATCCAAACATATGCCAGACACACAGATATAAATCCTGATGCCCCAGAAAATGCTTGTCTGATCACTATGGCATTCATTACCCACAGTGCCCCAGACATCAGGAGGAAAATAGCACAGGTGGATGGCGTTACCGAGATGAGTCCATCCCAGTTAGTATACCTGGCATTTAGAGTATATAACAACCGAGAGGAAAAGAGACCTAAACCTGCGACTGTTTTTGTACAGAGGCAACATAGAAGAGAGTTTCAGGGTAACAATAACAGAATGGCAGGTGGACCCATGAGACGTGAGCCTCTAGGAAGGAATCAGTGTGCCTACTGTAGGGCGAGGGACATTGGAAGTATGAATGTCCCAGATTACAGGTAAACAGGAGACATTATTATGACAGGAGACAAGGAAGAAGGTCAATGGCACCTCATGATTCACGCAGAGGTCATAGAGAATACAGAGTACATGGGATGCAGAACCAAGGAGGAAAGGAGACAGATGATGGCTCAGAGCAGATACTCAGATGCAGAGAGGAAGGAATACAAGCAGGATACCGGAATCAAGAGACGACTACTGAGGAAAGGAGACAAATGATGGTATACACCAGATTCAGATGAAGAATAAAAGAGCCCAGAGGCTCCACTAGATCCAAAATGGTCCTTTTAAATACCCTTCTTGTGAACCTATGAAAGACCTGAAATATTTAAAAGAAAAAAAAACTTAAATGGTAGAACTTTCCTTCTTTTTCAGCTATGTAGCAGGGTACTTCAAAATACACTTTCTGAAGGACCCTGAGATGACAGATATGCTCTAAATATGCTTTTTCCTTTAGAAACATTTTGGAATATTACTACGACATTGTGCAATTATGTTAGCAGTATTTAAAAAAAAAACAAAAAAATATTATTTTACTATATAAGGCCTTCAGTCTTGTTCTTCATATTTTTTTGTAAATTTTTTCTATTTCTTTTTGTTTTTTAAATCATTTTGGCATATATTAATAAAACCGCAGTTACATATGATTCCACGTGGCATAACTAAGAATAGTGTCTATGTCTATATGTTGAATGTCTGTATGTCTTTTACTTGTATTTAATTGTCTTGGCCTCAAGGCGTTCTAAATTGGTTTGGATGGCGCCTATTGCTATTGTAAACAAACAAATGAAATTGTAATCTTTATGGTAACTAATTTGTTAAAAAAAATCTGTATTGGTATGTATGTTTGTATATATATATATTCTCTCTTATTTGAAGTTCATAATGTCACCCAAATTGACATTTGGAATAACTAAGGTTTTTTGGGGGAAAAAAAGTCTAGTTATAAAATAAGGAAAATTGGAAAACTACATGGCTATGGTTTGAATGTCAACAATTGTCTTACTGAACTGAGTCGGAGCTTTCACAAAATTGGGATTGTCTTTGCTGTTATTTTTTTTCTTCTTCTTCATATTTGTGACAAAGCTTCCCAGAGTTCCAAATTTAATTGAAATTTGGTGGTTTGTCATTTGGTTCATTGAAGGAAGTTTTGTGGAACCTCAGGAGAGCTCCTGAGACACTCCACAAAATTTCTTCTTTTCCCCCTGGGAAAAGCATTCAGATCAATTTGTCTAATTTGGTATTAATACTATAGTAAAATTGGGAAGGAAGCATTGTCACTTGGAAAAAGGTAAACATTGCACATAAAAACAACAGTTAACCTTGTTTTTCTAAAACATGTAAAGAAAAAAGTATTTTTTGATATGTATATAAATGTGACTGTTGATCATTATCTTTTCATATTTTATTAGTCTGGTATTTGCAGAAATTGTTTCTGGAAAAAAATTTTGATATGTACCTGATATGTATGTAAATTTTGAATGTTGATCATTGTTTTGCCACACTAGACTATATTCGATAGTCTAGTGTTGGCAGAAATTGTTTCTGAAGAAATTCAATACTCTGGTATTTGTAGAAATTGTTTCTAAAAAAGGAAAACTTTTTGTTTCCAGTAATAGCTCTCAACAGATTCTAACTGAACTTCTGATATTGAAAAATGTCTTCCACAAAAACCAAATAGAGTGATTCTACTAAGTTTTGTTTGAAATAATATTTTTGTTTGATTTAATTCAGACAGTTTTGCTTTGACTGCCCAAAATCTACAATATTCCTCTTTTTTCAACAGAGCTAATTTTTGTTTCTATTTCTTCTCTCCCCTTGATACCAACACAGTATAAAAACTGTAGTAGTAATTTTTACTACTCTTGAGTCTGTTTTTGCATAACTTCAACAGGGTATTTTGTAGCATTAACTATAGAAATTGGCAATGTGCTTCAGTGGCTTTGCTTGGCATTCTCCAGGAACATCAAACAGAGCTGAACGAAGAAGATGAGCATCTGCTGCTTTGTTTGTAGGGTTCTAGGGACCTCCAAAGAATCGGTGAGGAAGCTTGCCTCCATTGAAGGCCTGGACAACCCGGACTAGACAATACTGAGCCCTGATAACCTCAAGAAGAGGTGACCCCTGGTGGAATCTGCTGGAACTGATGTTCCTGAAGCCTACATCAACAGGACATCGACTGTTTGCTCTGATACTATGGACTGTTCCAACAAGACCAGCTAAAAATTGTTCTTTGGTTAGTCTACCCTGTGATTTTATGCAAAAATAGAAATATGGTTAAATGTTAGCTTGAATTTGTATAAATATGTTATACATTTTTAGATTAAGTTGGAATCAAGGTTGAGAGAACTTGTTTTTACAGAAGTTAAACCAGTTTTTGAAGATTTTTGCTTGTTCCTGTTTTCATATACATATATTGCAACATTTTTTCTCTTCACCTATAATCATAGACTATTTTATAGTAATGACCATCATCCTTGGCATTCATAAACACTGCTGGTGACTGCTGCTTCTTTTGCATATGCTGGAAACTTTACAAAGACTGGAAATGTTACTGTGATTGTCTATGAAGACTACACCGTGTGATCTGTGCCACCATAGATATGGTGGTATGAAATCAAAAGGGGGGAATTGTTAAGAGGAAGGATGTCCCAAAGGAACTCTGCAGAGTCTTATGGACTCCACCCCCTTCTCCAGCTTTCTATACCCTACACCGTACTCTAGTGATTGGAAACTACAAATCCCAGCAGTACCAGGGAGAGAACTGCAAGGACCCAAGGGCGGAGCTAGCAGGAATGGATTCTGGGACATTGTGGGGGATAAATAGGGGACAATTACATCTCACGCTCTCTGGCTCTTGCTTGGGAAGCAGCTCTCCGGACCACGTGACTTAGTGTGTTCAGTCAGCCTAGTCGTTAGGTATTCCACTTACTTTGTATCCTGCTCTTTCCCTGGGCTGTTTCCTATTCCTTTCCCCTTTTGTAAATAAACCTGTTATCGACCCTTTTGTGTGTACCTGCAGTGTAACCAAATTGTGAGCAAGCGGGTGAGGCCCCACAGACAGGCGGCCCACTCCACTCTGGGCTATCCTGTAACAGTCTCATGCACTGAGAGTATGTTTTGTAGCATTTAGGGTGTTGTGCACCCTAAATGTTGGGTTTCCTGGGGTGCTCTTCAGTTTGCCTGCTAACAAAGACCTTTGTGGGCTAGGGGCCCAATGTTTAAATCTTGGATCCTTGGTCACTAGCAGGGAGTTGAAATGGCTGATTTACTGGCAAACAGCAGATTTTATAAATTAAGTAGTTATTTCACAGAAAAGGAGAGCCTACTCTGACTTTAAGCCAATATTAAGCCAGGGACAGAGATCCTAGAAAGCTCATAGATTTAAAGTATGAATATTTACCCTCATGTAGCAAAACAAGAAACTGAAGAAAATTAAGAAACTGAACTCCCTTTTCAAAATAATCATACAGACAGCATTAATTTCAAGTAGCAACCTAAACTTAATAGAAATAACAGATGGACAAATCTAAAGAGAGAAAATAAAGAATGAAATAAGAATGGAGAGCTCTAAGCAGTCTTCTTTTGTCCTGGTTAAAATCCAATCAGCTTTATATAATTTTATGATCACATTAAATGATTTCTTAGATAATTTAGTATATAGTCACAATACAGTTTTTTGTTAAGTGAAGTTAATATACTTAATTGTCCAAATTTTTACACATTCAAATGAGTTCTGATTCTAGTGTGGCAAAATAAGCTCACTATACTCTACTGATTACAAATAAAAGCCCTAGACAAAACACAAAAAGCAATTATGTAAA
This sequence comes from Condylura cristata, assembly GCF_000260355.1. NCBI lineage: Eukaryota > Metazoa > Chordata > Mammalia > Eulipotyphla > Talpidae > Condylura > Condylura cristata. Next base: position 990,587 of record NW_004567132.1, read on the forward strand.
GCCTGTGGAAAGTAAACACAATCAGGAGGCTAACAAAAGGGATTAAAAGTTGAAGAAACAACTTACTATAGGATGAAGTTTCCTATTTTGATTTTTGTTTCCTTTTTTCAAGAAGTATACCCTAGGGCAGGCTTCAGTTACTGAGAAGTAAAGCAGCAAAGTATGCTGCTAAAATTTAGAGAAATTCCTTAGTCAGAAAAACAGGAAAAAGTGCCCCTCTGAGCCAAATGGCGTGTGGGGACAACCTCATCAGAAGGTTTCTGGAGATCTAGTGGGTAGTCATGCATTGCTTATGCAATGACAGACCACATAAACAAAAGTGACCACAATAGGTTATATACCATATAGCCTCGCTGTATAGTAGGCCAGACCATGCAGATTTGTGCAATTACACTCTGACATTCAATAGTGAAATTGCCCAGTGACATATTTTTCAGAATCGTTTCCTATCACTAAATCATGTATGGCTATACAGGAACCTGTACAAATTTGGTCCACCCCAGTTTCCTAGGCACAGCAAAGATGGAAAAGATTGCAGCGCAGTTTAAAAATACTATCCAAGCCTCAGGCTAACTCCCAATGCCTAAAGCATATTAAAAAAAAAAAAAATCAGCATAGCAAAGGTTCTGAGAATTGAATTAATATTTAAACCATTAATTGAATCACAGAATAACCACTAAATAATGTATGCATATGACAACTCTAAAGTAAAACTAAAAAAACTTTGAAAACTAAACTTAATTAGGTTACTGTCGCACAGAAAGTGAGGAAGGACTTCATCCTACACTGGACTGGTCTGACTACTTAAAAATAAGATCAACAGTCTCTAGAGAATTAAAACAGGACCCAGATTCTATACAAAATATCCAAAAGATTGAAAATACAGTCCAAAGTCAATGCACATACAAAGAACCAGATGAATGTAACTTAAGTCTCAAGTAAAATGCCAATCCTTACATGATCCTGATGTTGGATTTTTGAACTGTTTCATGATGAAATGTAAACGAACACAAATTGAAAAATACAAATTCTCATGAAGAAAGTTAAAAATTGTTTTTAAAGGAACATAATAGGAAATTCTGAAAATTTAAAGTGTAAGAAATAAAAAACTGCCAGATGAATTCAATAGCAACAATGAAAGAGCAATAGATGTCACTAAACGTGAAAAACAAAGTCACCAAATGTGGAAAAACAAGAGCCAAAAGTAATTTGGAATAGAAAAAATATTTGAAGAATTATTGAAGACTTCACAAATTTGGTAAAAGACATAAATTTACAAAATCGGATATTCAACCTAAAACAAGGATACAATTGTGGAGGCTTAGATTAGAAAATTTAGGATGAAAAGTAGGGTTGGGGTAGAAATAATCAATGAATTATTAAACTAGCTTTACAGAAAAACCCTTAGGAAGAGACTGTTATGGAAAATCTATAGGCATAGACCAGAGCGGGGGATATGGAAAATTGTCAGTCATTGCAAATAAACATCAGTCTTTAAAGAATAACTCAGTCAGATGTTAGAAGTGATAGACTTCATAACATCTAAAATTCCAGAAAGGGGGACCTCCCAGTTGGCCTTGGGGTTAAGTCTCAGCACTATATCACTACAGCCTGAGTTCAATCCCCCAGCCAGGGTGCTAATCCACACATGTGCAGCAGACCTTTCTGTCTCGCCTACTGCTTCCCCACAGCAGTGTAAATCTGCCTGTTCTGCTCCCCACTGCTTCTGATGAATGCTCTTATCCCTCCCCCAAGACCTGTGGCCTACACCCCACTTCTTCTATGCAAAACAAAATTTTAAAAATCCACAAAGGAATAAATTCCCTCAAAGAACACCTGTGTTCAAACAAAATGTAGCTCTGTGTCTATGCACTTTGTCTCTTTCTCAAACTTGCCCTTCAAAATGCAGTCTTGTCCCAAGACTATCTGCCTTAGTCTATGCAGGTGTTTCTTTTTCCTAATGAACATGCCCTTTTAAAATGCAGGCTTTGCTTGTTTGCATCCATGCAAACATCTTTCTTCTTTAGTAAACTTCCCAGGTGTCCTCACTGGGAAACTTTTCTTAGAGGGAACCCAAGGACCCCACTCATTCACTCATTGATCCCCAACATCTGAACCTCATCACACTCAAAGAACATGCAAAGATACAATGTAATTAAATTGCTCCTGAAAACCAAACACAAAGAAAATCGTGAAATGATTCTACATAAATGACATTCTGGGAAAGGCTGTGCTACAGGGATGGAAAATAGATATGTGAGAATGGAAAAAAAACGGCTATTACAGGGCCAAGAGAGGGACAGAATCTCCTAAACCTACCCACTCTAAACAGATTATGCTATCTGCCATATCAAGGCAAACATACTTTAGTGCAGAAGACCTTTAATGGAAAAGAACTTTAATACAACTAGTGTGTAACAAAGAAAAGGAGAAGAATAAAGTTTTCAAAGCAAGCACCTGAAATTATCCATCCCTTCGTGGATAATCAGTACTGGCCCAAAGGCTTGCCACAAGTCTAAGGCACCTCCTGTTGGGAACAGAGGTGGCCAGGCTAGAAATGGCCAGACAAGTCTGGAAGGAAAAGAGCAAAATCAAAATCAATATAAATGCTGCCACTGTCAGTCCATCATCCCCATGGATCTCTCACCCACATCTGTTTCAACCAGCCCAAGATCAAGAAGCAAGTGTAGCTTCTTCACCTGTCTCTCTTGCTATACTTGCCTCCTCTGGGTCTCCTTCTTGCTTCCCACCTTTCCTCCTTCACCAATTCCTTCTCTAGCTTTCCCTCTTTCCTACTAAGCTCTACCCTTCCTTGTGTGGGACAGGGAACCTGGAACCTCCCCTTTTCCTGCAGACCACGCTGTTACAGGATAATTACAAGGACCAGATTTTTTTTTAAACTCTTTCTTTTATTTGTTTTTGTTAATGTCATGCCCCCTCTAAAGCTTTCCCATTTATCTTCAAGTTACTTTTTTTTTTTCCTTTTCAATAGTTTATTTTTCCATCTCAGTTGTAATCCCCTTGGGCTTCCCATCACCAAATCACCCATGTACCATCACCAAAGACCAGTGTATTTCCCTCCCCCCACTGTTTTTGATCTCATTCCCCACTCTACTCCCATAAAATGTCTCTGGTATACAACTGTTCATCATTATTATTATTATTATTTTCTCTCCCCAACGGTTATACTCCTCCAGCAGATTTTTAATGCTAGAATTATTCTTTATGTTGACTAATGCTAGTGATTAAGACTGCATTTTTTCAAAATAAACAAAATTAATTTTACTCTTCATAATAAGATACACTGTAACATATCTCTTGATATGAAAAAGGATATCATGCCAACTATGTAACAGTCCAGTCAAAAATATTCAATCTGAAAATAATCATTAAGAAACAAACAAATCTATAGGACTGATGGTCCAGATTCTTCAAAGAAAGGGCTTACAAAATACCAAAAAGTTGAAGTTAACTGCTTTAATTTGAAGAATCCAAAAGAGATTAGAACCAAGTACAAAATAAATGATGTTTGTCTAGTCCCATGATCAGTATCAGACATTTCAGAGACCAGTTGGGTAAGTGAATGTGGCCTACGTAATAATTTAAATTATTTAATTAACATTATGTTACTAATATAATAATGGTATAGACAACACTGTTATTTTTAAGAGATACTTACTCTTTATAAATAAATTTAACAATAGAAACCTTCTCAGGGAGTATCAAGATACTTACAAGTTAATTTCAAATGATTAAAGAGAAAATGGGGGGAGGAAGGTAAAGAAAACAAAGGTGGCAAAAAGCTCACACCTAGTCAGTCTAAATTTAGAGGAAAAGAAATTAACATTACTTTAAAATCAAATGCCAGTTACCTCCTTTATAATCTGAAATTTTGTAAGAACCTCTTCTTCCACACCTTTAATTTTACTCAAAGCAGTTTCATGTCTGAAAAGTAGTTGTTCTCGTTCAACTAAAATTCGCTCTCGCTTTTGAAGTTCTTCAGCAAATTCCTGTTGTGCTGCAGTTTCACACTGTATCAAAATGTCAGATTGTAGTGCATTTAAAACATCCATTCACAAATTCCACAAATTATATTTCTACTTACTGTTTGCAGCTAAATCAAATGCCCTTTAGGACTACATCGAAATAATGAAAGATCATAATTACAGTAATAGCTAGACTAGTACAGCAAATGAAAAGAAATTCTATTTGTGGTCCAAAAAGGATCCATACTATACAGATTTAAACCCCTGTCCAGCTTAAAATCCATGCTCTACTTCCACTTGAAGATCCATTCTTTTACCTATAATTTCCACTCCCTAACCATCTCCTCTTCAAATCATCTTGGAATGAAAGGTCCCAGTCATGCACTTAAAGCACTCTTTCACCCTCTAATGTATCACTGGAGGGAAAAAAAAAAAACCACACTTCATGAATAGTAGTACAACTATAAAACTCAGGGTCTTAACCTCTACTCAGTGCAATCCAGAAATCTTTTTCTATTTCCATTGGTAAGCTCTCTCTCTGATCCTCCAATGTCTCAAGCCTCCCACACTTTCCCTGAACACACTGCCTCCTGTCCACACACCATTCTGTGTGGCCATTCTCATTTTTAACTTCACAGGAAAAACAGAAGACAGTTGGAAGAAACATCAACTCCTGCCTTCAAGACACACAAGGTCCTTTTCCTTCCCATTAAAAGGCTGACTCAGAACCGCACTGCCTTTGCATGTTTATGCTATTATTTCTCTAATATTTTAAATCTCTCTGAATCCATCTGAAATGAAGTCTCTGTTGGCTCATTCATTTATCTTCATACCTTCACAAACTCTTCAAAGTTTGAAGCCCTCTTAACCTCTGGATCATTCCTCAATTTAATTTGGCCTCAGTCTACATCTTCCTTCTGAAGTGGCTTAACTATTACTAAATCATTTTTATATTAAGTATATCTACATTGTGTTCACTCTAGATCTTCCAACATGCTTTTTTAAGATTTGTTTTTATTTATATATACAAAAACTGTGGCATAGGCCAGAGGTGCAAGGGATTGGGGGAAGGGGGATCTGGAGGATTCACCAGAGACAGAGTAGGGAACCGAACAGGTGGGTCTACTAAAATACTCTGCCGAGAGGAGCAACAGACAAGAACAGGAAAGGTCTGCTAGGCTGTGTAGGCTAGCTCCCTGGACATGGATCAAACTCACACTGCAGTCGTAGTATCACACTGGTGATAGCTTCATAGTGCTGAGATTTTAACCACTAAGCCACCAAGAAGTCCCCAACTGGGGCCCTCCCTGGTGGCGCAGCGGGTTAAAGCACAGCACTAAGACTCTAAAGCAGCTTCCTCATGAGTTCGATCCCCGCCTGCCCCAGAGGTGACCACATGGCATGGCAGACCTCTCCTGACCCGCCCACTGCTCCCCTCAGCAGTGTACTTCGTCAATCTGCCTGTTTTGTTCCCCTCTCTGTCTCTGGTGAAGCCTCTCACCACCCCTGAGCCTCTGGTCTGCACCCTAGTTCTGTATGCACAAATAAATAAATCTTTAAAAAAAAAAAGTCCCCAACTTATTCTTTTTCAATCTCCTAAATTATTATCATCAAAAGAATCTTATTCATGATTCATATTTTACTGTACACTTCTTTATTTAATAACTTATAATAGCCAACCTGTATTTTCATTATTTTCCTACTCTAGACAGGCTGATAACAGTCACAATCTGACAAACTACATCTTTCCCAAAACTTTTCACTCCAATTCCTTGAACCTAGGAGGTCCTGTATTTTACCTTTCAGACAAGGACCAAGCAAAGTCTCTCCCTGAACTTGTACCCTAGGATTTCAGACCAAAACAATCTTTTCTAAAATGGTATGTATGGTAACGACCATATAACTCATTCAGAAAAAATTAGATGCAAGTTTTTTAAAGAATGTTTAACTCTTTCATATGTATCTAATTCATTTTCAACTAGAAAAATTTCAAGATGAAATTCTTTTATTATATATGATTTTGCTTCCTTACATACTCCCATCTAGTGGACACCTGATAAGCAAGTGAATTATATCTTTTGAAAACAAACAAAATTCAAAGATAAAGGCCAATGCTCTACACTGAAATTTAGCGAGAGTTCAGAAAAGAACTTCAAACATATAGGTATTTCAAACACCTATTTCGAAAAGCACTCCTTACCAACAGATATTATTTCTTCAGCAAGGGGTAGGGTGAGGTGGGATGGGATGAGATGGGATGGAGATAAATATAATCTGAAATCTAAGGAATGTAACTATACATAAAAATACCAGTCTATATCTTTTTCATAGCCATACATTTTTCCTTTAATAGTTACAATAAGTTAAATGAGTTCTTTCAAACTATCTTGACACCTTATCTACAATAACAACAATGAAATACCTTGTTTAGATATTTTATAAATTCTTGATACTTAGAACATAAATATTTCTAATTCAGTATTTAGTTCTTACCTGCAGTTTCTGATGTATGTGAAATAATTCATCATATATTTGATTGATCTGATGTGGAAGTAAACGTTTGTTTGATGCTTTAGATGTTGTGTAGCTGGCAGATTTCAATGGAGAATCATCCACATCACTACAACATTCAGTCAAATTTCTTGAATCTGATGCCATATTAGCTGGTTGGAAACCTGTAAGAAATAAAATTTTAATATAAACCTTATAATTTATATATTCTTTGAGTAATCTTTAGGATGTTACCTTAGCTGTGAATTACAGTTCTGTTAAAAAGCTTCAAGTATGATTACAGGGAAAAAAATGATACAGAAAATATGTTGAGGTGTTTTTAAAAAGTGGATAACAGCTTTATAAGAAATGTTCTGTAACTTACAAGTCTGCAATCATTTCAAAAAGTTTTTTTTTTTTTTTTTTAAAGATTTATTTATTTGTTCATACAGAACTGGGGTACAGGCCAGAGGCTCAGGGGCGGTGAGAGGCTTCACCAGAGACAGAGTGGGGAGCAGAGCAGGCAGATCGACGAAGTACACTGCTGAGGGAAGCAGTGGGCGGGCCAGGAGAGGTCTGGCTCGCCATGTGGTCACCACCGGGGCAGGCAGCAGGCGGGAATCGAACTCATGCGGAAGTGGCTTCAGATTCTCAGTGCTGCACTTTAACCCGCTGCGCCACCAGGGAGGGCCCATTTCAAAAAGTTTTTAAGTGCCAAAACACCTCTCAATTTCTCACGCCTCTTGTAAATAGACTTTCTTTTACATTTCAAAGTCCAAAAACACTCACATATTAGGCCATGAACTGAAAAGTTATTTCAGAAACTCCTGAGCACATTTTCCCTACTTACCTGCCCCCATTTTTGTCATTCTAAAAGGATAGGTTTATTACAAAAGGAGAAAGAGAGGCAGCTGCATAGTCACAGGTGGGAAGAAGAGCTGTCCACATTCCCTCTTTCCCCTAAACCAAATGAAACATTAACCCAAATATGGTAATCACTGCTTTTACTTTGTTTTACTGCTATGTAAAACAAAAAGTCTTGTGTTTTGCCTATTTTTAAACTAATATGCCTGCAATTCTATAATTTCTATACTTTCATCTAAATGTTACGTTAATGCCAGGTTCATTATCCAATTTCTGCATTTTATATCCCAATAATCTAATAAAGATGGATATTTGAGCTGTTCTTGCTATACAGACACTACACTCTTGCACATGGTTTCTAGTACATAAGTTCAAATTTTGGGGGGCATACAACTACTAAGAAATTGTAAGATAGCAGGGTATATGTGCAGTGATTTACTAGTGATGCCAAAGTATTTCCCAAAGCAGTTGTTTCAATTTATTCTCCCAACCTCTTGCTTCATTTCTATGTCATCACTATTTTGTCAGCTTCATGCCATGTTATTACTGAAAGAATAATCTGCACTAGCCTCTTGGGCATCTCAGTTTTTGTTTTTTTACATTTTTTTGGGGGGGATCCCAGTTTTAAAGAGGGAGGCTTTGCACTATACTCCCCAGCTTGGACAGATACTGAGAAAGCCCCCCAAAAAAATTCTTAAAAGGAAAAAACTTCATTTTTTCAGCAAATGTCCTTGAAAAGCATTCAGTGCTTTTGCTTGCCTATGTTCCTACCTCATCAACCCTTAACCTGAATACTCCCTAATTTTGTCCACTTCTAAGTATATTCCCAAATTTTTTAAAATAGATTATCCTATAATTTTCAATGTGAAAATCCATATGTAGTAAGAAAACAAGTCCAGGCAGAAAATGTTTTTACATGTTCTTTAAATCCTGAGATGAATGCACAAAGGAGGAGAAGGAAGAAATGAGTTTGTGGTGTATGTAGACAATGTATGCCCAGGAAAAGAGATGTACAAAGGACATCCATGTGGTATAGTGCTTTCAAAGTCTGCAGCCAAGAAGGGGAAGGTGCCCTCTCTGTTTGTCCCTTTCCTTGAAAGCCTGACAAAATTATGAAATGCAATTAGGTACAAAAAGGCACTACTAATTCAGTACCTACAGTAGTCATACCTTAAATATCCTGCAGTATTTTCTTAAAAATAAAAGGAATAATCAGGTCCTCCCTGGTGGCGCAGAGGGTTAAAGCACAGCACTAAGACTCTGAAGCCACTTCCTCATGAGTTCGATCCCCGCCTGCCCCAGAGATGACCACATGGTGCGGCAGACCTCTCCTGACCTGCCTGCTGCTCCCCTCAGCAGTGTACTTCGTTGATCTGCCTGTTCTGTTCCCCACTGTGTCTCTGGTGAAGCCTTTCACCGCCCCTGAGCCTCTGGCCTGTACCCCAGTTCTGTATGCACAAATAAATAAATCTAAAATAAATAAGTAAGTAAGTAAGTAAGTAAGTAAGTAAGTAAGTAAATAAATAAATAAATAAATAAATAAATGGAATGATCATATATTACAATCATCTACTTAAGTCCTAACACTGATAGGGAAAAGAACTGAAGAAATTATTAAACATAATGATTATTAACTTACTTTTATTAGATTTGAGACTGTAGGTATCCCACTGAAAATAATAGTTTCTCTTTCTCTTCATTGACTTTAATAATAATAGAGTATCAAAGGACTTACAAAATTTCATAACACAGAAATATACAGACACCAGAGGATCAGTGTTATCCTAGTAGGTAAGCGATAAGCCAGGCATAACAGGGTCCCACCAAGAGCACCCTGGGCTATACTGAGGACCAACACCTTCTGCAATTTTAACAGCAACTCCCATTCCTCTGCCTTCAATGCTGAGACTAACAATGCTTTCAATGACCACTCTGTCAGCTCATTTCCTGGTACAACAATGAATTTGGTTGCAGAACCCGGTAGTGGACCTCAGGGTCTAGAGGGCCTCCATATGATCCTTTTGAGGCTCCACATGATCCTCTTAACTTTTTTTTAGAAGATTTATTTATGTATAGAGAACTAGGGTACAGGCCAGAGGCTCAGGGGCGGTGAGAGGATTCACCAGAGTGGGGAGCAGAACAGGCAAATTGACAAAGTACACTGCTGAGAAGAGCAGCAGGTGGGCCAGGAGAGGTCTACTGCTCCATGTGGATCACCTCTAGGGTGGGCAGGGATCCAACTCATGCTGAAGTGGCTTTAGTTTCTTAGTGCTGCATTTATAGTGCTGCATTTACCCACTGCGCCACCAGAGAGGGCCCGATCCTCTTTAACTTTTAAGAGTCCCCTGGAGAACACAAAAGGAAAAGAGGTCCACAGGTGCTGAGGAGTCCTTCCCCCATGCATCAAACACATTCAGTCACAGCTCTATACTGGACCCCCCAGAAAATGGGAAGGGCTCAGGGAGTCCTGTATTATCATGTACCATCAATAAACTACACTATACCTTTCAAAAATAAATAAGTTTAGTGTTTTAATTACCTTTTTCTATTTCTTTAAAGGATTGTGTGGTTATTTTAGAAGTACTAACTCTATGATCACTGTCAATTAACTCTTCTGTTTCCTGTTGCTTCAAATCTTGAGAAGATTCCAGTTCATCACCTAGCCTTTAAAAAAAATTTTTTTTTCACAGCATCCTGGGTGTTTATATAGTATTAAAATAATCTGAAATAATTTTTCAAATATTAACAAGAGAAAAAATACAAGATTTACAAAAATGTAAACACTAAAAATGCAAAAAGCATCAGCCATTGAGCCTTATAATCCACTTTAAGTATCTTTTGATATATTCAAATGAGCTTAATTTAAAACTACATATACTTGGATACTTCTCTACAATGGCCAAACTCTTTTGATTGTCAATATTTTGGTGAGGTAGATAAAACAGGCAGTGTCATCTATAACTTAACAATTATAGATCTTTAGCTTAAAGAATTAATGCTCACTACATTGAAAGAAAAGAGAACCTAAAAGATTTTTAATAACTGCCAAGTAACAAAACTAATAAAAGGTAGAGCAGAACTAGAATCCCACGTGCTCTCTTCAAAGAGATAATCTCAAAGTTGAAATTTATAGTGTATATCACATAATTTAAATTTTCCAATAGTCACATATTTTCTTTGTGCAATACACCTAAAAAAATCGTCATTTTAACATATAATCAAAAAGCAATTAAGATATTTTTAGATTTCTCATCCATCTTTAAAATCCAGAATATGTTTTATTTTTATAGATATCTCAACTAAGACCATTTCAAGTACTCAAGAACCCATATGGTCTATGGCTACAGAGATGAACAGTACTATAAATTCTAGTCCCTTCATAACTAGGGATTGTGAAAACCTCTGTTCAATCATAATTGCAAACCTAAAAATTGTAATTTGAAGTTTTAATAAAAGCCAAAAATCATAAAATTATCAACTAGAAAATAATTTCCATTAACATATATTATATTGATCTTACAGCAATTTTCACTTTTACTTATTCTATAGTCAATATACCTCTTGTTCAAACCTTGATTTGAAATCAACTGCCAAATAAAACAGTAATGATGATGATAATGGATTTGAGTGCTTTTCTATATACTAAACACTGTTCAGATGTATATGGCTTATTTTAAGTAAGGAAGCAAGCCATTATATAAAAAAATTCAAGATCCCTAATAACTGATATACAGATACTTTAGGCCCAACTGCCCTTTTTTTCCCTCCACAATTATCTCGGCATATCCATCTTGATGTCTTAATATTATTTCAAAATGTTTACTCCTTCTTGACACAGCTTTTTACCATGCCACATATTTTAATCATCTAATAATTATTAATTTTATTTTACCTTAGCTTCCCTTGTATTTATACTGACTTAATTTGACAAATAATATTGAGTTATATTATCACTGCCTAACAACCTGTACTCATTTTTATCCTAGTTTCTTTAAGTAAAAAAAGAAAGCAAGTTTTCTTTCAGTCCTTGTTGAATAACCATAAAAATAATTTTTGATTTTTCATACTTTCCATTATGCCACAAAACATAATGGTAGGTTTCTGCTTTTATCATAGATTAACAGTAAAAATTAATATAAACTTCTTCAACAGGCTTCAGATTGCTTGTAATTCCTCTCAGAGTAAAACACAAAAACCTGCCCTTTACCCTTTCTCAGATTTTTTGAGATACTGTGGGAAGATAGCAACAGTAAGCATTCTGTATACTTTACCAATTCACACTTAAGTGCTTGAATGAATTAAAAAGAGGTGTTCTGCAGTGCTTTCTTTCATTGGAATAACACCTTAATGATGAACCAACTTTATCTCCAGATGAGTAGCTATCAAAATGATCTGATTGACAAAAAAAGAAGCATCTGTATTAATCATTATTATCTGATCTCATGATCTTCTCATTTAGAATCTTAAAGAGAGTAAAAAATACTTGACTTTATCCATACATCTCCAATGTAAACATCCAGAAAATAGACTCCAAATCTTTCATATATGTAGCACTGAACTGACTGCTCTTTCACCCATTACCTAAATGACCCCAGAACAACCCTATGAAGTAAGCAAAATAGGTACATTTAATCCTATTCTAATGGTTAGGAACATAAGGACCAAAGAAGTTACATGAATTTTCCTAAGTAATATAACCAGCAAATGCAAAGACTAAAATTCAGAAACTAGCCATCTTTCTAAGTATGTATTTTATTAGTTCTTTAATATTGAACATTTTCCAATTTTATGTAGTTTAAACAATTGTTTAATAAATTGTTAGCTTATATCTAAATTCAGTGAGTAAGTAGAAGAGAAAAATTCCTGACAAGAAATTTAGAAATACTTTTAAAATATAGGTATCCTGCTTTATCACTATTTTTACACCCCCCCTAGACATTTAATAAAGTATACTTTGTAGTTATATCTTGGGAGGATGGAATTTTTCTAAGACTTTATTTTTGTGTAGAACTGGGATGTGTGCCAAAGGATCAGGGGTGAATGGATTCACTGGAGACAGAGTGGGGAGCAGAACAGGCAGATTTACTGAAATACATTGTTAAGGGGAGCAGTGGGTGAGATAGGAGAGGTCTACTTTGCCTTTTGGGCTAGCTCCCAGGCTGAGAACAGAACTCAGGCTTTTATGGTGGGTTATGGTGGTGATAGCACAGAGACTTAAACCCTAAGCCACCAGGGAAGCCCTTGGGATGGAAATTTTAAGGTAAATTTCAAAATTTAAAATAAAATTTTAAGATGTCTAAGATATATAGCACTCAGTAACAACCAGAATTATTTTTCATATTGAAGGGATATTTTAGATTAGTATTTACAAAGTTTCAAAATGAAGTATACTTGAGAAAAAAGTGAAATTCCCTAATGCACTATCTGATGAACTTTTAAAAATATTAATTATTGTTTCTGTTGCAGATGTCTCAATGATTTATAATTACAGCTACTATTAAAGAAATTGCCTAAGTATTACCAAATCAAAAGGGTAATGATTATCTATACATGTTAGTTACAGATTATCCAAAGGATGTCCTAACCCATCCAATTCCACATTATAATTATCTTTTTCCAAATACATTTTTATTAGATAAATTCCTCCTCTAGTATAATAATTACCCTAATGACTAGAAAGTTTATGCCTAAAATAATACTCAACATATTGTTCAACTTTTAACATCTTTAAAAGACTACTGTAACACGGCCCTCCCTGGTGGCGGAGCGGGTTAAAGCACTGCACTGAGAAGCTGAAACCACTTCCACATGCGTTCAACTCCCGCCTGTCCCGGAGGTGACCACATGGCTTGGCAGACCTCTCCTGACCCGCCCGCTGCTCCCCTCAGCAGTGTACTTGGTAGATCTGCCTGTTCTGCTCCCCACTCTGTCTCTGGTGAAGTCTTTCACCACCCCTAAGTCTCTGGCCTGTACCCCAGTTCTGTATGCACAAATAAATAAATCTTAAAAAAAAAAAGACTACTGTAACAGACTGAAGTAACTCATTCAACTGTTAACATACAAGTTTTACACACAGCCCCAAAATTACCAGACTGAAAAAAAAAACTTCATATCAAAAGATAACTGGCTCTAGTAAAGCATAAACATTTTTCTCCTCTCTCAAAATTGTTATGCCCCCAAGTATACAAAATACTTAATCTGCTTACCTGGGGAGGTCAGAGATCTTCTCTTACATTTAACCTGATCAAAATTTGAAAAATCATACTAAAAATGAAAAAACATGGCATTTAATTTGCATACTAAGAATTACTAGTTTCAAAATATTTCCACAGAACTTATGCATTAATTACAAAAATAAATCACAAAGATTAGCATGAAGAATGGTTATAGAGGTAGCCTAAACCAAGTGATGAGTTTACACCATCAATAGACAAAGCAACATTACAAGTCTCCTAATGAGCAGAAGCAGGCCATGTACCACTCATACAGCATTCTTGTCAATCTTACATACCCTGTTTCTAATCTGAGGTATCCCTCAATACAAACTGAGAGACATTCAAATCATAATTTATACTTTTCAGAAACATCAGCATATAAAATTAGAGACAAAACTTAGTTTTGAATGAAAGCAATAAAGGATATAGTCAAATGTAATGCTCATTTTTACAGTGGAGTTGCACCATGGTTTTAAAAGATTTTAACAAAGAATATCATTGAGATAATTGGTGACATATGAATTGTAAGTTACAAACTATTATTGTATTAGTTTAAGTCCTGAATTTACTGTGGTTATATGAGAATGTCACTTTGCCTTGGAAAGCACACCTATTTTATTGCACAATGCCTTCAAGTTATCCTCCAATAGTGCTGGGAAAGTGTGTGGATGGAAGGGTGTGGAAATGAGGAAGGGAGGGAAAACAGGAAAGCAAATGGGGCCAAATGTTAACAATGGTAAATCCAAGCAAAGTGTATAAGAGTTATTTGCATTATTCTTGCAATTTTAAGTTTCAAATTATTTCAAAAGTAAACTTTAAAAAATTATCTTTTCAATTGCACTTTTTACTAATTCAAAAATACCTTAAATAACGCCATGGCACGGTTTGCGGAACACAGAACTCAAATTTTAACGAGGAAAATCTTTGCTGACAAAAACCTTAGTTTTCCTGCAAGCGTTATCACCTCCCCACCAGCGTTCGCCCATCTTATCTCGTTTCCTCCCCCAGACCTAAGCGCGGGAGCCGGGCACCACAGCGGTGGTCTCGTCAGGAGGCCCTAGCGCCTCGACCCGAACCCGGGGGTAGCGGCACGCCGGGCTAGTGAAGCGACTGAGGCCTTACCTCGGCCAGGCCGCCGCCCCCTAGTCCGTAGCGGCTTTTGAGACGCTCCACTGCCAGGTCCTGCCCCGGCGGCTTGACGACCCTCGGCTCCATGGCAGGATTCGGCCGGCGCTGTCTCCCCGGGAACCGCGTTCAAACCTGCAGCAGGACGCTTAGAGGAGCCTGCGCGGCGGACGTGCGTCGTGACGTCACCCGCCTCGGCTCGGGCGGGCGGGGAGCGCGCGCGCGCATGGCGTCTGGCAAGCGCCCCCGCCGAGGGGTGGGAAGGCCGGGGACGCGCGCATTCGATGAGGCCGGGGTTTCATTCCAAGTTGCAACCTCCCTCGCATTCCAAGAGTGTTTTCCTTCAGGATGACTAGCTAATTCCCTCACTGTTTTATTGGAACAGATAAATGGTGCTCTTTCCCGAGTGTCTTAAAACTTTGCTTTGCTATTCGACATTTTCTCAGTCATAACCACGGCAGCTTACACCTTAGCAGGTGTGGCCCCTCAATGAAAAGGGCGCTTTGGCGCACATCAGGCTGTTACACACTTCATAAGTGGCAGGCGTGGCTCCTCTGGTGACCTATGTCTTGCCTCAGTGAGAATGCAGTTAAGTGTCCAGGCTGGACAGTCACTGGATGACCCAAGCGGTCTTGGAGGCAAGGCACAGGCACGCACACACAACCTTGTCTAGAATACTTTTTTTTTTTTTTAGTGTGTGTGAATATACCACACAGTGCTGGCCTTTACTAAGTGAAGAAAATAAATCGCACTATCGTTGATCAGTGTTCGACTGGGCAGTAGTAAAAAGCAGTATTAACAATATAAACCCTCTGAAAACTACTTTGTTTTAAACAATTTTTCATTGTGCCTAAACTACCTATCATTTTACTAGGTGCTCAGTATTTACTTTGGCTAACATGAATGGTATACTAAAAAAGACAGAAGGGTAACAATGTCCCTCACATAGTAATTCTTCAAAGGCATGTCTGCACTAACAACTAGATTCTCTGGTTTATCCTTAAGGTTTGTAAATGCCAATTTTTTTTATGATGTCAGTGTAAAGTAGTTATCTGAAATTATTTAAACCAATACTTTTGCCATTAAGTACAAAAGTATACAAATAATGAGTTTTTATTCTACCTTTAAGAAACTTTTAATGATACTTCAAAAAATACAATTATTATGGGTTATATATCATACAAACACCTATGTAACAAAGAGAAATGACAAAATCCTTTCTTGAAATGTTAGTCTTAATAAAAATCTCCAGTCACTTTTAAGCATCTGTGGGATACAAATTCTGGAAAATTTTAATTTTATTGGCCAATAGCACAGAAATCATAATAAATTACCTAAAAGATCGCTAAAATGCACTTGTATTTACTTGGAATTTATTCTGAAATCATGACAAAGGCATTGGCTATCCCAGCTGAAAAATTATTACACATTTACATATCAACTTATATTACATAGATATCCAAAGATGCAAATTCTTAATATTAAATGTGCATATATATAGTTCATAATTCTCTTCAAGGTTCAGGTAGTTCAATTGGCATTTCGGTTATCTGGCTTTGTGGCCAAGAGAATTCAGTGAGAGCATTCCATCATTATTTACTCATGTAAACCATTTGACTGGGAGTTGAATGGCATTTTTTACACGACAGTCTAGTTCCAAATCCCCAACCTAGACTAAACAAAATGCGGTGGTGATTTCATTGGGGAAAATACAAAAAAATCTCAGTAATAATGATTGGATATATAAAATGTGTACTCTATTACTCTACATGAGGATATTCCCCTTCATTAACAGTTGGCCACCTAACTTTTTGACACTTATTTCCAAATACATTCAGTGTTTTATTAAACACTGAAGAGTTACTTTCAGTGAAGAGTTACTTTCTTGGGAGTTCTGCAAATTATGTGGCAGATTTGAGTTCACAGGCCTTTAACTGCCCGACTTACTATTGTCTGGTTCTACAGTGAAGGAACAACTAGATGCACAAGTAATGAATTTTTAAAATGTCATTGCTATTAATAATTTCACTTTATTTTTGCTACAAAAATCACCAGAAAAAGGTACTGCTACAATCTAGTATATAAAGCAATCTTTAACCAAAAAACATGGTATAGACCTTCTTAAAATATTCATAATTTATCACAATAACTGCAAGGAAAAAATCAAGTTCTATCAGAACCAAGCTGCAGTTTGAGGTAGTAGAAACAGATGACAGAAAAATTAAAAAAAAAAAAAAAAAAAAAAAAAAAACCAACCTAACACTCAACTTGTTTAAAATGTAAAAATTAATTTAAACCCATAGTAAGGGCACAGGAAGCTAGAAAAAAAAAGGTACTCTACTTAAAAGGTAACTTAACTATATACAGAAGATATGATTATAGAAGAGCACTTTGGTTAAGTCTCTATCCTCTGTGGCTCTATGCATTCATAAATGAATATGCATTAATGAACATACCAGTAGTTAAAATTACCCAATATAGTTCAAATCTAAAATTATAGCTAACCAAATTTTGGTCCCTTTATTCAAACAATATATGCACATGCATGCAGAAGTCTAGAATCTTAAAGGAATTAAAATTAAATTGCATATATCAATTCCTTCAATAGTTTGAGAAGGTCTATTGCTTTTAACAAGATTAGTATTATTCCATTTTAATACAGATATGTCAGGAGTACATAAACACAAGTACACCTGAAATACACCAGTGTTTAAACTTTTATTTCACACCATGCAAGGTTAATTATAACACATTAAAAAGTGACAACAGCTATAAGCTGCAATTTTACATTTATACATTGGAAATGTCCATTTCAAAAGCTGAACATAATTGCCATATTGTTATAACAGCTAAGCTTCAATTCAACTGTTTTACAGGTAAAATTTACTATGAAAAACAATGATTTTATATTTGTCCACATTCTATGATGATAATTCTTCGACTAACAGACCCTTTAGGAGAACCAAATGATTCTATCTTTTTCACGGTATCCATGCCATCCTTAACAAACCCAAATACTACATGCTTAAAGTCCAAATGTTCTGCTTTTTTCAGTGTTATAAAAAATTGAGAATTATTGGTATCCCGCCCTCGATTAGCCATAGATAGTAATCCAGGACCAGTATGTCTCACATTAAAATTTTCATCTTCAAATTTATCTCCATAAATGGACCGTCCTCCTGTTCCATCATGTTTGGTGATATCTCCCCCCTGAAAAAAATTTCAATAGGAATTTTGAATCAAAAGTTTACATATACACAGAATTAAACACTAATGTGTAAAATAAATGTGGTGTGCTTTCCTAGGCTTCAAATGTGATCTACTACAATTAATACTTACCTGGCAAACAAAATCTGGAATTACTCTGTGGAAAATGGAGTTCTTGAAGCCAAAGCCCCTTTCACCAGTGCATAGTGCTCTGAAATTCTCAGCAGTTTGAGGAACAATATTTGAAAGTAATTCCATGGTTATACGTCCTAGTGGTTCATCATCTGCACAAACATCAAAAAAGACTACAGGATTTGTTTCCTTTGATAATTCTGCTGTCAGTGATACCTGCTGTCCTTTCTGGAGTTTCAATAAATTCTGTTGACATTCTTCAAATTTTTTCTTGAAACAATCAGCCATTTCCTTAGTTTTAAATCTTACAGCAAAGTGTTCCACTTTTGCTTCTCCATCTATTAAATACGAAAACAAGAGAGAACTTAGCATTAAAATAGCCGACATAATACATTTGTAATGGATTTTTTAAATGTCAAAAAAATGAAAAGATTTAAATGTAAAAACTCACCAGCATAATCTGAGGCAATCCAAACTAAAGCATTGTTGGAAACATTTAAGGGTTTTAATTCCATTGTTTTGGTAATAACATGGTTTGCACACACTTTAAAGACCTGGTCTCTTCTCATTAGGATCCTATAGTAATTCTTCATTGTATGCCAAAGAATCTTTATATCTCCAACACCACGTTCCTTCCACTGATTGACATCCCGATCCCATCTATAAAGTTTGGCTCGCTCTCTAAATAAAATTTCTTCATCTTCTTCTCCAGATTTTACTTCTACCTGTAATAGCAGGTGAAATTATAAGTTGCTGCTAATAACATATTTCATAATAATTTTCAAATACCCAAATTCTTTAAGATATTATCTTTGTAATGACATCAACAGAATTTGAAGTTTAGTACCAAGATAAAAAAAATAGTAATGTCATAGGGTTAGGAAAACATCTGACTGGGATGAGGCACTAAAGACCTCATTTGTCATTAAATGTTTTTCTCTTATGTAGTATTCCTCCTTTTGAAAATTTAGTATTCTTTTATAAAACAAGAAATTTGTTCTTCGCAAGAAACATTAACAATCAGTTGAAGTTGAAAACAAACAAAACAACATTCTTACCCAAAAAGCGGTTTACTTTACCAGGTAACATTTATATATAAATTAACAAAAACAATAATATATACTTAAAAAATAAACTTCTAATAAACAAAGGACTATATATCAATTTATACATTCCAAAAACTGCAAACAAAGTCTGTGTTGCCTCCACAAACCAAGTCTGTGTTAAATTTTAAAAATAAAATGTGATGTTATTAGTAAAATGTTCAGCCTTTAATTTTTACCTCTGGTAGTGACACTATTGGTTCAAAATGAATATCTTCGTTATGAACTACTTCTTCATCACTGCCATCTTCATCTTCACCAACTTTACTGGCTGTTTGTGTTCCAAAAACAGCTGCTCCAGTATTTGCCCACTGGAAATTTTTATCTGATGAATTAATAAGAATATTTAAATGGCAGCATCTTTTATCTATGTATATAAAAGTTTTTAATCACTGTTCTTCAATGCATCTAGTAATATCTTTTAAAATTTTACTATTTTGTCAAGTTAAACTCATGTAGCAAATACACTATACATTTAGTGTTATTAATGCTTGAAAATACAAAGATAAGATCATCTGAGCTTTAGGTAAACATTACATGAGACCACTGAAGAAAGTGCTGTCATAAAGCAAGTACCTTGGAACTCTGAAAATTTGACAAACATTTATTTTATCATATGAAGAACAATTTTTGAAACTAAAAAAAGGAGGAATTTTTGAAACTACCTCTCTATCAGAATAGCCAAAACATCTGTGTCTAACTTCTCCACCTCACCTTCTTCTATAACTAACTAGTGCTGGAACTCAAAATAGCTTAGCCAGAGAGTTAACAATCACTGACTCTATCCATTCTCAGGGATTTCTCAACACCAGAACTGTTAGGGATGAAAGGTTCCCCATGTCCATGAAGAGTAATAAAGATTATCATACTCTCCAGAAGAGTTTGGAAAAAGTGAAAATAAAAAAATCTTCATCCCCATGGTCATGAAATGATCCACCCTATTAATATGTTTCCAAATATCATAGAAGAAACACCTCCCTTTAATTTTAAACTATGTACTGATTTGCCTTTGCCTTACTTAGAAACTCTACATCTAGTGCTAAAAACCTGGCAGGCAACAAAAAGGCTACAGATCATTTAAAAATTTAAATGAGCACATTGAAGAAACAACAAAGTGAAAAGCAAACTCCTAAGTCAGATTTAATGGGGAGGGAAAAAAATCCTCTTAAAAAAAAAAAGGACAAAAATTCTAAGCAGGTATTACAAAGGAATGCTCTGAAAACCAGAAAAGCACAACCTCTGGTTACATGGGGATTGCTGAAAACAGTAATCACAGATCTAGATGATACCCAGGCCTGGGGCTCAGTAACTGGCTGAAATTTCAAAGCAGGGAAATTTTTTAAATTAACCCAAATAACCTTAGGAGACATGGCAGAAGTTTTCAAAATTCCCCTAAGGCAATGTTTCTCTAACACTGGTACACATAAACCACACCAACAGCTTTTAAAAAATACCAATGCCTGGAGTATCATGACCCAAGAGTCCAATATAATTATCAAGTAACTTTTACATTTTAAAGCTCCCAGAAAATTCTGATATGAAGTCAAGAATTGAAAACCACTGCTCTAAAGGGACCCAGAGTGAGAATTTATACAAGTATAAACATGTCAATAATCAATGTCAATTCTGTAACAGCTCTAGGAAATAGAACATAGGAAAATTCCAGTGTATGTCAGTTTTCATTTAAAAGCGCTGAAAAATCTGAAGGAGATAGCATGAAACAGTAATAACTAGTTTTCATGAGAGTATCAAACAATAGACATAGACCATGGAATGAAAGATAGACCTGTGTGAACAGAACTTTTCAGAAAAAAAAAAAAAAAAGAGTGGGGGGCAGGAGGGAGAAGAAAAGGGGAAATCAAAATGAAACCCAAAAGAGAACTTAAAAAATAAATGAAAGGCAACCACCACAGAAATAATATGCTATTTAAAGAAGACAGACAAGTAAGACTCCTGAGTGTTACAACAACTTCAACTAAAATGCATTTTCTTAGGTAGGACAAGATGGTGGCAGAGTGAAGACACTGGGTTCATCTCCTCCACATACTCACAACTAGATTCCAGCAGAACAAAGCCAGTAACTCCTGAAGGAAACACACACAATTTCAGCACAACCTAGCATTAACATTCACAGGAGGATGCGAGGGCCTCCTTGGTAATGCAGGGTTTAAAGTCTCACCACTATCAAGCTAATGCCAGCCACTCCAGCATGAGGTAAGAGCCCCCACCTAGGGAGCTGACCCACATGGCATAGTAGACCTCT
Organism: Condylura cristata; assembly: GCF_000260355.1. NCBI lineage: Eukaryota > Metazoa > Chordata > Mammalia > Eulipotyphla > Talpidae > Condylura > Condylura cristata. Next base: position 1,011,972 of record NW_004567132.1, read on the forward strand.
CCTGTCCTTCCCACTGCTCCCCTCAGCAGTGTATTTCAGTATATCTACCTGCTCTGCTCCCCACTATGTCTCTGGTGAATCTTCTAATTGCAATCCCTAATACACCTCTAGCCTACATCCAAGTATTACATGCATAAATTAAAAAAAAAATCTTTAAATAAATTTGAAAAGGAGGATGTCAGTGAACAGTGGAATATGCGAAGTAACCCAATCATGCAGTGAGTCCCAGTGATGTGATAGGCCCCATGAGCAGCAGAGTGAAACTGGCAAAGCCTTTACATGGCAATCATTGGCAGACATCTTGGGAGAAAATCTGGAAGCAGACTTGCCATAGTAGGTCTCCACAAACATGCATGCACGCAGGCCTTGGGAAGTTCCATGGTGGGTCCTGGAAGCTGCCCACTGTCAATATGACCCATGTAGAACTCAGCAAGCCCTGAGAAGGTCCTAGAAGCAGCCTTCACCATGGGAGACACAGCAGACCTGAGTGGACACTGGGACAGGACAGGGAAGCAGGACCAGTGCCATACCCTTCCGTGGAACCCAGAGAGCCCCAGGGAGGGTCCATGGGAGCACTCAGACTCGGTAGGTCCTGGTAAGCAATGGAGGAAATCCTGGAAGGCAGAAGACAACATGACAAGCTCCCATAGAGGCTAACTGCAGAGCCTATACTGACAGGCTGTGATTCTTGGAGCAGAAAGCCAGAGGGACAGAGTTTGGAGAACTTAAATCTGAAAGGTGGAAGTGGGACAGAGTTTATCCCTTAGACTGTAGAGACCAGAGTATACTTCAACAGGGTTAACACCAAGAAGATTCATGCTACATTGAATAGAGTAATGGGGTAAAGAGAAGAAGCTGAAGATTGTAATCTGGAGCAGGGGACATCAATGCAGATTGGTCAGCTCAGCCAAAGACCCTAAGGAAATAGGTGCAGTGGTTTTGTGTAGGACTACTCCTTTGAAGAGAGGGAAAACCTAGTATTTCATCCACATTCCACCCTAACCTGCTGACTCAGCTACTACTAAATAGTACATACAAAAGCAGCAAAGGCCAAAATAAATAAAAAATTAAACATCAATTATACTAGAAAACAACAGTAGGAAGACCTTAGGTAACAAAATCACACACAAAATTATTACACATGGAAATATGGAACCCCAAGAGAGAATGACAACACAGTGTGAGAATGATTCTCAGAATCCAAACACAAAAAGAAAGATGATTATATCTCCTTAACAGATATAATCTCAAATGCTATAACTTAAAAAAAAAAAAACTCACAAACTCAAACGTCAAGTGAGAATACAAAAGAATTCAAAAATCTAATCAGAGATACAAAAAAAAATTCAGAAAAACAAATTAATTAGCTCAGAAATAGGGTCTTCCCTGTTGGTGCAATGGGCTAAAGCATAGCAGTGTGAAAGCTAGCCAAAGCCACTTCAGTGTGAGTAAGATCCCTAGCCGGGGGTGAACAACATGACGCAGTATATGTCTCCTGTCTCACCCGCTGCTCCGCTCAGCAGTGTACTTCATTAATCTGCCTGTTCTGTTCCCCACTCTGACTCCGATGAATCCTCTCACCACTCTTGCACCTCTGGCTTTTATCCCAGTTTTGTATGCATAAATAAATCTCCCAAAAATTAGTTCTGAAAAAAAAAAAAAATTTTTTTTTTTTTTTTAAAGATTTATTTTTTAATAAAACAGACAAAGGGTACAGGCCAGAGGCTCAGGGGCGGTGAGAGGCTTCACCAGAGACAGAGTGGGGAGCAGAACAGGCAGATCGACGAAGTACACTGCTGAGGGGAGCAGCGGGCGGGTCAGGAGAGGTCTGCCGCACCATGTGGTCACCTCCGGGGCAGGCGGGAATCGAACTCATGCGGAAGCGGCTTTAGATTCTCAGTGCTGTGCTTTAACCCGCTGCGCCACCAGGGAGGGCCAAAAAAAAATTTTTTTAAAGAAAATAGAAACGGAAACTTTAAATAGAAAATAACAAATTCAGGCAGGAAAAAGCTCAATAAATGAGGTAAAGAACCCTAGAAAGCTATGGAAGAAGACTGAATTAAATGGAGAATCAAATCAGTGACCTGAAGATAATAATGCACAAAGGATGGGGGGGGGGGGGAGAGAGGAAGGGAGGGTGAAATTTAAGAAATATCTGACACTATTAAAACCAGCATAAGAATTATGAGTATCACTGAAGGGGAAATGAGGGAACAGGGGAGTGGTAACAGTCTGTTTAAGGAAGTAAGTGAGGAAAATGTCCCTCAACTGGAGAAGGAATTGCATATACCAGTCTGTGAAGCTAAAAAGAACACATGGTTACTAAATACAACAGGATCTAGAGCAAGATACATAATGAAACTAACAAGAGAGAAAGAAAAATTACTGGAGGCAGCTAAATGAAAAAAGCAGTAATATATAATGAGATTCCCTTCAGGCTTACATCAGACTTCTCATAAAATACACTACAGGAAAGGAGAAAAGACTAAAAGCCAAGAATACTATGTCCTGCAAGAATCTCAAATGTGAGGGAAAAACAAGTCTTCTCAGACATAAAAAAGCTGAAGAAGTTTGCAAACAGTAGGCCTCTCTTCTGAGACTGACTGAAAAGAGTATTTGTTAAAATCAAAGTGATGAAAATCCACAAAATTAAATAAGGAAAGATAGAACCAGTAAACTAAAGATAAAATAACAGTAGAAAATATATTATCAATAATCACTCTAAATGTAAATGGACTGAAGCCATCAAGCAAAAGGCACAAGTGGATGGTTGAATCTGAAAACAAAACCCAACTTTCTGTTGTCTCCAGGAGACCCAGAACTCCAAAGATAAAACACAGGTTCATAGAAAATAATCCTACAAGCAAATAAATGGGACCCAAAAACAGGATAGGGACAACCATAGTTACATCAGATTGAAACAACTTTTAGTAAAAAAAGGCAACAAGAGACAGAGATGAACGTTATACAATGATTTAGGGATCAATACATTAGGAAGCGTAACACTTATCAATATATACACACTAACTAAAGCAGCACCAAAATACATAAAACTATTTGCAAACTTAAACACACAACACAACAGTGACAGAGGACATTTATACCCAACTGTCATCAATGGACAGGATCAGCCATAAAGAAAATCAAGAAAGAAGCTTTAAATGAGGAATAAGCCAAATGAACCTGTATTAGACATTTATAAAGTACTAGACCCTCAAGAAACTGAGTGCATACTCTTCTCAAGCACACATGGAGCATTGTCTGAGATAGACCACACATATGGCACAAAACAAGTTTGTCATTAAGTCCATGATGACTTAAATCATATCAAGTATCTTCTCTAACCACAACATAATTGTGCTGGAAATCAACGAAAACGAGAAAATAATAAAAGCTTCTCATACATGGAAATTAAACAGCACACTACTAAATGACTATTGGTTTAATGAGAAAAATCAAAGAAGAAATTTTAAGACACCTGGAGACAAATGAAAATAAAGATGTAACCTATCAGAACTTATGTGACACAGCAAAAAGCAGTGCTAACAAAAAGTACATAGCAATACAGGCCTACATCAAGAAACAAGACAGGTATCAAGTAAATACTGTAACATTATACCTTAAGGATCTACAAAAACAAAACTAAAAACCAGTAAAAGGAAGGAAGTAAAGAATAAAAATGAGAGCAGAACTACATGAAATAGAAATCAAAAGAATCAGTGAAACCAGAAGTTGACAAGCCTCTAGAATCTCTAAGAAAAATCTAATAGAACAAAAGAGAGATTCCAACAGACACATCAAAAATACAGTGAATCATAAGAGACTACTATGAACATCTTTTTGCCAGAAAGTGGAAAATATAGAAGAAATGAGACAGGTACTACTATATTCCTAGAAGAATACACCTAACGGTGAATCAGGAAGGAAGAGAAAACCTGAACAGATTGCAAGCAAGGACACTGAAATAGTAATCAAAATCTCATAAAAAAGAAAAGCCCTGGGCCCTCCCTGGTGGCGCAGCGGGTTAAAGCACTGCATTGAGAAGCTGAAGCCACTTCCACATGAGTTCGATTCCCGCCTGCCCCGGAGGAGACCACATGGTGTGGCAGACCTCTCCTGACCCGCCCGCTGCTCCCCTCAGCAGTGTACTTCGTCGATCTGCCTGTTCTGCTCCCCACTCTGACTCTGGTGAATCCTCTCACCCTCCGCATCTCTGGCCTGTACCCCAGTTCTATATGGATAAATAAATAAATCTTTAAAAAAAAAAAAAGAAAAGCCCTATTTAAAAAAATAAAGAACGAAAAGCAAAGCCCAAAATCTTATGGTTTCACTAGCATTCAATAAAGTAAATAATGCCTGGCCTTCTCAAACTCTTCCAAATCCCCGAGGAAGAGGGATTGCTTCCAAACACCTTTTATGAGGACACCATTACCCTAATACCAAAACCAGACAAAGACATCACAAAAAAGATCAATGTCTGATGAACACAGATGCATTAATGTCTGCTCAATGTCTGATGAACACAGATGCATAAATCCTCAACAAAATCTTTAGCAGACAAAAATCAACAATACATTAACAGGATTATACACCATAATCAAGTGGGATTCATTCCAGGGATTCAAGAATGGTTCAACATATGCAAATCACTCAATGCAATCCACAAAAATCATAAGCCCATAATAATGTGAGGTGTTTAACAAATTTTAGCATCTATTTATAAAAATTCTTAGTAAAATGGGATATAAGAACATACTTCAACATATTTCAGACCACAGCTGTCAAATCCACAACTAGTATATTTCAAATGATGAGGAATGAAAAGTGAGCTACTAACACTAAGTACATGAGAAGGATGTCTACTCTCTACTATTCAACGTAGTATTAGAAGTTATAGCTAGAGCAATTAGAGAAAAGACATAAAAGGAGTCTAAATTGAGAAAGAAGGAAAACTATCATTTGCAGAAATGCAAATCAAAACCATGACATATACCACAATACTGTGTAAACAATGCCCCCGTCATACTGGCCCCATTGGCCCCCAAAAACAGAAACAACAAATAAATGTCAGTGGGGTTATGGAGAAAAAAGAAATTTCACTCAGTATTGGTAGGAATGTAAACTGGTCCTCCTCTGTGAAAAAATAGCATGGAAGTTTCTCAAAATGTTAAAAACAGATTTATCATACTCCACTCCCAGGTACCTAGTTAATATAAAGCCACCAATTAGAAGGGATATAAGAGCGCCCATGTTCACAAAAGCACTATTTACAACAGCCAAGTTATAGAAACAACCTAAGTGAAAGCACTAGATTTATAGAATGTGGTATATATACATGACGGAATACTGCTCTGCTATAAAAAACATCAACTTTTGCAATTTGTGATCAAGTATATGGAACTAGAGGGATTTACACTGAGTCAAATAAATCAGAAGGAGAAAGACAAATATGACAATTTTATTCCTGTGAAATATATAAAGAAAAAATGAACTGACAAAACTAAATCAAAACAAACACTAGAAATGTGACTGCAGAATTCAGGTTATTAGAAAGGAGGAAAAGGTGGGGGTGAAACAAAGAGGAGGAGAGTCAATGGGTTAAAGGAATATGGATGCTTGATATTGGGGGTTGCTGGTGACATACATTTGAGGTGTGAACCTATTACTCTAAATGATACATAGCTTTGTAAACTAAAGCTAACTCAATGAATAAAAATAAAAACAAAACAAAAAAATTTTGAATAGGTCTTATGCAATGCCAAGAACAAGTTTAGAAAGGAGATGGTAGGTAGGTAGATAATTAGACTAGATAGACAGAGATAGATATAAATAATAGTAAGACAAACCAATCCACATTCTGGTGAGATTTATGACATCTTTAAACAATTGAAACTGACACCAGGGAATTTAATAATTTAAAATACTAGAAAGTACCTGTGAACATAAGCACAAATAAACATTCTATAAACAAGAAAACTTAATAATAAAGACAAAATCTAAAGTCAAATAAAAAACACAAAGAATTGATGAAACCCAAAGTTACTGCTTTTAAAAGACAAGGCATAAGTCCAGAGACTTAAGTACAAAAACAAAGGGAGAAATACAGTTATCGAGGAGCTGACTAAACTACCTAGTGATGAGAAGTGAATGTCAAGGGATAATTCTTGAAGCAAGCCTTCCTCATGAGTTTTCAGTCTTGCCAATTTAACACGTCACTGTACAGTATTAACAGCGTAGGTTTAAAAGGTTATATTGAGTAACAGGCAACATATCAACTTTTATTTTGGATTTTTTTTGGTGAATAACTGTCCCACTATACTATTAGGTATATTGACTTATTACTTGACTTCAGGCTACTTAATAAATTACAAAATAAAGCAATTCACATCTGTGAAGCTATTGTTTCCAACATAATAAAATATCTGAAGATATTTTCTAAATGGCAGGAACTGTAAAACTGTAAACATGTGGTAGAGAAGATTATCATGTTTCGTTAAATTAATCATACAAAATTTATTCCAAAAATCAAAAATTTTATACAAGTAACAATCTAAGTGGGGCTAAAATCAGTTAGATTCAGTTGTCAGAAAAGTCACTATGTATTTTTTGTTTTTCAAGCAAAAAATGTGTCATGACGTTTCCAACAACCCAATGAGAGACAAATATCAAAATGAGAAAATACAATGAGCCAAAAAACAAAAAATGATCAAGGAAATTATTTCTTTTCTAACACTGATTCCAAAATGGATTAACAGAAATAACAATAGAAAAGATGGGAAAGCTAACCAATTGTCAAATCAGTGTGACCTTAGTATAGTAAAATCCAATCAGGGCCTCCCTGGTGGCAAAAGGAGTTAAGTCAAGCACTATGAAGCCATTTGCAGCCACTGTAGCATGAGTTCAAGGCCCGGCCAGGGAGTTGACCCACATGGCACAACAGACCTTCCCTGCTCTTCCCCTCTGTTCCCCTCAGCAGTATATTTCAATAGCTCTGCCTGTTCTGCTCCCCACCCTGTCTCTGATAATGCTCTCACTCCCCTGCACCTCTGGCCTGCACCCTTGCTCCTGTATACATAAATAAATAAAGCTTTTTAAAAAATTAAGATCCAATCAAAGGCACTACAAAAAGAAAATTACAGAATCGCCTGCTTTAAAATCACCTGTTTTTAAAAAACTTGTTTTAAAATACACTTACTTTGAGAAATTAACAAATCAAATCTAAAGCATAAAAGAAAAATATACCATAATTAGTATTATTCCAAAACTAGAAAGGTGGTCCTGGATCAACATGACTTACACTGAATTAAGAGAAAAACATTATGGTTGTATTGATAAATGTCAAAAATAAAAACTTATGAGACCTTCCTAACAACAGTGATTTGTTAGGAAACACTATTTCTAACAAACACTGTCAAAACACTATTCCTAACAACACTGTCAAAAAAGATTAGTTTATTCAGTTGTGCTTAACTCTAGATCACTAAAATATCTTTATCTTACCTTTGGAACCAAAAGCAAAATCCCCAGAATTACTGGAAGCCAAGTCTGCAAATGACAGCCCTGTGCTACTTCCAAATCCAAATGAAACAGTTTTGCTTTCTACTGGCAAAAGAAAAAGCAATTTGGTATTTCATTTAATACATAATGAATACATAATGAATAGCAAAGCTTTACCCAGTGTCCACAGAGAATGGGGATAGGCTCCTACATTACAGAAAGGGTCGGAACTCAATCATGTAATATTTCTGGTTATTTCTCTGTTACAAAGTATAGCATATTCTAAAGTTCTTCAGTATTATTATATTTACAGGATTATTCTCAATAAACATTACACCACCAAAAGCATGGATGGCAAAACTCATTTTTCAAAAATGAGATGTATAGCTATATAAAATCAGGTACAGGATCATACAGTTACTGCCTTATGTCATCTTTTAAAATTTTAAACATTAACTCAAAGGCACAAGTTCAGCAAATATCTGCATAAAGACATTACATTCTTTATCATAAATAAAAACTCCTATAAATTCAATGTCTCACTTATATTTGGTCATCAGGAGTTTGGAGGTCTACATTTCACCCTTGTGTAGTTTACATTATCTCTTAAAGTCCTATACTTTACTTTCCTTGTGTGAAAACATACATGAAATTCAGCTGTGAAGTTACCTTCCTTTTCTACCACATAACTCTAATGTGCCTATATAGTGTTTGTGATAGATTCAGTACTACTGCTAAAAAATACACAATGTCAAAAGAATTACCCTGCTCCTAAAACAAATGAGTAAAAATAGAAGGGGGAATGCATAACTGATTCTAAGTGAACACTGAATCACTTAGATAAGAGACATTTATATGATACCATAAAAATTTAACATACCTTGTGACACTTACATATTATTGCTACAATTACTTCACATATACTAATTTTAAAAATGACATTCAAATGAAATACAATTACTAAGAAAATTCCTTGTACTCAAATTACTGTCATTTATTCTAGGTAAATTGCTCTAGGGAGCAGTAAAGTGATCTAGTAACAATAAAAACACATTTATTATCTTTGTTTTTGAAATAAATATGATTATTACAAAATCTTACGTCCCTTGATACATCCCAAACTATTTAAGGGAGTTTTTAAGATCTAATTTAGAAATCTAGCTTATGTGACAACAGGTTTTATAAACATATCATCAGCTTTTACCTTGGCTTGTAGGTTCCGCTTCATTTTCCTTTCTAGTAGACAAATCTACAGGTTTGTCCACAGTTCCAGAAGAAACAGGTGGTGAACTAGCAGACTTCATATTAAAATCAGATTCTTCAGATTTACACAGAAATGGGGCAGTCAGATTATTTCCACCTGTATACACACTGTTAGTTGTGCTACTTATTTCCTCATCCTGGGATTTCTGCAAAGAGAAAAGTATCAACATGCCATTAAAACTGACTGACAAAAATATTTATCCCTACTGGAAAAAAAAAAATTGGACAAAATGAAGTGAGCAGACTTCACCTTTTTAACTCCCTTTTCACAATCAATCCCCTTCCCCCCAATACCTAACAACCAAATAACTGAAACAGATAAAGCCATGTTAAAGTATCTGACGTTATCAAGTGCCACAGGGGTTAAAGTCTCAGCACTATCAAGATATACTGAAGGTGTGGCTGTGTATATGTACGTATATATGAAAGAAAGGTGGATGAGAGGAGGAGGATTCCGAATCTCAAAACTTAAGTGATAAATTCATGGTGAAATCTTTGTTCAATACTTATTTTAGCCACAAACCCCCACCCCAGATGAATTTGAGGCTATAGAGCAACCATAACATCTGAAGCTATTAATGATAAATAGATTAAGCTCTAAGAAAACCCAACTCACTCTGGACAGAATGTGGAGATGTTATGAAATGATTCATATATTGAATAATCAGGAAAACACTTCATGGAAGCTATATTTTAACAATACTACCAGAGTTAAGGACAAATACTCTTAAATGAAAACATACAATCTCAACCAAAAATTTGAAGGCATAAAAAAATTGAATGGAAATTTTACAAATGAAAAATACAGTAAAAAATGAAGTTTTATTAAATGCATCATCCAATAACAGCATACATAATCCTTTCATGCTCACACAGAACATTTATCCTAACAGACTATATTCTAGGCTCCAAAACATACTTCAACAAATTAAAAAGAACTAAAGTCACCCAAAATACTTTCAATCCACGATGGAATTAAACTAGAAATAATTAACAGAAATAAGCCTGGGAAAAGCCCAAGTATTTGGAATAAATAAATAACATGTTTTAAAATAACAAAACACTCAAAGACAAAAATAGTTTGGATTAAATAAAAATGAAACAAAAACAAACTAAAAACAAACCCTAGAAATCTGATTGTAAAATCAAAGCTACCAGAGCCTCCCTGGTGGAACAGGGATTAAAGTCTCAGTGCTATCAAGCTATATACGTGTGTGTGTGTGTGTGTGTGTGTGTATGTGTGTGTATGCACGTACGTGGGCGCACACACACACGCATAAGGCAGTTCAATCCCTGGCCAGGGAACTGACCTACATGGCACAGCAGACCTCTTCTGTTTTGCCTACTGTTCCCCTCAGCAGTGTATTTCAGTAGTTTCTCCTGTTCTGCTCCCCAATCTGTCTCTGGAATCTTCTCACCTCCCTGCACCTTTGGCCTACCTCCCAGTTCTTGTATGCATGAAAAAACAAAAAAACAAAGCTAACAGAGGAGGATAAAGCTGAACAGTAACAGGAGAAGAAAGTTCAATGAACAATGAAGAATTATAAAGTGCTTTTGGTGGTGGGCGTGGTGTGGTATGGCAATATATATCGGAAGAAGTATGAACCTATACCTGAGTATACACAGTGGCATAAATCAAGGTTATCACAATAAAATGAATGAAACTACACCTTACCAAGACTTATTTTACTGCAATAAAAGCAAGAAAGCAGGCCTTCACAGTACTGAATACACATTAAAAAGATAATAAATTTTCACCTTAAGAAACCAGTGAAAAGAGCAATATAAACCTAAAGCAAGAAGAAAAATAATGCAAAATGAAGAAATGAATAAAACAGGAAATAAAAGTTGATTCTTTAAAGGTCAATAAAATTAATAAACATTAGCCAGGGTTACCAAGAAAAAAAGAAAGACAACACAACAACACTGGTATCATAAATGAAATATGAACTACCATCAATTAATCCACGGACATAAAAGCATTAATAAATTTTAATGAACTTTTCAATTTCATGAATAACATGCCCACACATTTAATAACACAGATGAAATGGACCGATTCCATGAAAGTTACAGCCTATGAAAACTCTACCAACAGGTATATATATCTAATTAAAAAGAAAATCAAATTAATATCCTTCCAAAACATACAAAAGGCCACACACTATGACCTTTTTTTTAATAGTAAATATCCAGAATGGGCAGATCTACAGAGACAGAAAGTATGTCAGTGGTAGTAGGACTCAAGTTGTTCAGTAGAAATAGGAATGGTGACTGACTACTAGAAGCTACAGGGCTTCTAAATGTCCTAAACCTGATTACAGTGCTGGCTGCACAACCATGTCAATATACTAACAACCAATGAATTGTACTTGAAAATGAATTGTACAGTTTGTGAATTATATCACAACAAATTATCCTAAAAATGTAAGTTAGATAGATTACTCAGGGGGAGTTTATTAATATATCCTCACCCTTAAAGTACTGATAAAGAACACTCATGAAGACAAATCAATCAACTTTTCTTTGAAAATATCACCCCAATCCTCAGCACAATACTAGCTTATAGTAAATAAAGGCTTAGAAAAATAACACATAAATCTTGCACTTTAATACAAAGAATAAGTATCTGAAGACCCGTCATAATTAAGGATTAGAATGAATGTAAAATAGGACAAATGCATTCTAAGAGGATCTAAATCTGCATCCATTATATTTTAGCTTTCCTGGTTCTTAGTTCTCTGTTTCATCTCTACATATCAAAAAGTACTTTGATGAAGCACTATCACATTTAATGTCTATACCACCTCAAATAAGATACTTTAAAACCTCTAAACATCGTGGTTCACAAAATACTGACAAGGTATTGTGAATCAGCTAAAGTAGCACCACAAGGTGGAAACAGAAAAAATATGTGCAACTCATTCTGCAGATCAGTATTAAAATTATTTGTCTTTATCCAACAAGAAGCTATCGCTTTATTAATGGCAAAAACAGTACAAATTACAAACTAAGCTGTAGTTATTCTCTTGAAACACCAAAGGTAAAGAAAAAGTCCTCTTTTCCAGACTGTTTCAGTGTTAATTCCATCATAGCATTTACAGAGCTCCTACTGCCTTTGCTCTCAACATATTTGCTTGTGACATGACCAATTTTATGTCCTTAACAACCACAAGTGATTTAATCAACCTCTTCACTCTCCTCATCTACAGTTGGAATTTCTGTTTTCTTGAATGTCTAAGACAGTTTCACTCTGAACTTCAAATTTTTCAGCAGCTGTCAGCTGAGATAAATCATTGATATTTGCTTCCCCTATCAGAAGCTGTGCTTTTGTAGACATCAGATTTTGGAATAACAAAGAGTATTTTCAGATTTCCATACAGTGACTCTAGTAACCACTATAAACTCAAAGATAGAGCCTCCTCTTCACTCTGGTTCTATTTTGCTTTATTGGTCAGCTCCTCATCAATTTCAGTTGCTGCTGCCAGGTGAGCTTGTTGTGTGACTGCCTGTGTGGAATTCTATTCCTTGAATACTGGTACTGATCAATACCATCAGATTCTGCGAGCTCTGTAGGAGGTAAGGTTTCCATGGCTTCACTAGGCATTTGGTGAAGAGAACTCACAAACAACATTGTGGCAAAGAATAAAAGCAAGCCATGTTGAAATTAAAGACAATTTTTTCAGGTTTAAAATGACTCATTTTAAAGTTGTAATTTTTAAGCTTTTTATACACAAAAAAGTATAAACATATTTAAACTGTACTGATTCAACTTGCATGATTCCAATTTACCTCAAAAGTTGCTCCCCTTATTCCTGGGGGGCACAAGTACAAGTAAGTGTGTCAAATCATAAATAGTACCAAATCTCTCTAAGTAGGTATGACCCAGGGGCAGTAAGATGAAGGGATGCTAGGACAGGCTAAAACTGCCTATCCACCTGCCCAGGCTCTCTGAGAGCCACCAAAAAACTCCAAAAGGCCAAAAACTAAAACCAAGGGCTATAGATAGCAATACAACACCCATAAAATAGGGACTTATAAACTATAGCCAAGCAAAGGACAGTATCCAGTAAGACAACAGGTCACTGTCCATAGGTTCTCACTAACGGACACAACTGCAAGATACTTCAGACTCCAACAACCATGGGGTTTATTTTATGAACAGGGTAAACAAAAAGCTTAATGTCACAAAATGGCTGGCTACCTCACCCAGAACAGTGTCCACCAGCGGTTAAGTACAGGGTACCAATCAACAAAGCTAGACCACATTGGCCAGAAGGGACGGTCACTACTGGTCCCCAGAAGCACCATAGAGACACCAAATGTTAACAGTTCCTCATGAGTTGTGGGCTATACCAACAATAACCAGCTCTTTCGGATACCAGGCCCAGAGCCTTTGGTGCTCCTTTCAGCCAGTATCATGTATAGCACCAGTGGGGGCCGTTTCTGACAGAGGTCTTCAGCTTCTCTTTCCTCACTGGAAGCCGGCTGCTGGATTTTTTAATCTCCTTTCAGCTTCTAGTCCTTTCTTCAGAGGCAGGAAAAGTCCTTTTTCTTTCTTTGGAGGCTGGAATCATCTGCTCTCAGCTCCCTCTGAACTTGGTATGTGGCTTCTTTCAGAGTGCTCTGATTGGACCATTTTTCAATCCCGTGACTAACGGAACCATTTAGCACCAATCATCTCTTAGCTCATACCTGTTTTGATCCATTCCATGATCCAGGAGCTACATGTTTGTGTAAAATGGCTCTAAGCAGCAACTGCCACAAATGACATGTGGTGAAGCAGCAGGATGAGAGAATACCACTGCTGCTGCCAGATCCCACTACTGAGACAGCCGGGTTCTAGGTAACAAGTGTAGATACATGCACAAACACCCTGTAATAAGTTATGTGAAAATGGCCTCTCCTTTTCACAATATTTTATCCTATTTATCTATATACAAATGTGGAACCATAGCTGACTATGGGTAACTCAGAGTTAGGAAAGCAAAAACTTAATGTAAGGGGGACCATTATAAAAAGACTATTATATTTGCTGATTAATTACAAGGTAAAGTTTTTAGCAGCCAGCAATTAGAGAAGACTAAAAGAAATTCGGTATTACTTAATTTCAATGAGTTCAAGAAGACTTGAGTGATTTAAAATGCATTTTTAACTTAGCTTAGAGAAAGCTTTGATGCAAAAACTTCAGCTACATCTTTCACAAGAAATTCTATTCAGTTAAAAATTGAGAAAATGCTGTCATTACATCATCTGATGGATATTAACTAAATGTGCACCGATGAATATGTTTATACGTACAGAATAGCAGGCACTTCACCTAAGTGAATAGCTTGCAAAAGTAGGTCATAAGACTCAGCCTGGCACAAGACTATGAAGGGCAGTAAATTTCTTAGACTCAGATCTATTGCTAAACCACTCTCTCTACTCAGTCTTTATAAAAAGTATTGCAATAGCAACTAAGTCCAGATTATTCCATTTTAATCATAACCATAAGGGTACATAGCTGTTAATGGATGCGATCACCTAGGAAGAAAATACAGAACAAGGCAGGAACCTGCTAAAGACCACAATTAGTATTACCAAAGCCACTCTGTACAGAACTTTACACTGTTATGTGCACCTCTATAGAAAAACACTCAATATGTAATTTTAAATGACTGAAAAAAATCAAATCACAAAACTGTGAAGAATATATAATACTTGAAGGAACAGCAGCTATTCTGAATACATGTCAAAATGTCAAATACAAAACTGTAAATAATTATTAGGCAGGGACCTTGTCTTCTATTTCTATGGAATACAAATTAAGATACCAAGGTGTTCATAGCTGTTAAAATTATCACTATAGGTCCCTCCCTGGTGGTGCAGCGAGTTAAAACACAGCACTAACAAGCTAAAGCCACTTCAGCATGAGTTCAATCCCTGCCCTGGAGGTGACCCACATGGTACAGCAGACATCACCTGGCCCGCCTGTTCTTTCCCTCAGCAGTGTACTTTATCAATTTGCCTGTTCTACTCCCCAATCTGTCTCTGGTGAATCCTCTCACCACCCCCGCACCTCTGGCCTATACCCCAGTTCTGTATGCATAAATAAATAAATATTTTTTTTTAAATCACTGCATTTTGTGCTAAACAGCCTTCTTAGTAATGTGGTAGACATTCTTAGAATTATATGTACAATACATGCTAACCCCAGACCTCCTAAAATCTAACATACAGTGGCAAATGTATAATTCTATGTGTAGAGCAAAACCCTTGTCCTAGGTGACTGGAAAGTACCTCATTCATTTGGTAGCCAAAAACCATTTGGTAGGAATATTCTAGTTTATTCTATCAACAAAGGGAACTGAAGCAGAAGGAAAACAACTGAGATGCTCTTACTTGAGCTTCCTGAACTTTTCGAAGGGCTGACTGAAAGTCTTCCCCATTTCCATTGTCCTCATCGGTATCACTGTAGACTCCACAAAAAAATGTAGGCGGAAGCTTTAATGTATCTGCTTTTGCCTTCTCTTCAACTGTTGGTTTCTTTTCCCAAACAATAATACATTCTTTCTCATTATCTGAAAATCCCGTACAATACAAAGGAAAGTAAACAGTAGATAAAATCCACATACTGTACAGTAGTCAGTCCTCAGTGAAAACTATAGATTATGGACTCAAATAACAAGACTTACAAATACTGACAGAAACAAGGATCACTAAGAAAACAAATTTTTCTACTTATTATTTTTAATAAATCACCACCATTATATTATGTGGGTAACAGTTAACAGAAATGATAAGGAGATCAGATCTTTCCTTACTGAAAAGACTTTTAAAAAACATCATAATTAGTGATTTTGATGTATCATACCTGCCAGATTTTCTTCTAAAGATCTACACTTTTCTACATCATGCAGATATAATCTTCCATTAAGTTTCTTGACAGCTGTTTCAAAATCTTCATCTTAAAAAATAATTCAATATATTAGATAAATTTCTATTGTCAGTTTTTCTAGCTAGAAATCTAGGTGTCATATCAACTTTTCATTTTCCATTACTTCTCAATACATTTAAACAACCACCAATTTTGCCAACTGGATACCCTTAATGCCATCTCTACTTTTAAAACTTTTGTTCAAGTTCTCTTGTTTGTGATGCTCTACTATCACTTTGGCCCATCTTACTATCTCCATGTCTCACAGTACAATCCTCTCTACCACTTCTCAATTGGTTCTACTGAAACATTCCTGAGCATGAAACTCTCCTGCTTTAAAACTATGATACTACAAAGGTTTCCATAATTATACCCCTGTCTACCTCTCCCACTACTTTAAGACTGCAAGAAACTTTTAATTCCCTTAAAATTCCTGTTATGATAAAGAAAAAATTCTTATTAAGTGAAAGCAATTCTTTATTATATCTACAGGCTATTTACAAATAGACTTAGGGTATCTTTACTATATCTCCTGCAAAGAAGGCAGTGATTAAGTTTTAAGAGGCAGGCTTATAAGAATTTAACCCTACTGCCAACTACTAAAATTATCACAAACACAATGCTTTTAAAATCACAAAAGATTTACCATCCTCCTCCTCTTCACTAACATAATCTGGCCTATTCTTATAGCAGAAGAAAGTTGGAGGAAGTTTAAGTTTGCTTGCAAGAGCTTTTTGTTCAGGCGTTGGGATCAGCTCATATACAATGAGTACATCATCATCATCTGAGGAAGTATCTTCATGCTTTTTCTCCTCTTTTGCTATAACACAAGTAAAAAGATAAAAACAAGTGTTAAAGTGACAATATTTTAACAGAAAACAAAAAGCATGGAAGCTACATTTTGGTTAAAATATCATATCAAAAATATATACTCTGACAGAGCTCTTTAATAAACAATTAGAATTATAGACCTTGTTTAATGTTTTATCAAAAAAGCCTTATTGAACAGACACTATTTTTTAACTGTCCTTTTTTTTTTTTTTAAGATTTATTTTTATTTATTCATGCATACAAGACCTAAGGTATAGGCCAGAGGTGTGTGAGGGTAAGAGGATTCACCAGAGACAAAGTAGGCGAACAGGTGCATCTACTGAAACACACTGCTGATGCAAGCAGCAAGCAAGACAGAGGTCTACTTCACCATGTGGGTTAGCTCTTTGGCTAGCTCTCATGCCACAGTGGCTGGCAATAGCTGGATACTGCTGAATCTAGAATTCCCACACCACCAGAGACCCCAAAACAGAGAATATTTAAAAACAAATAAGCCTTGCCTTTACTTATAATAACTGAAAATATCATTAATGGATATAATTTTTAAAGTTCTACCATAACCATATTTGGCATACTTAACAGTAACTTAGCAAAATACTCATGCATTTGCACTAACAGGGGGGAGGAAGGGGAAGAATAGGACTCAAAAAGAAATCATACGCAAAAATTAGTATATTTATGAAAGTAATGCAAAGCCAACCTTGATTAGTTCTTACAGAGAAAATTAACAATTTCCAAGGATGGCGAGTGATTATTAGAGTTACATCCAGTTCTGCATATTTGCAAGCAAAATAGATAAAATAAAAACCATAATTATCCTGAAATGCACGGGATTATGGGAATGGCACACGGGTGATTTGGTGATGGGAAACCCGCGGGGATGAAAAAAAAAATGTACAAAATGATGTAAAAATAAACTTTTGTAATAAAAAAATGAAAAAAAAACCATAATTATCCTAAGGGTAAGTAATACTAAAAGAATCTAAGACAATTTCTAAGGTTAAAAACTCAGTGACAAAAAATGAAAAGAAATTCTTCATATAATCAATCTGCTCTGGTCTATAACAAAAGAATTTCTGGCTAAGGAAATGATATGGTACAACAAATCATGAAAAATGTTAAGTACCAACTAGTGCTAACCAATGACAACCTAGCCATATTTAAGAGCTTTTAAAGACCTAAAATATGGCTAATACAAACTGAAATCTACAAGTGTAAAAATACAAATTAAAGTTTAAAGACTTGATTTTCCCACCACCAAAATGAATATCGCATTTCAGACTTAATGAGTCAAATTGAGTAATTATTAAAAGTTTATCTACTGCTTCTCCTCTTGCTCTTTTTTAAAAAAAGATTTATTTATTTATTCATACAGAACTGGGATACAGGCCAGAGGTGCAGGAGCAGTGAGAGGCTTCACCAGAGACAGAGTGGGGAGCAGAACAGGCAGACCAACGACGTACACTGCTGAGGGGAGCAGGGGGCTGGTCAGGAAAAGGTCTGCCGCGCCATGTGGGTCACACCTCCGGGGCTGGGGAATTGAACTCATGCTGAAGTGGCTTTAGCTTCTTAGTGCTGTGCTTTAACCCGCTACACCACCAGGGAGGATCCCCTTTTGCTCTTTTTAAAATGTGGCTCCTTAAAATTTTCAGTTTACATAAACACAGGACATGTTTTATTTTGATTAGCCCTTTTACAATATTAAATTTGCAGCTTACTTTTAGTTATCAACTCCTAGCCAAACATAGCTTTTTTTAAAAAATGGCCATAAGAGACAAATTCTTGTGCTACTTCTCCTTTTAGCTGGTAAGCAAATTTTGGGCATATCAGATAGAATATCAGTTTCCTAATGTCTCTTCACTTCACTGCTTTGAGGCTAACATGCTGAGCTTTGAAAGAAAGCTCTTCTCTCTTAGACTAAGGAGTTTTAAACGCAGCTCACTCTTTGCATCTGTCCTTTATAGAAAGAAGTCCATGCTTTTCAGATAATTTCTTAGAAAGTAAATCTTTAAGAATAAAAAAATAGTTTATTATACTTTGCTCTTGAAGGCCTTTTAAGTTTTCACCTCCTATTATCCCATTCTAGTATCAACAATTATTTTGTAAATGATTCACAATACCTAAATGACATACCAGGTGTAAAAATGTGGCTGTTAATAATGGAGTATACATTCAAATACAGCATTTTTTTAAGCAATGTCAAAAGGGATAGCCCTAAAAGGACACCCTGTTCTATGATATACAGAAGCTACTACCTTCACATGTTGAAGTATCTAGTAGCTACAAATAGTGGCTAAATAAAATACAAATCTTCAGTAAGCAGAATAGAAATTAATGGTAATGAAGTACATAGCCGGGCAAGGTGAAGATCACAGGGATCTCAAAAAAAAATCCAAGTACATTTAAAAAAAAAAAACCCACCACCAACAGCATAAAAAGGTGTTATACCACCAGTCAAAAGGTACTTGCTTAGACTGACATTCTTTAACATGCACATGTAGTGTTAAGTACTTAATTACATACAGCCAGTTACTTTGCTAAGGACTACCAACTGCCAAGAAACTAATGTCATCTCATACTGAGAATGCTAGCTATACCTGTGTTCTCAGCCTCTGAGGAAGGGGTGCTGGTCCAAAAAGCCATTGGATTAGATTTAAAAAGGCTAAAATTAAACCCTAGAAAATAAAGAGTATTTCATTTTTCAACATTTTGAGAATCAAAGTAAAAATGATTGTATAATATAAAAAGCCAGATTCCCTCAATTTATACCTATTTAGCTAGCCTCATGTATCTGGGTGGTTTCATTCTTTGCTCATTTAATAAATAATGGTAAGACTACAAACATAAAATGTTAATAACTCAGTACCACATCTTTTCAGTAACAAAAAAATTAATGAATTTAAGAATGAGCACTAAAAAAACAACTAGTTAATTTAGCTCATGATTCAAGGACACAAATCACTAAATTTTCCTTATTTGGTTCTTGTGCTGTCACTGAAATCTCCAAAATAAACTTGCACACATAATTTCTGTTTCTGTGTGAACTGTAGTAGATAAGCTGATTTAGGGAGAAAAAATTTTTTCCATTGCCCAAAAAGCACTATTTATGACCCAACTTTTAGTATTCTAAAAACTCTATGTATAACATTAGTATTCTACAAACTATATGTATAAAGATAACATTAAAAGCACAAAAGCACAGAAAGAAAGACTAAAGTGCTTACCCTTTTCTAGTGTTTTAAATGTGTAATTAGTTGAGGACTCCTCCTTTGGAAAAGCAGCAAAGAGATGTCTGATTTTACCATCTGAAGACTGTTTGGTATCAGAGTTCTTTGACTGTTCATATTTATTTGGTTCCACTTTTCTTTCAGATCCACTCTGGACTACTGAACTAGTTTCACTATTTTCATTTTTCAAAGGTGCTTTAAAACTAAATCCAAACAAAGATCCAGTAGCTGAACTGTTGCCAAATGCAAATGGTTTTGACTTTTCACTACTAAAAATGCTTTTAACAGATTCTGAACCAAATACAAACTTTGGAGGAGAAACTACTGCTTTTGTTGTTGTTTCCGACGTGCCAGACACTTCAATTTCTGACGTGGCATCTGCTATAATGTCACTCTGAATTAAATCTGTCCTCTCTCTTGTGGTTTCTTCCAATACAGCTACGGCAATTTTGCCACACGGTGACTCTCTGGGAGTGGTCGAATGAGAAACATGAGGTGTTACCAAAGAATCTTTTTCTTGGGCTATTTTTGCTTCATCAAATATTTTCTTAAATGAGTCTGCAACATCTTGTAGCTTAAAACGAACAGCTAAATGTTCTACTTTTCTTTCTCCATCTGCAAAGTCACATGCAGTCCACACCCACACTCTTTCTGTTCCTTTCATATTTTGCAAAGTCATGTCTGGAGTTACTCTGTGATTGGCACAGAGTTTTAACACCTGGTCCCTTCTCATTACTATGCGAACTTGCTTATTATCATAATTCTGTAAAATCTTTATATCGCCAATGCCTCTTTCCTTCCACTGACCAACATCTTTATCATATCTATAGAGTTTTGCTCTGTGACTAAAAACAACTTGTTCATTTTCTTCGCCACTGGACACTTCAACCAGATCCGGTAAAGGTACAACAGGTTCAAAATACTGCCCATCTCTTTCTTCCTCTTGAGTAACATCAGATTCTTCATCAGTGCCAACTGATGTCCCACTCTGATTTAACTTGGCAGGAGATTTAGATGGACTCAAAGCAGATTTAAAACTGAAGTTAAATCCTGTTGTTGATTCACCAAAGCGGAAGAGATTTTTTCTCACAGGGCTATTTGCCAATGGAGAGGCATGTACTGAGCTACTACTTACACTATCATCCAAAGCATCTTCTCTTAAGTCATAGTTGTCCCACTCTAATGTGGGTCCCGTGTTTTCAGGATTTGGTTTGGTGGATGTGTCTAAAACACTTGTACCTGAACTCTTACTGTCTTCATCCATGACTTTGGTTTGATCATTTGTCAAAAATGTTTTAAAGTCTTTTAGGCCACTCTTCATTTCTTCAGCTTGCTGTATTAACTTGGCAGCTCTACCAGTATCCACAAGTTTATGGGGAGTCTGAAGTGGTATATCTAATAGAAGCCGCTGGCATTCCTCAAACTTTTGCTTGAATTCTTCAGCAAGCTCTGGTGTTTTAAATTTTGCTGCTAACTGCTCTAGCTTGGCATCACCATCAGAAAAATCACTAGCTAACCACATCCATGCTCTGTCTGACCCTGAGAGAGGCTTCAGGTTCATTGTAGTCGTTATCCAATGATTAGCACATACTTTCAGTACTTGCTCCCTTCGCATTAACATCCTTAGTTTGCCATTGACTTCATTTTTGAGAATTTTTAAGTTTCCCAAACCTCTTTCTTTCCATTGGCTTATCTCAGCATCAAATCTAAATAATTTTACCCGCTGTGAATAAAGAACTTTTTCATCTTCTTCTCCGGTAACAAGTTCCACTTTTTCAGGCATCTGAACTACTGGTTCAAAATGGATGTCATCGCTGTCCTCAGTCTTATAGGCATCATCATCTTTCTCAAGGTCAGCAGAAGTGTCAGCTTTATCAGGCATTTTACCACTCTGTGATGAGAATAACTTTTCTCCAGCACCTGAAAATCCCTTGAAATTAGGGTCTTTTTTGCCAAACTGAAATCCTTCTCCTGAAGTTGATTTTGCAAGATCTGCAAAAGTGAAAGTGCTACCAGTCTGACCAAAAAACCCACCACTAACATTCTTCTGATTATTAACATCCTGAGCCTGAAAACCAGTGTCATTTTCAAGATTTTCATTCTTCTCTTGATTTCCCAGCTCCTGAATGCCAAACTTAAGTCCATCAGCAGATATAGGGATAGAAAAACTAAATCCTTCTTTTGTTGTCTTAGAGTCTGTATTAGAAGAACCTTGAAATGTAAATGAGGGTGTATTTTCTTGATCCACATGTCCAAATTTAAATCCTTGTTCTGTGCTGCCAAATTTAAAAGATTTTTCAGAAAAGTTATTTTTAAATCCTGTTCCCATCTGATTTCCAGAAGAGTCACTTAACTTTGGTTTTGAGCCCAATTTGAAAGCTGAAGAAGCCTCAGTAACTGATTTATGAGTTGGTTTAGAAGCATCACAAGACACACATTTTAAAGAAGAATTCTCATTTTGTACAAAACAAGCACTACAATCCCACTTTCCTTCCTTCTTGGTGAACACACCTTCAAATCCACTCTTTGGAGCCTTGTTTGTATCTGAAATGCCAGGCGCTGGCATAGTTTGGTTCTGTTTATTTGGATTCTCACAAGCAACACATTTGATGGCATTTGCTTCATTTCGTACCAAGCATGTAGTGCAATCCCACTGTCCCTCTTTCTTAGTGAAAAGTCCTTCAAATCCACCCTTAGGGGCCTTGTTTGTATCTGAAGAACCAGATGCTAGAACAGAAATTGGCTGGTTTTGTTTATTTGGATTCTCACAAGCAACACATTTGGTAGCATTTGCTTCATTTCGTACCAAGCATGTAGTACAATCCCACTGTCCTTCTTTCTTACTGAAAAGACCTTCAAATACACTCTTTGTAGACTTGTTTGACTCTGAAGTACTGAACTTAAAAAAGGAAGGTGCTGGAACAGAAGTAGATAAATTTGTTTTACTTGGATGCTGACAGGCAACACATTTTGTGGCATTAGCTTCATTTCTTACCAAACATTCACTACAATCCCACTGTCCTTCCTTCTTAGCAAACATGTCCTCAAATCCACTCTTTGGGGTTTTATTGATCTCTGAGGTACCAAACTTAAAAGAAGCAGATGCTGAAGTAGTAGATGTAGATAAACTCTGTTTTCTTTGATTCTGACAAGCAACACATTTTGTAGAAGTGCCTTCATTTCGCACAAAGCACTCACTACAATCCCACTGTCCTTCCTTTATAGAATATACAGATTTGAAATCACTGTTGACAGATTTTGGAAGATCTCCCTGGCCAAATTTAAAAGTTTGCTGTGCAAACGAAGAACCATTTTTGTTAGCAGATTTTGTATTCTGACATGCAATACATCTGTATACAGTTGGTTCATTTCTTTCTAAACAAATGCTGCAATCCCAGTGACCTTCTTTCTTTGGCGACATCAATGAAAATCTATCTGGAGTGTTTTCTGGGCCAGTTTTAAGAGCAGAAATAGTTTCAGATAATGATGGGCCAACAAGTTCCTTACTGTTTGGGTTTAGATTTTGGCACGATACACATTTCTTAGCAGTTGCGGCATTCTTTAACGAACAGCTGTTACAATGCCACCAAGACCCCTCTTTCTTTACAACTTGAAATTCAAAATTCATGTTTCCTATATCAGGTTTGCAAATAGCCTTGCTATCATGACTTGAGCCTTCATTTACAATTCTCATAGCTTGACTTGTTGTTATGGTTACATTTGCTCCCGAGGCTTTTAAAATGTTCTGGGCTTCTTCAAATTTGCACTTAAAAAGTGCTGCCTCCTCAGGAGTTTTGAATCTAATAGCAAGTTGTTCTGGTTTGGGTGACTCATCTGCATAATCAAGAGCATGCCATACAAAAGATCTGTCTGATCCAGCATTTGGTGTCAGCCTCATATCTGAATTGATATAATGATTTGCACAAATTTTCAATACTTGCTCCCGTCTCATTAGAAGGCGAATTTTACCAGATGTTTTATGCCTCAGTATTTTTACATTGCCAATACCACGTTCCTTCCATTCTTTGGATTCTGCATCAAACCGGAACAATTTTGCACGATTACAAAAGAATTCTTCTTCATCTTCCTCACCAGTTTTAACCTCAATCTTATCAGGAAGAGGCACTACAGGCTCAAAATGAGGACCATCATCATCATCATCACCATGGGCACTTCCTCCATCTGTTTCATGACTCTTGTTGGCCAGATCTGGAGCAGGTGTTCCAAATACTGATTTCCCTGGACTGTGAAAAGTAAGCATATCATCACTTCGAAGAAAACCAGAATTCTTTTGTTGATTTGAGCCCAAGTTTTCAGTAAACGAAATTCCAGACATATTTTTGCTTCCAAAGTTGAATGTATTTCGATGTCCAATCGTCTGACCAGCTTTTGGGCCACTATAACCATCTCCTTGCAAAGGCTTATCTGAAGTCAGGAGGCCTAAAAGACTTTCACTATTGTAAGTCGTAGAAGGGGGCTGTGTTACAACCTGTGGTGAGGAAAACGTGAAGTCACCATCATTTGATTTGAAGTTTGAATTAAATTTAAAAGGAGCTGGCTGAGTTGTATGTGCAGGTGCTGTCAGAGATGATCTTATTCCTTCACCTGGCACAGGTTGAACAAAATTAGTTTTTCCAAATTCCATAACCTTAGATTCTGCAGATCTTGAACCATGAGCTGCAACTGCAGGTTTTGTAAAATAACCTGGTTCTGGCAAAGGTGGGTTTGTGCTGGTCTGCTGAACATTGTAATTAAAGTAATCGTCGCCCCTGGGTGACAGAATTCCGGTTGCAGGAGACTCGAAACGCAAGGGAGGACCATACATCTCTTGAGAGAACATGCAAGCAGATGAGCTTTGCACTGGTGGTGTGTGCATCTGTTGTGAATATGCATAAATATGCTGCTGAGGTGGAAGCCTATTCATTCCATAAACTGGACCCTAAAAGGAAAAAATTAAAATTTTGGTGAGTTGTCTTCAAAACTACAAGTAATTAGATATAAACCAATTCTCATAAATCTAAAAACACATTTATTATAAGTAAAGATATCATCAGCACAGTATTAAGAACAAATAGTATTACTGTAAAAATAGTCATAATCCTTACTGGAATATAATGAAAATTGCCGTTCACTAACAAAAATATCTAAAAAGGTAATTCTCCTACAATAAGTCCATACAGTAACTCCATCCCCCAAACAGTGTGTCAAATAATGCTAACAATACCGAAAGCGATGAAAACTAATGCTTATTAAGCATTTACTGTCAACTGAGCACTGTTCTAAGCACCTTATATGTTAACTCACTTTAATAACTCAAAACCCCCATTAATTAAGGCATTCTCCTCATTTTACATATGAGGCAGCTAGAGAGAGGTTAAGAAACTTGCCTTAGATCACAGTAAAGCTTAACTCTTAAGTCAGGGTCCAAATGTGCCCAAACTGTCTTCAAAGTGTCACATTTCACTATTGTTGTAAAACTGCATCTTAAGTGACAGATATATATCCACTTCAGGTCTAGAAGTACTTATCACCTAGTGGTTCAGCAAGGACATCCTATTCTGCCAAAACAGAATGATGCAGGACCCACCACCGACCCCCACCCCATTTAAAAGATTCTAAATTTTCACTTACTGTAACATAAAAATAAGATGACTAAGAAGCATATTTCTGTATCTAAAGAAAAATTTCAAATATCTATACCTTGTGGGACATTAAAAGTTTCAATGGTGAACTTTTTTAATTTGTTTGAAGGAAGCCTGAACAATTAAAAAGGAGATTTATAAATGTATAAATTATTCCTTTGTTACCTTTGTGGGAGTAACATTAGCTGCTGGTCTGAGAAGATACTGGGAATTATATGCTGGTGACTGACTATAATATACTGAAGGGCCAGTAGTTGCAACTAAAAAAAAAAAAAACAAAAAACAAAAAAAACAAAGAAAAGAAAACACTGTTAAAAAAAGTCTATACTACAGTTTAGACTATCTAGGCAAGAACTATAAATACAAAAAGCAATAGAAATCAAAGAAAGATATTTAACTACATAGATTTTTAAATTTCTATACATCAAAATACACCATAAAGAAGGTTATCTTATGATAAGGTAGGAGAACTGCTAAATATGACACATGAAAATAAGAGAGTAGCAACATGGTGGTCAACAAGAAGAGTCTCACAAGCATTAAAAAGGATCCAAGAAGAAAGCAGCTGATCCGTTTTCTAAGACAGACTAGTCTGATGATGTGAAAGAACAGTTGTGTTCAACATCAGAAATATTGGAAATTAATCTAGTCACATGAAGGCTTTAAGGAAGCAAAATCTAATGATGAACCTCTTATTTTTGAAGTTTTGAAAACCTGAAGTTTTATAAGCTCAAGGCGAGAATGTTCAGGTCAAAAATCACCTGATGATTTTATGAAAAAGTTCTTACACAAAAAACAAGTACACTAAACAACAGTGTACACACCATGACTGATTCTCATATTAATGTACAAGCTATTTGCTTCAACTGTTTTGTGTGTTTCACCAGGAAACCAAACCAAGAAGATACACATGCTGATGACAAAACTACCAATAGTTATTTGCTTGGCTTAATCCAAGTTTTACCAGAAAGCAAAACACTATGGAAAATTATGCATTTTCACAGAAGAAGAATGGAAATTGAGACCCAAGAGGTGTAAACAGTTCATTTTGAAAAGCACTGAAAAGATCTAGAAAAAGCTGGCCAGTGTACATATCCTCTCCATTGTACAATTATTAGAAAAGTAAAACTTGCTGAAGAAGCCCAAGTTTGAATCTGAAAAATTAATGAACTATCTGGTGAAGATCGTTATTTTGGGCAGAAAACAGACCTAGGAAAGAGAGCAAGCTGATGAACATGAGCAAGAAACCTTAAAGTGTGAAATTCAACTAGTGATTTTATCAGTGACTAGTGACTTTTAATAGTGAAAAAAATACACTCTCATAAACCCATTAGAGAAATAACCTAAACTGAGAAATAGCAACAAAAGAAGAGATAAACTCCAGAAATATAGCCAATTATAAAGTATGGAGTATGCCTAGTATAAAAATTTTTTAAATTAAAATGGACACTACTTTTGCTCTTAAAATTTTTTCATGAACTGGTTAATAGCTAATGTTAGGTGAGAGTGCAGATATGGCATCAATACTGGTGGTTAATGAGTAGGGTAAACTGGCATAGCTTTTCTGGAAAGAAGTTTACCAATACAAAAGAATTTTTTAAATGCCCTGCAAAACTAAATGATGAGGACATATCATTATTTAATAGCAGAAATTGAAAATAACAAAACTGTGAGGGGGAAATATGCAGTACTTCCAAATGATGGAATATCTTCAAAATTTATTTAGTAGAACAATGCTTAAATCCTAAAGTAATACTGAAGGAAAAGGCTAAATCATCTTCATAAGATATAACATGGCAAAAAAAAATGTCATTAACAGTTCTAAGGGCTAGAAATAAATGTCCCAAAATGTTAGCAGAACTCTATGTGACATGTAAGCTTTTTGTTCTCTTTATGTATTCAGTACTTAAGAATACGGTCTTTAAATTATTAATTTTTGTTCTTAAGTAATCTTAATTTATAAAGACAATGAGCATCTTGGTATATTTTTACTTTCATTAAGATAAATAAAATCTGTGAACACAGGAATGGGATATCAGGAGAATAGATCTATTTTCCTTTCTGATCTTGTCAATTAACTGTTTGGGGGCTCTTCCTTTTTCCTTGATTAGGATGTGCTGCTTCTACATATTTATAAGGTAATTACAAGAATAAAATGAGACAATGTGCATGACATGTTTAACAACCAGATCTTTTGACTGTTCATTGAAGAAATGGTGATTTCTTTACCATCATTGAAGCAGCAAATGATGGACTCCACACAGCACTTAAAATGTCCAAGAAAAGGCTAGCCAGTTTACTTATCTTCTATACAATGTTTTCCGCATGGTGCAGTTTTTAAGTGACCAATGTTTGGACTCTTGACATTTCATACATTTATTTATGATTTATGACATTCACTAAGACTTGAAAGATTTTCCTTTATTTGCCTACATTTAGAAGACACTGTTAAAAGAGGATAGTGGTACTGCCTTGAGTATGGTCCTATGAATGGTCACAAAATGTACTAAATTAGGCCATACCTTTCTATATCTTTCCTGGATTAATACCAGTTGGAAAAAAATATGCACTATTACTATTTCAGGAATCTTGTCTCATGTAAACATTTTTATCATCACTTCTGGTTGCCTGGGGATAATGCAACACACTAATAAGTAGCTTTTAAGTTAAACCACCACCAAAGTTTGAACATCAGCTCTATCAGTAACTAGCTGTACAACAGTAAGTTGGCTAGTCTTTCTACGTGCATTTCCTTATCATTAAAATTGGGATTTATAATCATCCCCTACCACTCTGGGTTATTGTGATCAATATTACAATACACAAAGCACTCTTGCACATTTGTCACAGAAAGCACTATTATTATTACCCTTTGGTTCACTGCATGTGTACTGGGTATTTTAAGTGAATGCCTAATACACACCCACACTTATACAAGTGTTCATAATAATCATGCGAAGTAAGTAACAGATCCACATTTCAAATAGATTCAGAGAGTTGACAAAGCACTTCCAAAAGCAGCATGATCTAGTACCAAACTCCTTTCCATCTGTGTGTGATCTATGTATCAACTAGCATCAATAATTCCCCAGAAGTTTAAATTCTAAATTAGCAATCTTAGTTTAAACACTATTATTTAACATTTTTTAATTGTAACAAATTGTTTCACCTCAACCAATACTTTTCTGAGATGCACACTTACGGGTTCTTTAAGTCTCTATAGCCCTTCGATCAAATAAAACTTGTTCTATTTCTGCTTGGAGTTATAATAAAAGTATCAGTAGTTAACAACAGCAGCTTAAATGACATCTGTAGGCATGTATATAAATAGATATATACGTAAACAAGTAGATTTCACAAACTGTCTATGAAAGGACAGGAAAGTACAGTGTTTATACTAACATCTGGAATTATGAACTTCCAACGTACCTGTTAATGGAGCCCCATGAAATGTCTGTGATCCCTGATAGCTATCAGGCACTGAATCTGGTCCGTAATTCTCTGCAGGCCAACGATGAGGGGAGCCTGAATTACTATTATTTAGTTTCAACTCCTGCATTTCTTTCTATTGCAACAAGAAAAAAAAAAATTAGTTCTAATCACTTAAGTATGTTTACCAGAAACAGTGCTATAGCAAACTTAAATTACATAAATACTTGATGCCTTTTAAAGGAGTCTATATTCCAAAAAGATCTGAGAACTGAGGTGCTGATTAAGATCATGATCCTAAAGCCTACTTGCTTCTATTCTTTCATTTCTTGGTAATATTACCTAATTATGCTAAATTAGAGCAAGAATTAACTCTAACCTAAACACCGAATAGCCTCCTAAATGGCCTCATTTGTTTCTTTTCTACACTTGCCTAAATGATCCTTCTAAAGTTCAGTTCTAGCCAAGAAATATCACCTCTAAAAACAAAAAAATCCCTCCAATATCTAAACTTTTTTCTGACATTCACAGCTCTCAATAGTATTAACCCCAAACATCCATCATCATCTGCCCATACTGCTTTACTATTCTATACTGTTAAATATCCCAAATTACCTCCCAATTCTAACTTTCCATACCTGACAGAACAATACATAGTATACTCATCCTTTAGGATGATTTGCAAATGCTATATTAGGAAAGAAAAAAATAAGTAGTAATTGTTCAGAGTATACTATGCATATAATAATACTCCTGGCAAGTACTTAATCCTTAGACAGTTAAATAAACAATGTTAATTCCCATCTTAAAATGGGAAGGATATTGGAAATGGCACAGTTAGAATTTAAAGCAGACCTTACTTACTACAAAAATGTTTTCATGACACCACTCTACTGCCTCAACAAAATGGTATACATACTGCCTTCATACAGAGGGACAGCTAAACCACTGCTATCAGATACCTGTCACTTAATATTGACAACACTCGACTCAAACCCAGAACTGTGCCTAACAAAATAAGTATCTGTCAAGAAACTATTTCTTTTCCTACAGAAACTAGTATTATCAGACTACAGGTTACTTTTAAAAAGAGTATCTAGTATCTCTATATGAGCTCAAACACAAGGCCAGTTATGAGTTTAAAGACAGATTCAGCATGCATGCTTTCTTTTTTCTACATATGTTCTAAAACAGAAATTTCCCCCAAAGCCTTAATAATTGAGGGTCAAAATATATCTTGAATTTTCAAGCTAAATAAATTTCCTCCATTCATCTACTGTATATTTGAAAAGATGTTACAAATCCAAAAATATGATCATAGAGAAAGCAACTGTTGGAAAACTGTTGGTCACTATTGGCATCTGTAGGCACCATAGTATTGAATATGAATATTAAAACAGAATTTTAGTTCTATAATCATAATTATAAAACCCAAGCAACTAGAAAATATGGCAATAGTGGTTTCAACAAATTCTTACTTTAGAGACAAATCACTCAACAGAAAAGAAGAAAGTACCTGACAGAACAGCCTTAATTAATGACAGTGTTAGCATTAGAACTCAGATTTTTCAGACAAGCAGACCTCCACAGATAATGCTGGGCACCTGAAACCTATATGGCAAGTCAGGGCCACAATTTCACAAAATTAACACATAAATTTTCTGTGTAAATTGAAGTTTATTCCTTTCAAAGAGCATTATCCAATTTTCTCACATTACTGATAGCACTAACACCACAATCACACACTGATGATTCTCCATGGTGTAACTTCAAAAATAAGTGACTTACTTCTTGCATAAAGAACTCAGCAGTTATAATCACTACATATATTTAAAACAAGATCATGCATATAACTGTTTCCTTGCACATTTAAGTCAAATTCTTGAATGTTAGAAAAACAGTTTCTGACACATCAATTCCTAACAATTAATTTAACAGTCAAAATGAGAAACTCATAGACCAAGCTTGATTAAATACTTCACTAGTTCAATTCAATCACCTGGGGAATATCCTCTATGCCAGAATGATGCTATTATTTGGATAAGAATCTCTAACTTTGAAGGATTCACATCTGGTGGAGGATATGCACATATCTATAACTTTTTAAAATACATAAAGATGAAGATACGGAAAATATGGTATAATTCTATAATAGCATAGCAAAGTGACATCATAAACAGCCTTAAGAAAAAAGTGGAAAATGGGTGGAGGAATCGGATCAAAACTGGGGTAGGAAGAGTACACAGGACTATGGTGACGGCACCAGGTGAATTCACCAGGTGAATTGGTGCTGGGAAGTCCACGGGAACTACAACCAATAGGAAAAAATGCACAAAATGAAGAATGATGTAAAAAAATAAAGTGAAAATGATCAGAGAAGGAATCTTAGATTAAAAGAAATTAAGGGATTTTACCTTAATAGCCTCTACTTGTTGGCAGATCATTTTCAATAAAGAATTTTGATCTTCTGCCCATCGAGGTGGTGTTTTGGGAGAATACTAAAAGACAACGACAAAACAGTATTCAAAACATTTAGAACAGAAAGATTATTTCATAATGATTCAATTTTTACCCACCTACCTTGTAACTTTTACTTGGTGATAAAGAGTACTTGGTGGGAGATGGTGTAGAATGTTTTATATCTGAATCTGCATTTCGCAAAGAACCATTCTTATAAAGTGGACCTCCTTCACTATAGTCTTCAAGTTCCTGCATGACTGAACTGAGCATTTCCTTTACAGACTCCAGGGGCACAGGTAACTAAAAAGAGAGGGCATAAATCAAGGGCTTTCCTATTTTTGCAAAATACCAATGCATCAACCTCTGAAATAAAAAATTTTCTTACATTTTTCTCTTATGCAATAAACACCTTATGCCTTACATAATAACACGCATAAATTTGCTTTGTATTTTAGTGTCTCCTGACTCTCTGAAGTATATGTTGTTTCTATTATTTCTGCCAGCCACAATGGTAAAGAAGAATGTTAAGTTGCAAGCTCTTCAATGTAAACAAAAAGTTACTGCTGTTCACTGATTTTGAATGGGTAGAGAAACAACTATTAATGGACCAGGCAACAGGAATAATAATTCAAAGAGCACAAATTAATCAGAAAAAATACTTATAAGGTTGAACATAACTGCAGTTAACACTTTCACAGTAATTTCAAACTGCTGAGAGAAAAAATATTGTCCATAGAAGTTTAAAAGAAATGTTCTGTGGGAGAAAAAAAAAGCTACTTTTGATTTCTTAATTCTTAATTGTCAAATTAAGAACTTGTCCTTAGTTTACAACATTTGTTTGGATTACACTCAGTGATAACAAAACTAAATATCCTACTTAGGAACCTAATTTCCCAACAAGTTTTTTTTGTAGGAATCCCAAATTTAAAAAAAGACATTAAGACCTTGGAAATTACTAACATAAAATCAAGGCAAAAATACTTACCACACAATAACAACAAAGTAAAAAAGCCTGCAACTTACTTTCTTGACCAATGAAAGATTTGAATCACTGTCATCTATAATCTTTATCAGGTAATCCCTAGTTTTTCTGAGATAATTTTTGCACTCTTCTTGTTCTTCAGGAGAAAGGGCATCATTTTCAATGTCTTCTGCTTTTCTGTGAAAAATCTACATAAAGAGTGCTTTTATGAAATAATTGTTTTTAAAATAAGAAACTTCTAATTCAAGTACCATATCTACTTACCAGTGCAAGATTCCAGTAAGAAACAACATTTTTTATAGATTCAAAAGCAGTCATAGCATCTTCTATATTTCCATTAACTGCATCCAATACAGCAAATGTTATGTGTGCTTCTTCTTCAAATTCACCAATTTCAGAGGCCTAAGCACATTTAGTAATTTTTAGTCAATTGCCTCTAATCAGAATTATTATATCCAAATGTTTTCCCAAAGATTTTATATGACCTATGAGAATAATGTCTCATACATATTTGTAACAGCCCAGATTTATTTAGAAAGCAAGACTACAATAACATAGCAGTTAACTGAAATAGTTTTGCCTCCATTTCTTGTTTACAAACTGGAAATCCTCAGTTTGAATTAAGTCACAAAAGAATACTCTATTACCTGAATGTCTGCACTATGAAAATGTTTAAACAGAGGATCGACAGGTTCAGGAATGCTGTTCTTTTTTTTGATTGTCTTCAACAATGGCAACACCTTCTTCCAATAATGAACACTTCTCCCTATGTATTCTCGTTGATCATAAAAAGAATTAAGGCTGCTACCCTAAAACAGAAAGTCAGGAACATATAATGTAAGGAAAACAAGTTGATCAGATCTAAAAACTTACTGAAAAGTGGTGAGAAATGACTGAAATTTCAAATCAAGACAAAACAGAATTTCAAATATTAGAATAACTACCTAAAAACCAGTGATCATTCACCTCCCAACTTTTTTAAACACTTTTGATGATGATACCTAATAAGGAAACCAATCTATTTTTTATAAAATTGCTATTTTCAGATAGCCAAATTCTGTTAGTGTCACAGTTTGATTCTAAAAGAATTACACATGACCTTACCACAGAACAAGCTTCAAATATTCAGAAAGATCTATAATGCCCTTAACTGAAAAGCTTTGTGTTATATAACATGCAAAATTTTTTTCAGGATACTATGAAAATAGTTATTAAAAATAGAACTACCACATGACCCAGTATTAGACCCACTTCCTGGTATTTATCCAAAGAACATGAAGACACAAATTATATTCAGTGCAGTACTAGTCACAAAGCCAAGATATATGGAAACAGTCCAAGTGCCCAATGATGGATAAACAAATAAGATGTGGCATATATACACAACAGAGTACTAGTCAGTCATGAAAAAGGAAGAAACCTTATCATTTGTGACAACATGGACCGTGCGAGAGAGGAGGATACTCAGCAAAATGAAGCAAAAAGATAAATTTAACTGCACACATTTGTGAAATTAAAAAAAAAAAATTTTAGTACCCACAATGATTTCTTTTTTGGTCTAGCCTGGCACCTGGTTGGAGAAATGGGCTAGATGGTTTGGACAGAGCTCACCAGTTCATGATTCAGTCCATCTGCTGAAACAAGATGTCACTTAACGCCTACTAGCTTGCAATTTCTTTTATCTAGACTGTCTCAGGAGTTTACTAGTGTGGTTTCTGTATCCTCAATGGACTTTGAATGACACATAACTTTGTAGTCATGACTCTATCCACCCCAGTTGTATTCCAGGAAAACCGATTTTCTGGGAGATACCGCCAGTCCTCACCCAGGTCACTGAGGCCTTGAACCCATGTCAAGTAAAGTGCTAGAGCAAGTAGAAGCCTCTCAAGATCTCATCAGCCCACACAAATACCAGCTGAGGCCTTGACACTTTGCACAGATCCCCGCTAGCATGCTTCTACTTCAGCAGAAATAATCCTCAACAGGACCTTGCCAGCATATGCCTAGACCTATTAAGGCCTAGTTATTTCCCATGAGACCCATATCAGTACCTGCCCAGACTGTTTAGATCCCAGACCTGCATCAAGAAGTGAGCCAGAGTGGTCAGAGGCAATCTGACCTCCTTTGGCCACACTGACCAGTTGAGAACACTGACCAGTGACTGGGGAGGCGCCTCACCCAAGAAGAAAGCCCATATACATAAGCTGGGTTTCAAGGTCAATAATGGGTATAAGGAAAAGCCTAACAAACAGCAACATGAGCCCCCAAATAAATAGTAAAACACAGAGAACAAATCTCCAGAAACCAGACATGGAAGTTATGTTTGATCACAGACATGGAAGCTATTTCTCTCTACCATATACAGAATTGAGAATTCCAATGATAAAGAAATTTAAAGAATTAGAAAAAATTTCAGAAAAACAAATGAAATCAATGTGCTTAGAAATGAAATCAATGAACCAAAGCCAGAAAATGAATCGTAAATTAGGTGAATCGTAAATTAGGAGAAAAAAAAAGCGTCAAAATTTCAAGAGAAATACAGGAGACTCAGGAGAGATTCACAGAAGAGATGTAATGGAACGAGTCATTGTAATTGAAAATGCAAATGTACAACGAACCTGGATAGAGATTGAAAAGAAAAATTAAGTTAAAACTTGAACAAACAGGCCCTCCCTGGTGGCGCAGTGGGTTAAAGCACAGCACTAAGAAGCTAAAGTCACTTCCGCATGAGTTTGATTCCCGCCTGCCCCGGAGGAGATCCACATGGCACAGCAGACCTCTCCTGACCCGCCCACAACTCCCCTCAGCAGTGTACTTCGTCGATCTGCCTGTTCTGCTCCCCACTCTGTCTCTGGTGAATCCTCTCACCCTCCGCATTTCTGGCCTATACCCCAATTCTGTATGAATAAATAAATCTTTAAAAAAAAAAAAAACTTGAGTAAATAATCTAAGAACTATTTCACTCCATGAGAAAAGACAACATAAGAATAAAAGGTATACCAGAGATTTAAAAAAAAAAAAGGAACAGAAATATATTTAAATAAAGAAATGAAGACTTCCGGAATCTAAAGAAGAATAAATATATAAATCCAAAAAGATAAAAGAGTCCTGGCACACCTAAATAGGAGGTCCACAAGAAAAAATAATAGTAGTGACATTTCTAAAAATTCTGGACAAAATATGCTGAAGTTGACAAGGAGTAAGAATAAGAAAATCTACAAAGGATACTAATCAGCTTAGCATATTTCCCTGGCAGAATGGATGGTATGTTCCAAATACTTAAAAGAGGAAATATTGCTTACCAACAATATCCTATCCTATAAGACTCAGATCTGAGGGAGGAAGAAAGGTCTTTTCAGACACAGAAAACCACCACTCCAAGAACACTGAAAGGAGTATCCACACTGAAACTGAAAGAGGAAGACACACAACTAAATAAGGAAAAAGAATGACCCACAAAAATATTAAGAATAAAATAGCATTGGAGCCTCCCTGGTAGCACAACAGGTTAAAGCACAGAACTATGAAGCTATACTAAGCCACTGTAGCAGAGTTCAATCCCCAGTCAGGGAACTGACCTATATGGCCTGAACTGACCTATATGGCCTGACTCTCTCCTGTCCTGCCAGCTGCTCCCCTCAGCAGTTTATTTCAGTTAATCTGCCTGTTCTGCTCCCCACACTGTCTCTGTTGAACCTTCTCACATTCCCCACCCTAACCTGTGGCTTCTATCCCAGTCCCTCTATGCATAAATACATATTTTTTTTAAAAAGGATAAAATGGCACCATAGACAATCACCTATCAATAATCAGTTTAAATGCAAATATTCAGCCAATGTAAATTTAAAGTGATTATTGATATGTGATAGCCCACTGATGAGACTGAACTCAATCAACTAAAAGACAAAGTATTTAGCTGGATCAGGAAACAGAACCCAGGAGATACAAGTGAACTCCAAGACAAACACATGCTCAAAGTAAGTGGCTGGAAAACAATCCTACAAGCAAATGGGACTCTAAAGAAGGCAGGGACAGCCATACTTATATACCAAACAAACTAGATTTCCAGTTAAAAAATGTAACAAGCTGGGCCCTCCCTGGTGGCGCAGTGGGTTAAAGCACAGTACTAAGAAGCTAAAGTCACTTCAGCATGAGTTCAATCCCCACCCCGAGGTGATCCACATGGTGGGCAGACCTCTCCTGACCAGCCCGGTGCTCCCCTCAGCAGTCAGCCTGTTCTGCTCCCCACAGTCTCTGGTGAATCCTCTCACCGCCCCTGAACCTCTGGCCTGTACCCCAGTTCTGTATGCATAAATAAATAAATCTTAAAAAAAAATATAACAAGAATCATGAAGGAACACTATCTAATGATGAAGGGAACTATATCAAGATGACACAACACTCAACAACCAACCTATCTATACTAAATGGAGAAGCATCAAAATACATTAAGCAAATAAATTGAAAAAAAAAAAAAAAACACAGTTGTGGTAGGAGAATGGAAACCCCAATCTCACCAATGGACAGATCAACTAGACAGAAAATCCTTAAAGAATTAGACCTGCTGAACCTCATAGATATATACAGGGTACTGCATCCCAAAAAGTAGAATACACATTTTCCTCAAATGCACATTGGAAAATTTCCACAACAGAAAACATTCTAGAACAGAAAACATCAAAATTTCACAAAGATTGAAATCTTCACAGACCCTAAAGACAGCAAACCAGAAATCAAATATCAAAAGAAAATAAGTAAATCTTTTAACACATGGATACTGAAACAAAAACACTACTGAACAACCACTTTGCTAATGAGGAAGTAAAGAGGCAATTAAAAAAAAAAAGACAAAAATGAGCACCTAAATCGTTGAAAAGATATGGAAATAAGCATAATTAATATTAAGGAAACATAGCAACAGACATACAACAATAAACAGAGCTCAAATAACTGTCAATTTTTGGAACTGGAGCAAGAACAAATAAATCAAAAATTCAAGAGAAGAGCATAAATAACAAAAATCAAAGCAGAAATAAAAGAATCATAAATTAAAAAGATGTACAAACTATCAACAAGATCAAAAGCTGATTCTTTTAAAAACTAAAAGACAAACCTCTAGAAAGGGATCAACAAGAAAATAAGGGCAAAATCTCAAATAAAATTAAAAGTGAAAGAATATTCACAAATAGATACTGCGGAAATTCACAGATTAATCAGAGATTGCTATCAACATCGATAGGCTAACAAATACAATGATTCAGAAAAATGATTCCCAAAATTATACAATCAGTACAAACTGAATAGGGAAATAAAAAACGTGAACAAACCAATCACAAGCTAGAAAAATGAACAGCAATCAAAATTCAAGCAAAAATAGAGTCCAAGACCAAAGGGCTTCACAAGTGAATTCTACCAAACCTTCAAACATGAACTAATGCCTATCTTGTTCAAAGTCTTTCAAAATTTTCAAAAAGAAGGAATACTTCTAAATATTTTTATGAAGCCAAGATTACTCTAATGCCAAAATCATAAAAAGACAACACAAGAGAAGAAAATTATGGACCACCTCCCTAATGCACACTTGCATTAAGTCCTGAATAAAATCTTAGCACACAGCCAATTCTAACAATCCACTGAAAGGATCACGTATCATAACCAAGTGGGATTCATAACAGGAACACAGGATGGTTCAATATCTGAAAAACAATCAACATAATTTACCACATCAACAAAAAGATAAAAATCACAATCCTGTAACTGCTGAGAAAGCATGATAAGATCCAATATCTAATTAGCTTGAAAAATGACAAATGGAACATACTTCTGTATAATAAAAGCCATTTACTACAAGCCCTTAGCAAATATCATTCTCAATGGTGAGAAACTTGAAAGCTTTTCCACTAAGATCAGTTACAAGAGGAGGATGTCCATGTTCCCACTGCTATTCAATAGTGCCAGAATGTACAACAATCATGCAATAAAAATATATAAGGTGGGCCCTCCCTGGTGGCGCAGCGGGTGAAAGCACTGCACTAAGAAACTGAAACCACTTCCACATGAGTTCGATTCCCGCCTGCCCTGGAGGTGACCACATGGTGTGGCAGACCTCTCCTGACCCGCCCACTGCTCCCCTCAGCAGTGTACTTCGTCAATCTGCCTGTTCTGCTCCCCACTCTGTCTCTGTCTTTCGCCACCCCCTGAGTCTCTGGCCTGTACCCCAGTTCTATATGCACAAATAAATAAATCTTTAAGAGAAAAAGAAAAAGAAAAGAAAGAAAAGAAAAAGAGAAGAAAAAGAAAAAGAAAAAATATATATATAAGGAATCCAACAGGGAAAGAGTACATAATCATTATTTGCAGGTCATATGATAACAGAGCCCCAAAATTCCATTTGCCCTACTATACACAAAAAAAAAGCGAGAAGAGGAAGTGATCCAATTTACAGTTATACAAAAAAAAAAAAATTAAATACCTAGTATTAACACTAAGAAGGCAAGAAAAGACCTATACAAAGAAAACAATAGAACATGTCGAAAAAAATAGAAGACACACACAAAAATATATTCCTGGTTCGTAGGTTAGAAGAAATAACTATTCTAACCAAAGCAGAGATTCAACACAATCCCAATAAAAATTATCAATAACACATTTCAAAGAACTGGAGTAAATACTACTGCAATTCATATGGAATCACAAAACATCCCTGAATAGCAAAAGCAATCTTGACAAAGAGAATAAAGGCATCATACTTCCAAACTTCAAGCTGTATTACAGTCATAACAATTAAATTAGCATGGCTGTGGAACAAAAACAGAAATACAAATAGAATAGAAATGAGCGCCCAGAAATAAACGCCCATATATACAGACAGTTAATCCATGTATGACAAAGCAGCCAGAAACATACTTGGAACAAGGACAGTCTTTTCAATAAATGGTGCTAAGAGAACTGGACAGCTGCAAGCAAAAGAATGATATAACATATACCAAAATCAACTCATCAAATACTTGGATGTAAAACCTGAAACTATAAAATACATAGAAAAAAGAATAGGCACATATTTCATGACATAGCACTAATGATGCCTTTAGGGTTCATTCCAAACAGCAAGGAAAACTAGAGAACATAAATAGTTGGGACTACACCAACCTAAAAGCTTCCATACAGCTAAAGAAACTAACTGAAATGAAAAGACACCTGTTCAGAATGGGTGAAAATATTTGCACACCCTTTATCTGACAAAAAAAAAAAACCAAAAAAACACCCCAGTATCAAAAATACACAAAGAACTCCTAAAACTCTACAAAAAAAATGACCCCATCAAAAAAATGGGAAAAAGAACTAAACAAATGGCCAAAGCAAGCACATAAAAAAAATGCTCACAAGCACTTATTTCTTGAGAGATGCAAATTAAGACCACAATGAAATACAATCTCACCTGTGGATGTGGAGAAAAGGAAGCCTCCTACACTCCTGGTGGGAATGCAAACTGGTTCAGCCCTTATGGAAGCAGTATGGAAGTGTCTCAAAACATTTAATGTTCATCTCACTAATGTCACTGCAAAGCATCGATCCAAAAAATTCTAAAATACGTCTCTGAAAGGAAACTTGGACTTTGTTTCCAGCAGCACTATTTACTATAATTAAACGAGGGAGACAACCTAAGTACCTCAAAATATATGAATGAATCAAGATGTGATATACACACAATGGAATACTCCT
Organism: Condylura cristata; assembly: GCF_000260355.1. Taxonomy (NCBI): domain Eukaryota; kingdom Metazoa; phylum Chordata; class Mammalia; order Eulipotyphla; family Talpidae; genus Condylura; species Condylura cristata. The sequence continues at coordinate 1,051,944 of NW_004567132.1, forward strand.
CAGCAATCAAAAAAGACAACTCATGCCATTTGTAGCAACATCCATGGAGCTTGAAATAAGTCACAAGGAGAGAAAAATAAATTTTAGATGGTGTCATTAATCTGTGAAATGTAAAGCAACTAAATTGTCAGATAAAGACATACTAAAAAACTAACCCTTGATACTTCACTACAGCAATGAATCACAAAAGGGGTTGAGGTGGGACAGGTAGTGGAAGGGTAAGAACAAAGAGGGATAGAAACACAATGGTCTATGAAGACAGAATATGGGTGAGTTGATGGTGGGTGCACTAAAGTGATAACATCTCATTGGATTATCCCAATAGTCCCTCAGTTAAAAACTGATTAAATTTTTAAAAGTTTTTTGAAAACTGTATGTTTTCAAAACCCTCTGTGATTTTCAGCACTAGAATTTAAAGACAGGAACTTTCCTTCAATTACTGTCCATTTTTCACATACATATATATATTTAAAGAGAGACAGAGACAGAGAGAAATTACCATGTCAGTCAAATAAAATTTTCCAAATGTGACTAATGGCCTTCAAGGTGCTGAATTTAAGAAATATAAATGCTATTTAATAAAATCCTTCTTTGCTTTAAAAAAAAAAAAAAAAGCTATACCTTTCCAAACACTCCAAGAGTATCCAGACCCAACTGGTGTGGATAAAGACTACAAATCCTCTGTAATTAGCAATAAATCTATGTCTCTAATATTGAGCTGTTTATTCATTCATGAGTCTCAGAGTCTTAAGCTTTATTTTGTAGGCCAAGTGGTCACTGAGACTTACCAAATAATGAAAAGTAAATGTAAGTCTAGAAGTACAAATAAAACAAAAATAAACCCTTTAACTCAAAAACAGACGGTGGTGGTTATTCAGAGGGGAGGGGGGAGGGATGACTAACAGACATAGATCCAACTAGTTCGTGATGAATGGTGAGTATTTATTTATTGGTAGGGACAGTAATATATACCATAGCTGAGATAAGATGTACCAACTGAAATCTATACAGTGTTAGAAAATAAGTTATTTCAATAAATAAGAAAATATTTTTCAACCTAGACAATAATTATTACTTTCACTATGTGTCAGGCACTGTTCGAAGTGCCTTCTAATTATATAAATGATTGGCAAGATTTTTAACATACATTTCACACAATATGAACAGATTTGTTATTAGAAGACAATGAAAAGTTTATGACTTTTAAAAATTAAGGTGACAGTCTTTAAAATGTTTACAGTTTAATGAACTCACCGTTATGTGAAGACATTTTGCCCAATGTACAAGCAGAGAGGGTTGAAGACCATGTTTTTCTTGGCCTCTTAGAGTATTTATGTCATGCTGAACTAAAAGTCGCAATTTTGCTGAGGTTCCAGGTCTAAAAAATTCAATTTGTAAGAACAAAGTTCAATAGCTGTACAATACTCCAAGGGGTTATGTTTGAGACACACAATGAATGCCTAAAACTACAGATAGTACCATATCCTCTATATATACATGTTTTCCCCTGTACGGTGATACCTATAATAAAGTTTAAATTATAAATTAAGCAGCTTAACAAGAAAAATCAGTAACAATAGAACCACACAAATTTTAACATATTATAATAAAAATTATGTAAATGTGGTCTCTCTCAATCTCACTATATCTAATATTTTCTACCTAAGGCTGAATTACAAGGTAATTAAGCTAAGGTAATTAAGCTAAGGTAATTAAAACCACAGAAACAAAAACACACATAAGGAAAGAAATGAAGCATGTTTATTCTCATATAATCAAACCTTCTATGAAAATTAAGTTATATCCCTGGTAAAGCCTAGGTAGTAAGTTAAATAAGTATGTTTGTCTTCCTACTTACACTGCTTTTCTGTGAATTAGATTACAAACTGCATCCCACCATGACTTCTGTCTTTCTGTACAGAGTTGTTTACACACAGGAAGAGGCAAGCATAGTGGCTGATAGAAGCCGTAGTGAGAATTACATTTCTCCTTCAATTGTAAGTGGCTGGTATATATTACACCAAGTAAAAACACCTATTTTGTTTGAAAAAGAAAGTTAATTTAAGTTAGAAAATAAGTTTTAGAACACAAAAAAATATAAATTGTTTAAACCTTTGCTTACTTCAAGATCTAAAATACATATTGACTCAGGTGCATTTGTTTCAAGTCTTGAAGTTTCTTGGGGCAAATGATGAAAAAGCTGTTTTAGCCATTTTCGAATTGCAGGTAAAGTAGGCAGTGAATTCCATTGTAAGCCAAGCCAGGTAAGGTGCTGGAGACTACCATTATGTGCTCGAATGGCACCTGAAATAAAGCAAACAAACTGGCTTGAAGTTTTGGAATTCTATTCATGCCATCAGTTTTACCAACATAAGCTACTGTATCTTTTCAAAGGTATTCACATTATATCCAGAATTTTAAAATTACAGTTAAGTTCTTTTTAAGTCCATCTAAGGAAAAAAAGACTCATTAGAATTCAGTAAAGCAAAACCTACTGACAAAGGCCAAATAAAGAATAGTCATCATTAGAATAGTTGTAAGACGGCAAGGAAGTTATAGCTAATTCATAAAACAGATTATACTTGCTCTCTAATTCTCTGTGCCTCACCCCACAGCCACAACAAAAAAACAGAAAAGAATATCAGAGAATATTATCGTTATGTTCGGATAACAAGATCATGACAGATTTGTTTTGGCATTTTTTTTAAGATGAAAAACGGTTACCTTCAAAGATACAACTTACCAACGTCGTATCTAGCTAAATCATCAGGCTGTGGTACTTGTACATCAATGTTTTCAATTTCATCATTTCCAAGAAAAGATCTATCTTTAGGTGACTGATTAGAAAACAGAGCATCACATAAAGCAGACTGCCCACTTTTATTGGCAAAGGATTCTACCACCTCTTTTAAAAAGTCTTGCTTGTCACAACTTAAATTTAGTAGCATATGCCCTGAAAAACAAATTAAATCCATTATTAAATAATATAGAATGTTTTCACTCACACCTTGCAGTAGCTTCATTCATATATCCTAGGGGAAAATGAATTTATTGTTTCAGGTCTAACCCAACAACCACTGCTAGGTAACAATGCAAAAGTTATGCAAAAAAATAAGTTACAGATTTAATAATACCTGGGCCCCCATGCTATAAAGTAAAAGGAAAGAAAATATACAAGAATGTGTATGAAAACACCAAAAAGTATTTACATTTTAGATGGCAAAGTGTGGGATTTAAGTGACCTTAACAGAGCAGGGTTAAGCTCAAATTCTCTGACATGATATACTGATTTCTAAACCTGGCTAGTTAAGACTCATCCTTTTAAAAGTTTTGAAGAAATATTTATTTCTAGACTGCTTCCACAGATTCTGATTCAACAGGTTTGTATTTGAAAAACACTTATAGCTATAGCAAATGTTAAAGTACCCATGAACTTGAAAACACTAGCTAAGAAGACAGTCACAAAAAACCACATTTATGATTTATGTGAAATGTTTAACAGGGAAATCTAAAGACTAGTGGATGCCCAAGCCTAGGGAATTTAGAAAATGTTGGGGGAGCAGGGGTATAAATACCTCACTTTTTGAGGTTTTCAATATTTCTAAAATTGACTATGGCAATAACTACACAACTCCGAACATACTGAACACCACTGAGTGAATCATATGAATGAATTCAATGAATGAATTATATAATACATGAACTTTTTCTCAAGCTGTTAAAAAGCAGCACTCCTTGAAGCAATTCTAGCAGTCAGGTTTGGTTACCAACAGACATTGTCTTCTAAAAAATTACAGAAATAAGTTCCAGAGTACCCAGATGAAAGACATCAAAAAATAATTCATCTTGTTACTGACACACTGCAAAGCGATCTAGGACAGTTCTAGAATGTAGAAAGAGTAGTAAGGGAAAAAATGGAAAGTCACTTCAAGGACTGAAAGTCTCCCATAAAAAAAGAAAAAAAAAAGGTTGTGGAATACTTGAACAATATAAGCTTTAACTAACAGCTCAACTACAGACCTAAGCTTACAAGTATTAAATGTTACTATTACCTGATTGACTAAGACGATCAAAGGCCATCATTTCCAGTAGATTTTGCCCAGCTTCTCCTTTTATTAACTTAATCTTTGGTCTTGGAATCTGATTGTTAAAAGAATCAAAAATTTTTATGTAGTTATACCCATATTTCTTACATTAGGATGTTTCTTCCTATTATATCATGTTTATTGATTAAATATTTAATCAGTGGTTAAACTGAGTTATAAAATCACCACACACACCAAAAAAAGGAGCCAAGGAATTTAGATGGTCTACAAATAATAGATGCCTACAAAGATCATTTCTGAGAAATTACTTTCTACTAAAAGCATACTTGAATCACATTTAAAGCACTGGAAAATTTAAGAGAATTCTTCTAGCTTATATAAGCAGAACCACAACAGAAGACAGTCCTATTTTTACATAGCACTGATGGATGTTTGTATATGCATAAAAAATTTCTTAATGAACTCAGAAGATATTAGTAACACTAGTTCCTCTAGGGAAGAAAAGTAAATGACTAAAATACTGAGGTAGGAAACGTTTGTACATGCCACTAGAATTCCAAAAAATGTGATTATCACCTATCTAAAGCAGTTAATTTTTCAAAACAATTAAGAATCTAATAGCCTCTGATTTTAAATTTTACATTAGAAACATGCTTTTTTTGAATGTTAGATTAGAATCAAGGTTTATCATCCACAAGTTTCAAAACACAATTCCAAACATTCTTCTATACATTTTGAAGAGCAAACAAAATGGCAACAGAATCGGAATGTAATATGATTTTTTTGTTTTCAAACCTACCTGAATCCTTAACTCAAAATTATTTGTCGACCACTGTTTGTGATCAGCTAGTTATGAACCTATTCATAGTCAACATGTCTTCATCTTAAAAGATTTCAAGAGAAATCTATTTAATGCGTATCTGAAATATATTTACTATAACCACAACACTCCCCTTTTGCAAGGTTTCACAGAAGCTAGACTGACATGATTCCTTAAGGACCCATATGGCAGTTCACATTTCCCCTATATGCTTATATTCCATTCACTTAAATAAACTTTGCAACAAATGACAACAAAATCCAAGCATCTAACAGATTTCTATCATATATCACTCAATGGAAATATGTGGTTAAGTAGGTAGGTGTGGAGAGAGGAGAAAGAAAGGAAGGATAGAATAAAAATGTAGATGTTTACACTGAAACAGAACTGTGAAAAAGTATACAATACTGTATCAAGCACTTATCTGATGATGCAAATAGGTTTTAAAAGCAGAGTCAGAGCATACATGTTAATATATACTGAAAAAAATTTTTGAATATTAAGAAACTAGTAATAGTGGTTTTATTCTAGGAAGTAATACTTAACAGGGAAATCAGCTCTTACTATTAAATAAAGATCTACGTTTAAAAGTTAACTGTCATATGTTAACTTTAAATTACAAATAAAAATTAATAGGTTTCGGTTTCTATTAAAAATCAGAAAAAATCGTCAGCTATTTAAGGATCATTTACCTTTAGAACATTTCTGTATACTTGCAAACTTGATTTGTATTTGCAAACATCACCACAAATAAATTTATCACTATGAACATAAATGCTTACGCTGAGCAAACTACCACCCAAATGTGTACTAAAGAGCAACACTTTTGTAAAGATCCATGTAAACTAGAAAGGAGGAAAGTTCTCTAACGGTAATCCTACAGTAAATCCAAATTTCCCTCAGGAAGGAAGTCATTCTCTAAAGATGAATAATTTTTAAAAGCCAGACTTACTGCAATGTTTGGCACACTGCTTATTTCTTTTCATACAGAATTAAATCCAACCAAAGCCAACTACAAAAATAAATTAGGGAAGAATAACCTAATTATCTAAATTCATCTAAAAGTCAACATTAACATCTTGGCAAATTTCCTTCATGCAACATTAGATGTATAAGGAAAGGCTTATGTTCCTAAATCTGCATATACTGCGATACAGCATACATAAAATACATTCCTAAATGATACTAGCTACATACTACATAAATATGTGTCAAGATGATAAAATGTTTGGGATAGTCACATTTTCTATCCTGGCTTATATAATTATACCCCCAAAATTTACTAAAACTTTTTGCCCAAAATATGCATCTTTTCTAATCAAGTTTTATTCATATATGAGATTTTCTTATTAATGGCAGAGTAAAAGAAGATCAAACTCTTTATACTGGTCTTGCAAAAATAACAGAGAAAAAAATCAAACCCTTGATAATGGCAATGTGATAACAGACTGCCACCAGCACTGAACCTAAACAATCTCGCCAGTCCTGTGTAAATCTTATTTCAATTTTAGTTCTACAGGTTTGTTCACATTTTCACTACATACCAAAATACAGTTCATCTAAAGAACAAGACTGGGTGAAATGTCAGTAACACCCAAAACTGGAAGGCTTACCTGAAATGCTATGAGATAGCATAATGCAGCCAGTTCAGAGAGAGCTCGCCACTGGACATCACTATGCTGGCCCATCTTCAAAAGCAGAGAACCAGCATGCATGTAGAAGTGTCCCTTAATTTCTAAGAAAGTAGCTGAGAGTTCATCATTTCCACCCACACAAGATTTCACAGACTGAAGAGCACTATCAAAACTGTAATTAAATATTAGAGGTATTAAACCTAATGAACTGCAAATAATGATGGTTTCATTATTTAAAATAAAACTAGTAAGAGTGTAGTTGAGGCTTCACTTCCACAAATATCTAGTGAATCCTTATTATTTTATAAATTATGAATCATTTAGTGACTTTTTTTAATCCCACACACTTTCTATACTTCAGCTTAAACTTTAGAATAAAGTTTTTTCCTAACAGCTATTTCCAGATATATATCAAACAGGACTAGTGTTACAGAGAATGTTTCATAACAGATCAAGAAAGAACTGGGAGACTATTTTCCAGTTACTTATCATTTCATTATTTAATTCAAGGCTGATATTTTCAAATTAGGCAAGTTATTTTCAAATTATAAATAACTGATAAGACAGCTATTCTGTTATGACAGCTATTCTATTAAGACAGCTATTCTGTTATAAATCCATAATTGCTCTTCCTACAATATCAATTATAAAGCTAAATATATTTTATTTTTCATTATTCATTATGTATTAAATAGTGTTTCTAAATCTTAATCATTCTCAAAACCTTAATTTTTTAAGAAATGTAAAAGCACTCAACAGAAATATACAAGAAGCCTAGTGGGGGGCTAGGGGAGATCCATGACGTTAAAATTATTTTTGTACTACTGTTAAGAAATTATTTGTCTCATTCACCCTTATTTTATTTTAGAATATGAAAATTCTACACTGTTATCTCTATCAGCCATAAACAATATATAAACAGGCATCACTATATTCCAAAAAGACTTTATTGACACAATCAGACAGTAACATTTTTACTTGGTCTACAACCTGTGCTCTAAGCTATCTTTATACCAAACCCAAGTGATGTTTTGGTCAAACAAATTTGTTTTAATAAACAGAGATAATGGTTTTCAATATCTAAATTTAGAAAAAAATATATCAAATATTATATTTTAGTTATCTTGTTGGTAAGCTAAAGAAATACTTTCTGAAATATTCTGAAATACAATTAAGAATTTACACTACAACATCTGATATGTTTATTTTCTGGTTTTCTTCTAAAGATTATATATTTATACAATTATAAAATATAGAACAGAACATTCGTTTCCAGGCTTGACTCTTCAAGCATGCCAAAACCACTATGAGGATAATTTAAGTAGGCCCAACTATAACAGTTCTCTAAAATCAAGGACATACAAAACCAATTATAATGCCCACCAAAGATATGTAGTTTCTATTAACTATAACCCCTATAAACATGACCCTGTACTATAGAAATGCAATAAAAACTTGTAGCTCAAAGGACTAACAAAAAAAAAATTCTAATTTACACTGAAGTACACTCCTTAAGTCAACATACCTTTCCAGAATTGCTCTACTTTCTTGCACATCTCTAGCTGAGAGTGTAAGACACATAAGATTAGCATAGGCCAGAAGTAAGTCTTTACTGGTTGCTTGCCAGTTACTTTTATCAGCCTCCAAACACTGTAATGATTCCAAATACTCCTGTTTTACAGAAAAAAAGGTACAAGGCTTCATAAAGTGTTAAAAAAAATCACCATTTTATGCTTACAAATTCCTTTACCCATTCCTGTATTTGTAAAACTACAGTGATTTTTACGGCTCTATAGAAACACCAAAAACAAATTTATCATATTTATCTCTACAATCTATATAAGTTGAAATCATACTGGTAAAAATTTCATTTGACTACTGCTTTAATTAATGAAAGAAATTTGTCTTCGACTACATAATTTTGAAATGTGTGATGATTGTCTCTATATATATAATTGTAAAGACCTAATACTTTAGGATATTTTTTACCTACCTTAAGAGTCTGTACAACACATGAATTCCATTCTAAACTTGAACGTAATGTTATGTTTTTCTCTGCCTCACGGCAGTGGGCCACAGCATCCTTCAATCTTTTATTTGAACGATATAGCTCTAAGAGTCGGATGTTCACATGGACATCATCAGGTCTTGTATAAAGTTCTGACTGGATCAAGTCGAAAAGTTTATTCCATCCATCTTCACCTTTACAATCTAAAAGCTGTTCCTATTTAAAAAAAAAAAATCATTACAGAAACACCTATACAATTTTAAAATATATGATATACCGTTTCTGTACCTAGTAAATTACTACCCTCTGGTGGTACCACCCACCACTGTCCTCCTTTCTGAGAGATTCTTCGAGCCCAGAAGCTATACCTCAAAATATTAACAACTGCCTCGTTTACTATCCCACATCTCTATACACCCAAGACACCAATGCTATGCATCCCCAGTCAATCCTCATGTTAGCATCTTTATCCTGAAATTTTTCTGAATTTCCCCAAAATCCAACCCTGTACCTTACCACCTCCACTCCCACTTATTAGTTCTACAATGCTACTATCTTTTCATTCTTCATCTTCTCACTTTAAGTGAATGGAGTATCACTTCAAGATAGTACCCATCACTTTTCTGCCATTGCAACTTTTTCTCTGTTAACCTAAATCAAATAGAAGAAATAGGATTTATGAGCTACTCACCTCCAAAGTCATTTCCAAATCCTATCTCCACACTATGTCTCTAGATAACTGTTTCTTAAAAATAAAGCTATGCAGGCCCTCCCTGGTGGCGCAGCGGGTTAAAGCACAGAACTGAGAAGCTTAAGCCACTTCCTCATGAGTTCGATCCCCGCCTGCCCTGGAGGAGATCCACATGCGTGGCAGACCTCTCCTGACCCGCCCGCTGCTCCCCTCAGCAGTGTACTTCGTTGATCTGCCTGTTCTGCTCCCCACTTTGTCTCTGGTGAATCATCTCACCCTCCGCATCTCTGGCCTGTACCCCAGTTCTGCATGAATAAATAAATCTTTAAAAAAAAAAATAAAAAAAATAAAGCTATGCAACCACTATACTCATGCCTCATGAGTAACTGGAATAGAACATTCTTCCTTCATACCTAAGCATTATCACTGATATTAGCAATGAGAAGTTGTAGAAATAAAGGGTCTTCTTTTTTTAGTGCTTCTTGGTAGATTAGTCATAACATGAGATGGTTTACAAGGCTGTGTGATTTTTTTTCTTCCCTAACGTTGGTGTTGACTGTGCAATAAGACATACTCATCTTAGTCATTCCCATGTCGAAAAGTATGTCCACATACTGTCTAATTTTTTTCTCTTTTTCTCAAAGAAATATTAATCTAGTTGATTGGCAATGCAATTCACAACAATATTTACTTAGAAAAAAGAAAACTGAAAGACAGAAGGTAGACACTGGCTACTCAGCTCTATAATTACCTCATCTTCACTGGCACTGTTCTACACTCCAATCTCAACCTCCAGGAGTCTTCAAAACCTGTATTTCAGCCATACCACTCAGACTACCACATGATTTTTATTCTTTCCACAAAATGGTGGTCACATAACCTCAATGTCACACATATCTGCCTATACATCATAAAATACACACTTCGATAAACATATGTATACATACGTATATGTATGTAAAACAACAGTATCATCAAATTTCAACTTTACATAAAATAATTTCCTCTATAAAGCTAAAATGTCATAATCCATAATATCTGTAAGTACTGCTTGCAGATTTTCTCAATTAAGTCCCTCCACCTTTCCTTAAAACCCTTCCATCTGCTTTTTCTGTGCCTTAATATTAGAAGTTGAACAATCTAGGGAAGACTATTTAAAAACAGGAAATGACATCCAGACATCTCAAATCTCAAAAGTGCCAATGTATGGAACAAAACCTATTTTACCTCTAATAGACTTACTTTCACCATTTCCTCAGTCACTTCATATTACTCTTGCCTCAAATTTCCCACTTTCCTTCACTTCTGACAATTTATTGTTCCGTTAGAAACAGAAACAACATACATGAATCCCCCTTTACCATACCTACTTAAACTCATCTTCTCCCTGTTCATCACACCTGGCAAAGACCAAACTCTGCATTAGTGCACTGTATTTCCTTGCCCTCTCTCCTTTATCATCTTTCTAAATCATTACTATAATCTTATACTTGGCCTTTCTATAATTAGGGGGGGGTGAAAGGAAGGACATCCTAGAACTATAATTATATACTTAAAATACGTATATTTTGGGCCTCCAAGGTGGCGTAACAGGTTAAAGCACAGCACTATGAAGCTATCCACAGCCACTGCAGCAGGAGTTCGACCCCTGGCCAAGAAGCTGTCCCAAATGGTGCAGCACACCTCTCTGGTTTCACCTACTGCTCCCTTCCTAAATATATTTCAGTCAATCTGCCTGTACTGCTTCCCACTGTCTCTGGTGAATCCCCTCACCCCCCTGCACCTCTGGCCTATACCCCAGTTCTTCTATACATACAAGAATAAATCTTTAAAAATAAATAAAAATCAGGGGCCTCCTTGGTGGAAAAGGGGCTAGGTCTCAGCGCTGTCACACTATCACCATTGCAACTAGATAGAGTTCCATTCCCCACTAGGGGAATTAACCCACTTACGGCACAAAAGACCTCTCCCATCTTGCCCACTGTTCCCCTCAGCAGTGTATTTCAGTAAATCCTCACTATCGCCGCTCATCTCTGGTGAAGCTTCTCATTCACCACACCTCTGACCTACCTCCTAGTTCTACTACCCAAACATAAATAATCTTTAATAAATTTAAAAATAAATAAATAAAAATAAAAGACTAGCAGCACCATCATGGATACTTTACAAAGGTTCTACTCTCATACTTGAAGGGAGAAAGTGACCTAACCATTATTTCCCTTCATTTAAAAAATGTCAAAAAAAAAAAGTATCTTACACCTTAAATTTTTTAATTTTTTTGGTTTTTTACATCATTCTTCATTTTGTGCATTTTTTTACATCATTTTGTACATTTTTTTTTCCATCTCAATTGTAATCCCCGCAGGTTTCCCATCACCAAGTCACCCATGTGCCATCACTATAAACACCTTAAATTTTAAAGGAATCAAATTACTTTGAGTGTCGATTCCAAATAACAGAAAATATAAGAAAGATCTAGTTTTCTTTTTCTTAAAGATTTACTTATTTATGCTTACAAAACTAAAATACAGGCCAGAGGTATGGGTGAGAGGATTCACCACAACAGGCAAATGTACTGAAACACAATGCTGAGAGGAGCAGCGGGCAGATCAGGAGAAGTCTGCCACACCATGTGGGTCAGCTCCCTGGCTGGAGCTTGAACTCATGCTGCAATGGTTTCTGAGAGCCTCAAAGTGTGGAGCTTTAACCCTCTACACCACCACGGAGAGCCCAGAAAGATCAAATTTTAAGTCACAATTTTCAAAGAATTGTTAAGACATCTCTCTAATTTCTGTAACACTAGAAGAAAAATAATCAACATACATTTTCCTTAATGACGCTGACACCAAATGGGTTGGCTTTTCATGGTCAATAAGGGAGTTTGAGGCATAATACAAAACAATAAGGTAAAGATATTTATACACTTAGAACCAATACTTGAGATTATTATTAAAAATTCCTGCTTTTCACAGGAAGAAAAGAACTTCATGTTACTGTAATTTTTATCTAGATGGTTTTAAAATGGTTTTTTAGGGCCCTCCATGGTGGTGCAACAGGTTAAAGCACAGCATTATGAAGCGAGCCATAGCTGCTTCATCATGTGTTTAATCCCTGGCCAGGGACGTGACCCACATGGCAAAGCAGACTTCTATCTTGCCTGCTGCTCCCCTCAGCAGTGTACTTCGTCAATATGCTTGTTCTGTTCCCCACTGTTTCTGGTGAATCCTCTCACCTCCCCTGCACCTCTGACCAGTACCCCCATTCTGTATATACAAATATTTTTTAAAATGCTTTTTAGATTTTAAAATCTACCCCAAGTACTAGAACCTAGAAACAACCAAAATATTCCTTAAAAATAAATGGTTGGCCCTCCCTGGTGGCGCCGCAGGTTAAATCACAGCATGAAACTAAAGCCATTTCAGCATGAGTTCGATCCCCACCTGGGAGGTGACCCACATGGCGAGGCAGACCTCTCTTGACCCGTCCACTGCTTCCCTCAGCAGTGAACTTCATCAGTTGGCCTGTTCTGCTCCCCACTCTGTCTCTGGTGAATCCTTTCACTGCCCCTATACCTCTGGCCTACATCCCAGTTCTGTATGCATAAATAAATAAATCTTAAAAAAAAAAAAGTAAATGGTTAAACTGTGGGATACACACATACCACAAACGAAGCAATATAAGGAGGAAAAAAAGTAATACATAGACACTAACTTATATGGATGTCAACAATCTTATGTTGAATGAAAAAAACAGAAACTTAGAAAGATCATATATGGCATGCTATTTCTGATTTTGATATTATCCTACAATGACAAAAGATCTGTATTGCCACTAGGGAAAGCTAAATGAAATACAAACAAGATCTGTCTATACAATTTTTGCAGCTCCTTATGAAAAATGTATAAGTAATGCAATTTTGAAAAAAAGGTTTTAAAAACTATCGAGACAAGTTTAATATGGATGGAATGAAAAAAGCAATACATACTTAATATTCCAAATACCTAACACATCAGAAAAAAATTTCTCCATAAGAATTTCTTAGTAAATTACTTATCACCCAATCAAGAATAACAATCAGAATTGGTTATTTCATAAGCAACTTTGTATTTTTAGGAGTTATCTGTAACACTGGAAAAACTTTTGCTCAAAAACCACACTATCCCATAACAGAATCCTCTCTATATTTTTCCAGAATTCTTAAAATATTTACACTAGCCCTAAACTGTCATGTTATATACAACTCTCACCAAATGAAGGAAAAAATTGTATCAGACTAAATTTAAACAGCACAACTAGCTACACAACTGTAAATTCTCTAAAATATTACTCATTCCATAAAAGTAAGTATTACCGATCTTAACCTAAGACAGCATATGACAACAAAGGTTTTGAGGGCCCTCCATGGTGGCACAACAGCAAAAGCTCAGTACTATGAAGCTATCACACCCACTAAAACAAGAGTTCAATCCCCAGCCAGGGAGGTGACCCATATGGTGCAGATGACCACCCCTGGCCTGCCTGTTGCTCCCCTCAGCAGTGTATTTCAGTCCATCTGCCTGTTCTGCTCCCCACTCTGTCTCTGGTGAATATTCTCACACACCTATCCCCCACCCCCCATACTTCTGGCCTACATCCCAGTTTTGTATGCATAAATCTTTTAAAAAAAGGTTTTGAAGAAAACTTTTCTTGCTATTTTTATAGATATAATATACAACATACATTATATTAAAATGATTTGGGTATGTATATATTGTGAATGCTTACCACAAAAACATAATTAACATTCAATATCTCACTTTTTCCTGTGATGAGAACTTTTAATATCTACTGTCATAGTATCTAATAAACTATACTGTATATCTGAAAAATTGCTGTCACCTTACTTTACATTACATCCCCATAACTTATTTATAACGGAAAATATGTTATCTTTGCTTTACAGTTACTCATTTCCCTTGACTCCGAAACCTACTACTAGTTTGAGGTTCATTAGCAATGAAAAATTATTTAAAACTCAATTATTAAAAATGGATGTTTATGTTTACCCCAAAAGCTTTTATTGTTTGTTTACATTCAGTCTTTTACCTTTAATTTATAAATTGCAGGACTTCCTGGGAAAAGTTTAGCTGCTCTTTCAACCCAGTATTTTGCTCTTCCATCAGTAACGTCATTTTTACAAAGCAGTTCTGCAATCTTCAACACAAGATCTTTTTGTGTTGGGTTTAATTCCACTGAACGCTGAATCAGACAAAAAATAATTAGTAAGATTCCTTAAGGTCATATAATCATATAAACAGGTTGTAAAGTCATCACTTCCCTCACTAATAAAAGTTCTATTCCTAAATGATCTTAAGGCTGTTAAGATTAAAGTGCTCCAAGATTATTTTGAAGATGAAATAAAAATTGTTTTTATTAAGTAAATGTACACACAAAACCTCTCTCCACCACCACCACCCCCACACACACACACACAAGAAAAGTATTTCTGACTACATTCAAGTTTTAATGTGGCAACCTTCTTTTACAAGAGCTAACCTCTTAATGATAAATTATAGTATACTTTGGGACAAACAACTTACAATGTTTCATGGTATATTGCTCAACAGTGTGGTAACACTAATGCTTGTTTCCAAGACATATGCAAGATACATTTTTATTTATATTGTTCCAGGCATTAGGTATGTGTGACCTTGCAAAAGCTGTACTTTGATCTTATATAGTTTACCTTGTAACATTCAACAGCTTTGTCTATGTTTTCCTCTACTTCATAAAGAAGACCAAGAAATCTGTGCGCTTTGGGATCTCTTTCTTGTACATTAATATATGTAGATATGTATCTGTTAAAAAAATAACAATGCAAAAATAATCTTTAAATTATCACATTTAGAATTGCATTTAAATGCAAACTGAATAGTACATCACAAAGGAAGCAACAGCTAAATATATTATTATTCTCAGCTAAATTTATTATTATTCTACTTACTGACTGCCACTGTTTACTTAAATGACAGTAAATGGTAACTCAAAATATTACAGAATGAAGTATGTAACAGTTAAACAAACCGAAGTTAACAACTATATTCAATTTACCATGAAATGCTTTATTTACCAAACATTTTTCCAGTGCTACACACATTAAGAATCAACACATAATTTGCTTTTTCTTCCTGATTACATTTTTGTTAAGGCAACTGACTAGCTCTGCATGAAAAGTGTTTGCAGTAGTTAGTTTTAAAGTTATCATAATGTAAAATATTAGAGAGCAACTATTTACCAAATCTCAAATAAGAGAATGTATTTATATTTTAAATAAGAAACTATCTAGCAATATTGTATCTGCTAAAATACAACAAAAGAAAATTTACAAAATACATTACCAAATGCAGGCAATTTCCATTTCTTAAATCCAATAACAACTAAAAAATAAGTTATCTTCAAGGTTCAATGAGTATTACCTTATGAGAAATTAGACCAAAGACCAAAACTGAAAGTAAATTTCAGTAAATAAGAAACAGGGTTAACAGACCCAAAGTGCTACTAGTGAATAAAAGTGGTATCATTTTCCTTATCACCACTGCCATCTTTGATCCAATCAAAGTCTGTCTCCCAACCAACCTCTACTTTCTTGTTTTAACCAATCTAAACCAGGAAATTATGACCTACAGATACAAAATTTCAAAGTGACTCCTACTGAGTCAAATTTTTACACAACCTATTCTCCTGTCTAGGACTCCTGCCCAGAGTTTTAATTTGTATTCACTGTTCCTTTCCAGCTCAGTAGAAGCTGAGAAGAAATTTAACCTAGAAGAAATTAAGATGTAAATAAGTATGGTTCAGTTTAATTCTAACCCAAAACAATATTAAAAATCCACTGAGGCCCTCCCTGGTGGCGCAGTGGGTTAAAGCACAGCACTGAGAATCTAAAGCCGCTTTCGCATGAGTTTGATACCCGCCTGCCCTGGAGGTGACCACATGGCGTGGCAGACCTCTCCTGACCCACCCACTGCTCCCCTCAGCAGTGTACTTCCTCGATCTGCCTGTTCTGTTCCCCACTCTGTCTCTGGTGAAGCCTCTCACCGCCCCTGAGCCTCTGGCCTGCACCCCAGTTCTGTATGCACAAATAAATCTTTAAAAAAAAAAATTCCGCTATGAGCCGAACTATTTCTTCCCCTAAACGTAAACAAACAACAGACATGCAGAAATACCCAAAGGCTCACTCTCAATGGAACTTAGATGTCATACTATTAGTCTAAAAGAAGAATGCCTTAATCCCAGGACATAACCAAGAATACAAGCTTTTTATCCCTTTCAAAGAACATGAGCTAAAAGCATTGATTTCAGAAAACTGAATTAATATTTATGGTTTGGTACTTACTTTTTAGCAAGATCGTATTCTTTAGCTTCATAGTATAGTTTCGCAAAATAGAATCCTTTCATTGACTTCTAAAAAAAAGAAAAGAACTCTTATTTTTCATATTTTGATTCTTTTTGCAACTTTTTCATAAGGACTAAAAATGTGTCCTAACATGGTTAACATTAATACACTGGATTTCAAAGGTAAGGGCAGAAATTCCTACAGCAATGTATTTATGGTCTAAAAGTCATGGTTCCATGTCTTATAATTAATTCCCAGCATAAAATAAAATAATGTGGGCCCTCCCTGGAGGCACAGTAGGTTAAGGAGCAGCACTATGAAGCTAGCACTATGAAGCTAGCAGCAGCCACTTCAGCCAGAGTTCAATCCCCAGCCAGGGAGGTGACCCACATGGCTGGTGCGGCAGACTTCTGTCTCGCCAGCTGCTTCCCTCAGCAATATACTTCATCAATCTGCTGTTTTGGTCCCCACTCTGATTCTGGTGAATCTTCTCACCCCCTACACTCTGTCCTGTATCCCAGTTCTATATGCATAAATAAATAAATCTTTAAAAAATAAAAAAAATGTAAGAAGCCAAGACAAGAACACATCAGAAGTTAATTTATATAAGGAAGAAATCTTAGGAACCCTATGGTGCCACTTTTTTTTGCAAATCGGTAAACAGACAAAAACCTTTTTTTCTAGGGGAGGAGAAAGACACCAGAAATTTGACTCCTACTATCTATGGGGAAGGATAACCAAGTACTTTAAGCCTACTACAGCATGGAAATTCTCTGGCCCAAGTACTATTCTATCTACAAATCAGTATTTACATTCAATGCAATTTTAAATGCAGAAATAAAAATTTATTTCTTTCAGTAAAAATCAAGTCCAGGACCTCCCTGGTGGCGCAGCGGGTTAAAGCACTGCACTGAGAACCTAAAGCCACTTCCGCATGAGTAGGATCCCCACCCAAGAGGTGATCCACATGGCATGGCACACCTCTCCTGACTGGCCCACTGCTCCCCTCAGCAGTGTACTTTATCAGTCCGCCTATTCTGCTCCCCACTCTGTCTATGGTGAATCCTCCCACCACCCACACCTCTGGCTTGTACCCCAGTTCTGTATGCATAAATAATAATTTTTTTTTAAATCAAGTCCACTCCCTGGAGTGTAGGTTCCATTTCCCTACACTCCAGAATGCTAGAATACACTATGAACATGTGAAAGAGATAATCATCAAACATTTTATTTTTAAAAAAACACATAAGAACACAGAAAATGGCATTAGGTAAAAAGTGCAATATAAAAAGGAGTATTATTTATTTATTCCTAAAAAATGTAGATTTTAGACTTGTTCACCAGACAATGAGGAATCAGTAATAAACATAAAAAAAAATGTCTTCATGAAGCCCACATTTCAGAAAAGTGGCAAGCAAATCACTATGTAGACGGGAGTAGAACACAGTGCTATTTATAGTATTTTATCAGTTACTACTGCACATTTTAACCAAGCTGAACTCAGTATTTATCTCACAAACTACAAGTATCCTTTCACTGTAGTTGTTAGTTGGAAGTGTTTCTTCTTAGTTTGTAATCACAGTAGAGTACAAAGTTATTCATATTCATAGATTCTATAAAAGATACGGGACTGTCAGGAAAAGGTCTCATGAAGTAGAATATTTCAGTCAGACTAGACAACAGATAGACCACAATAACTAATCCTCATGTTTATTATAAGTGCTTTTTTCCTTATGAAATCTACAGAAAATATTCTTAAATCACATTATGTGTATGTACCGGCAGAAAGCAGTTTCAGGTTTACAAGATAAAAAATGCTGGAGAGACCTGCTGTATTACCTTTTGAACACAATTATTAATGAATTGTACACTTAAAGATGTGTCTTAACTATCTTGGCACATAAAATAATTGTTTTTTACATATAAAATTCTAGCATTCTAGCATTTATGCTTACAATGCAAACAAAATTCCCCCCCCAAAAAAAAGAATCAAGTTATAGCTTTATAACTCAAAACTAAAGGGAACAGACAACATAATATTTTAAATCAACTGCATCTTACTTACATGGTTCTTACATGGTTCTGAGTATGGAATAAACTAAATTATTTAAGCAGACAAATATCTTAGTTTTCTTCAAAACAACTTTGTAAGCTACAATGGGTAGCCAGTTAATGTCCAGAATATATATAGTAAGGAACTTAAAAGTGGTAGCAACTACATCCCAACAAGTAAAGAGATGAGCTAAAAAAACTCAACTACTCATACATCACAAGAGAAGTTAGGTTACTTATTAACTACCCCCAAAATTAGAAAAAGAGTCATCTATATAAAATCAAACCCTCCCTGGTGGTGCCACTGCAGCATGAGTTCAATTCCCAGCCAGGGAAGTGACTCACATGGTGTGGCAGACCTCTCCTGACACACCCACTGCACCCTTCAGCAGTGTATTTCAGTTAACCTGTCTGTTCTGCTCCCCCTGCACTGGTGATACCTCTCAGTCCCTGCACCTTTGGCCTGTACCACAGTTCTTCTATGCATAAATAAATTAATTAATATTTAAAAAGACCAAACCTTAGCATAAAAAACCCTTTCTGAGAACCAGTACCAGGGCAGAAAAACCTAAACTGTAACTGACAAACTGTCAGGTATGAACAAATCGGACAGAGAAAAACTCTACCACATTACTAAAATCGCTGTTTTCAGCAGTTCCCTTTACATGGTAGTATATATCATGTCCAGTTATTAAGAAAAAAATGACCAAAAATAATTTGACGAGACAGAACAAGCATCAGAACCAGACAGAGATGTGGCAAGTATATAGCAATTAACTGACTGGAAATTAAAAACTACTCTGTAGTTTACATTTTAAGGATTGTAATGGATAAAGTAAAATAATCTAAGAAGAGTGATGGAAATTCTAAGATACAAAGAGAAATGCTAAAGATCAAAAACATAACAGTAATGAATACCCTTGATAGGTATGGCTGGATGCAACTGAGGAAAGAACTGCTAAGCTTGAGACAATCAGAAGAAATCTATAAACCTGATGAGCAGCATGGGGTGGGGGGCAAAGAAAAATAAAACAGTATCCAACAACTATGGAACAATTACAAAAAGACTAACACCCATAAAATGAAACTACAACAAGAAACAGAAGAAATATATGAAATAAAAACTACTAGGAACTTTCCCCAAATTAATGTTATCCATAAAATCAGATCCAGGGAGCTCGGAGAACACAGAAAAAGATATATGTACTCCCCTACCCCCCAAAAATACATTAAGTAACATATCATCATCAAAAACAAAAGACCGGAAAAGAAATTCTTACGGAAGTCAAAGGAAAATCTCACCTACACAAAAGTAAACAATTACATGGACCTTTTGAAAACCCATGCAGTTAAGTGGAGTAAAACAGTGTTGAAGGAAAATGATCAAACTAGAATTTCGTACCCTGCTAAATTATCCTTTTTTAAAATAAGACTTCCTCAGAACACAAACTTAAGGAAATTTGTTACCAACAGACTTATCTTCTGTCCTTCCTTTCCCCTTCTTTCCATTCACACAGCTAGCAGCTGAGGTACACATGCATAAAATTACAAGAAATAAATGAAGGTAAAAAGAAAAATTGATTTTTCTTGTTCTTATTTGACCTGAGATGAGTTCAAAATAGTAGCTACATATATTAAATTATGTATCTTATATATAAAAACTGTGTATGCAGGGCCACCCTAATGGCACAGAAGTTAAAGTCTCAGCATTGTCAAGCTACTGTCAGCCACAGCATGACTTTGAGTTTGATCCCACCAGGGAGCTAACCCACAGGGCAAGGGGGCTAACCTACAGGGCAAGAGAACTAACCCACAGGGCAAGGGAAGACCTCTCCTTTCTCACCCACTTTCCCTCAGCAGTGTATTTCAGTTGCTCCATCTGTTCTGCTCCCCTCTATTGTATCTGGTAAACACACACACACACAGTACACACCCCTCTGCAATACACCTCAATTTGCTTAAATAAATAAAAATTAATTTTAGGCCCCCCCTGGTGGCGCAGTGGGTTAAAGCACAGCACTGAGAAGCTAAAGCCACTTCCACATGAGTTCGAATCCCACCTGTCCTGGAGGAGATCCACATGGCAAGACAGACCTGTCCTGACCCGCCTGCTGCTCCCCTCAGCAGTGTACTTCGTCGCTCTGCCTGTTCTGCTACCCCCTCTGTCTCTGGTGAATCCTCTCACCCTCCACATCTCTGGCCTGTACCCCAGGTCCATATGAATAAATAAATAAATCTTAAAAAATATATATATATATAATTTTATTTATGGTTAAATAAAAACCTGTGTGTGCATATGTTCATTATAATAATATCTATTATTCTAGTCATTATATATTTATTCTGCATAAGTAAAATGAATGATGCAATGATTTAAGGAAAAGCAAGCGAAAAATTGGAATTCTTTTTTATAAACAAGGTATTCAAATACCCAGGAAAAGGTGTAGTGGTAGTAGAAAGTGGACTTGAACCCACTGTAAATGTGTATTTCAAATTCTTGGGCAAACCATTAAACATGTTTTTAAAAAAAGATACAACTGATATGCTAATAAGAGAAAATAGAATATAAAAGGCTCCATTAAAACTATAAAAAGTAGAAAAAGAGTGGAAAACCAAATCAAGAAAGAACTAGGACAACAAGTAGAAAATAAAAATATGGTAAATATTATTACAATTGTATAATAACTTGACTATCAGTGGTGTAAACATACCTATTAAAGACAGACCTTGTAGAATGGTTCCTGGTTTTAACCCAGGTAGCTCAGAATTCAAAAAAATACCACCTGTCACATTAGTATGTTTAAAAAATATATATATATATATATGTATAATCATATCAATACAGGTAGAAAAATATTTGACAGAACTTAGTTTCTCAGAAAACTAGGAATAGAAACTTCAACTTCATAAAGAAAAAAAAAATTACAAAATGCAGGTAAACTGCTGGCCAGTCACCCCCAGCCAAACTCTAACCACTATCAGGGGAAGAGGGTCATGATCCAAAATAACCAGAGAAGCTAACAAAATAAATTGTTTATTGGAAGTCTGATCTTTAAAATGACAGGTGGTATTTTATAATAACATTTAGAAATGGGACACACTTACAGACTGTGGTGATGAGAAACACCCAAACAAAATGTTGCAAGGGTTTTGGTTTTGTGACATTCTTGCGAAAGGCTTCTGTAAATGAATGTGTACTAGAGCACACAAGGTTGATGGCATGTAGTGAAATCAAAGAGAACTCTTTTCAGAAAGAACTCTTTAAAGTCTGGTGCCCGTGTAACAGTAAAGAAAAATTTTATTAGTGGTATTAAAGATAAAGAAGGATATAATTTGAAACTACTTTGAGAAGTATGGCAAGACTGAAACCACAGGAATTACAGAAGACAAAAGAGTACAAGACAGGATCTGCTTTTGTAACTTTTGATTATCATGATGCAGTTGATTAAATTGTTGTTCAGAAATACCACACCATTAATGGGCATAATTATGAAGTGAAAAGGTCCTTTCTAAACAAGAAATGCAGTTTGCTTGAATACAAGGTCAGGAAAAGGGGTCTTACAACTTCATGACTTATTGAGAGAACTTTAAAGATAATGGAGGTGGGCCCTCCCTGGTGGCGCAGCGGGTTAAAGCACTGCACCAAGAAGCTGAAACCACTTGCGCATGAGTTCGATTCCCGTCTGCCCCGGAGGTGACCACATGGCGTGGCAGACCTCTCCTGACCCGCCCGCTGCTCCCCTCAGCAGTGTACTTCCTCGATCTGCCTGTTCTGCTCCCCACTCTGTCTCTGGTGAAGTCTTTCGCCGCCCTTGAGTCTCTGGCCTGTACCCCAGTTCTGTATGCACAAATAAATAAATCTTAAAAAAAAAAAAGATAATGGAGGTAATTTTGGCCATGATGAAAACTGCTGGAAGAGGAGGCTTTGAGGCTGGAGGTGGTAGCGACAGCAGTAGTTATGGAAGAGGTGATAGTTAAGGTAGTGGATTTAGAGGTGATGCTTGCAACTATGGTGGTAGTCCACCAGGTAAAGTACTTTTTTCCTATGATACTTGATCACAGCATTCAAGGAAGGTATGGCAATGGTGGGACAGGATACGAAAAACAAGGTGCCAGATAAAGTGGAGGTGATAAAAGAAATGGAGGAAATTTTGTTGATGGTGGTAACTATGATGGTTTTGAATATGACAGTGAACCGATGCTGCTATGATGACTTCTGAAATTAGAGTGGACAAGAATAAAATTATGGACCCGTCAAGTGGAGGCAGGTTTGATGGAAGAAATTCAGGCAATTCCTGTGGTGGTGGTTATAGATCTGGTAGTGGAAATGGTGGTTTTGGCAGCAGCATATTATAAAAATAGAAAAGGGCGCAGTCTTTAGCAGGAGAA
The DNA here is from genome assembly GCF_000260355.1 of Condylura cristata. Classification (NCBI taxonomy): domain Eukaryota; kingdom Metazoa; phylum Chordata; class Mammalia; order Eulipotyphla; family Talpidae; genus Condylura; species Condylura cristata. The sequence goes on from NW_004567132.1 coordinate 1,074,959, forward strand.
CAAGTAGTTGTCAGGAAAGCAGCAGTTACTTTGAGACAACTGTCCCTAATCCATTTAGAGGAAATGTAAAAATCTGCCCCGGGATTAACAGGGAAACCATCCTGAACAAAAGTATCATGGCCATAGTTTGCAAAAAGTACAGCTTCTGATTAGTAAAATGTAGTATCAATTAAAATTACATTCCTGAGGACTTTCATGGTTGTCATTTTTATTACAATAGCAATACTGCCCTGTGAACTGTGAGAAATGCCAGGAATAAAAAATAAGGTATTTTTAACTTTTCAATATTTGTGTAGTTCAGTTTTTTCCACTTTACAGTACATAAATTTTAACAAAAAGCAGTTTTAAAAGCTGTAGCAACATACATTTTTAATAAAAGGCAGCTTTGAAAGTATTTCCTTGTGAGTTAACAAGGGAGATCATTGTTAATTACTCTTGAATAAATTGTACTAAACTATAAAAAAAAATGCTGATCTTCAATTAAAGGGAAATCTATTCTCCCCATTTCCAAACCAAGAAATGAAAATTTTCATGTTTGCAATGTCTACTTTAGACATATAGAACCAGGTACTTAAAACAGTACCTGCGCACTTAAATTAATAGCATTAAGAGTTACCTGAGGGCCCTCTCTGGTGGCACAACAGTTTAGGATGTAGCACTGCAAGCTAGCTGCAGCCACTTCAGTGCAAGTTCGACCCCCAACCCCAGAGGTGTCCACATGGTGTGGCAAACCTCTCCTGACACACCCACTGTTCCCCTCAGCAGTGTACTTCATCGATCTGCCGGTTCTGTGCCTCTCTCTCTGTCTCTGAAGCCTCTCACCACCCCTGCACCTCTGGCTTTTACCCCAGTTCTGTATGAATAAATAAATAAATCTTTTAAAAAAAAAAAAAAGATTGACCTGAAAAGGAAAGTCTCAAAATTTAAACAAAAAAAAACTACAGTTGACATCATTCAGGATGATAAAGAATATCTATAAAGCTTTTTCACTAAGATCAGAAACAAGGCAAGGATACCCCATCATCACTCCTTTACATTATCATATTGGAAGTTCTAGCTAATACAATGAAATCAAAAAAGGGAAAATAAAAGGTATGGGGGGGAATAAAATTGTCTTTGTTTGCAGATAACATGACTTTCTACAAAGAAAATCTAAAACTAACGATAAGAATTCCTGGAAAGTCTAGGTAATTCAAGCAAATGGGCAGGATACAAAGTTAAAACTCAACAGCTTTCCTATATACTAGCAAAGAACTGGAAACATTTGAAATAAGTATACCGTTTACATTAGCACCAAGAAGAGTTATATATAGATAGATAGATCTATATGATGAAAACTATAAAACCCTGAGAAACACAACTGAATAAATGAAGAGATGTTACAAGTTCCCATATAAGACAATTCAACAGAGTCAAGCTATCAGTTATGCTAAAAATTACCTACAGATTTGGTCCCAATCAATATCCCAACAAGCTATTTTGGGGATAACAAAGTGATTCTAAACTTTGTTGAGAGGCAAACACTCAGAATAAAACGGAAGAACTGACACTACCTAATTGCTAAGCTAATTACTATAAAGCTACAGTAATCAGGACAAAATGGTTATTAGCAAAAATATATATGTAAAATGATAGTCAGGTGGTCTTTTGACAAAGGAGCAAAAGCAATGTAATGGAGAAAAGAATGTCTTTCAACAGACTGCAAACAACTTACTAACCACATGCTAAAAATATGAAACTAGACACACTTCACAAAAACCTAATTCAAAACAGGGACTGGGCCTCCCTACTGGTTAAGTCTCAGCACTATCACTACTACAGCTTGAGTTTGAGCCCTAGCAAGTAAAGTAACACACACAAGAGGCAGCAGACCTCTCCTATCTTGCCCACTGCTCCCCTTAATCAGCGTATTTCAGTAAATCCACCTGTCCTGCTCCCCACTCTGTCTCTGGTGAATCCTGTCACCTACTTCCCTGCACCTTTGGCCTACACCCCAGTCCTTCTATCCAAAAAATTAAAAATTTCTTTTTAAAAAACACCTAGCTCAAAACAGATTACAGACAAAATGCAAAATGCTGTCCTAGAAGACAACACAGGAGAAAATCTACATAATCTTGAAGGTGGTAATGACGTTTTAGATAAAACACCAAAAGCACAATAAAATTAAAATTTTATTTTCTGCAAAAGAGGAAAAGGACTGTCATCCAAACAGGCAAGTAACGCTTTAAAAATCCACAATAAGGCTCTTCCTGGTGGCACAGCGGGTTAAAGCACAGTACTAAGAAGCTAAAGCCACTTCTGCATGAGTTCGAATCCCGTCTGCCCGGAGGTGACCACATGGCGCGGCAGACCTCTCCAGACCAGACTGCTGCTCCCCTCAGCAGTGTACTTCCTCGAACTGCCTGTTCTGTTCCCCACTATGTCTCTGGTGAAGCCTCTTGCCGCCCCTGAGCCTCTGGCCCGTACCCCAGTTCTGTATGCACAAATAAATAAATCTTTAAAAAAAAAATCCACAATAAAAAAACCAACAGCCACTTAAAAAAAAAAGTGAGTAAAAGACCTGGACAGACACATCACCAAGCAGGATACACAAACAGCAAGTAAGCATATAAAAAGATCCTCCACATCAATTTGTTTAATGGATATTAAAACAAGATACCACTACATACCGTTTGGAATGGCCAAACTCCAGAACACTTACAAAGTGAGGATGTGGTGCTACATACATCTCATCCATTGCTGGTGGAAATGTAAAATGGAATAGCTACTTTGGAACACAATCTGGTAGGCTGTTTTCTTCTGACAAAACTAAACATAGATGTCCCAAATCCAAATCTCACACCATTACTTGATATTTACAGAGAGAAAGTAAAATTCTATTTACATGCAAAATACAAATATTTATAGGCAAGCTTTCAGTAGGTAAATTAATCATGATACATAGTCCAGACAAAAGATTATGCAGTACTAAAAAAATGCAGTATTTATGAAACCATACGGAGACCTGAAAATGAGTGAGCTGCACATTACTAAATGAAAGTCGTTACTATGAAAAAGCCAATCAGATAGAAATTTAGGAAAATTAAACATAAATCATCTGAAAAAAAAGAAAAAGCAACTGAGATTTGTCAACAAGGACAAAAGCAAATGTAACCAGAATACAAATGGCAAAACAAGAGAAATAAACTAATGAAAGACTTTAAGTTAATTATGAGTCTATGGACCCATCGCTGTAGTCCAGAACACAGACATCCAGAAAGTAAAGCAGTCCATACATATATAGCCAGTCTCTGCCAAATTGAGAGCAAGTAAATACTAATCCCTATTCTTCACAGAAGCTATCTTTGCCCTACAACTATTTCCCTTCTAAGCTATCCGAAGTTTTGTCCGAAATTTTGATTTAGGCCTAAATTCATAGAAAATTCATACTCACTTGCTAGTCATTATTCCACTGAAAGCCCCAGGTTCTAAAGTTAATATTTCTCCTTGTTATGGCAAAAAAAAGAAGCCATGATTAAAATACTCTTTAATGTAAAGCAAAGATTCTATTAAAAATTTGCCTTCACATCTCTTAATGGGAAAGTTAGTTGAAAGAACATTGTAGCTTGCCTAGATCAGTGGTTCACTATCTCTTGGGAATCACAGTCTATGCTAAGAATCTCATGAGTTCTCAATTTGCTTTAAAAAAAAAAAAGTATCCATTTTAAAGGCTACAAAAACCCTTATAAAGTTTAAATTCTGCCACATTTGTATTAATTACTATGCCAAAAGTTTGAAATTACAATGCGTTTACAGGTAACTCTTCCTTTCTGGAGAACAGGTTGTAACCTACTCTACTGTTTGTGAAAGGAACTAAATTAGACTACTACTAAATTCCTGCTCCATTTGGCTGTAAACAAGTTTATTTCACCCCTCCTGGTCTCAATATCCACAGGGTTGTTGGGAATAGAAAAAAAGATAACATATGTCTAGTGTGTGGAAAAGATACAACTATGTCACCCTTACAACCATCCTCCTCCCTGCACTTCTATATTTAATTTCCTCAGCTCTGTATTCTCACAAGTCATAGAACAGGCCATGAATGACTGTCCTTTCACATCATTTGTTTAGTATTTACTTTGTGCACAGGATTGCCCTAAGTGTTTAGTATCAAGCACCCTATATAATCTCACCAACACTGTAACTCCATCTTATTGCTGGACTGACTTGCCTGACACCACAGCAGATAAGCGGCAGAGCTGTGCATCACCGCCAAGCAAACTAACTAAAGATCTTGTGCACACCTACCATTGATACTCTTGCTCCCCTTCCAGATCCAAGCACTAAAACTGGCGAATGCAAAGCATATCTGGCACATTACTTACTTAAAATGAGCGTACTGGCTAAAAAGTCAAATGTTTAAACTTTACCAACAACGCCCTGTAAGAAAGCTAAGAATTTCTAAGATTCCAGGTTTGTTTCTTTGTTTAAGACAAGTTTCCTTGGATTGCTCGTAGTAAGCAATAAAGTGAGTGGAAGAACCCTCACAAACGCAGCTAAAGCAGCTCCAAAACAGGGGGTCTTCCAGCAACATCCGCGCTGTCATGCAAGTGCAAACGTGATGCGACTGCCCCAGCTCCGATTCGCTGGATGTCCACGGCGGCCGCCGGTCACGACAGTGAATGCCCACCGCGGAGCTGCGTCAGTCCCCTCCCGCTCCACCACCCTCGCGGGCAGGAGGCGCCGCTTCCGCCGCCGCGGGTAACAGTCCAGGAGACTAGAAGAGTCCCGCCGGAAATGGCAGGCGCCCAAGCCCGGGAGACGAGGCGGCGCGGCCAAGGAGCCCCGGGGACTGGACGAGCCCGAAGGGGAGAGGTATGGGGAAAGGGCCCGGAGAAAGAGGAAGCGACAGCCCAAGGTCCCCTAGCTAGCCAGCGCTATACCTTCCCGCCCCAGGTCTCGCTTCCCCCGCCCCTTTGGCGCCAGCGCCCCAAGCTGCCCCTAACCGCGAGCTGGCCCGCCTCGCCCGGACGCGCCAGCAGCGGCAG
>NW_004567132.1:1080085-1091054 GCF_000260355.1 Condylura cristata
CCGCGCCGCGCGGGGCCGCGAGGCCGCCGCCGAGCCAGTAATAAAAACCCCTCGTCTCCCGGACCCGCATACCTCGCGAGGGGATGGGGCAGAGCCCTGTACCGAAGCGATGTACCGCTCCACATCGGCCTTGCTGCGCCTCATCGCGCCGCGGACGCGTCTCTCGGCCGCGGTAGGCCGGCGCCGAGGCCACAGCAATAGTCGTCTCCCGGAGAGAAGCGCTTGAAAGCCCGTGACGCAGCGCCGTCGCCGGCAAAGGAACGGCCCGCCCGCGTGCGTGCTACGTCAGCACTCTGCGCCACGCCGCGTCTGTGGCGCTCCCGCCGCGCACGCGCCTTCGGATCCGCCTCAGGTTCTGTGTGCCGCGTTTTGCTTTCTGGTTGTGTCACCTGGCTGAGGCGGAGGGGAAACTCAATGCCAGCGGGAACCATGGATTAATGACCATATCGAGCAGGTGTCGCCCCCCCCCCCAGTGCTTCTCTAAAGTGTGGTTCATCTGTATTTAGTTATAATTACTCCGTGCTGTGGAGGTCAAACTCGTAAATTGGCCATCGAGTAAATTGGAACCACCTTCCTGGAGGCGATTGATTTTTATTTCGTCCTACAGGTGTGACTAAGAAGCACATATGTTAAAACCCTTTTAAAGGAACATATGATAAAATTGAAAGTGTATAATTAGAAGGTCACAGATACTATTTTTGGGCGATTATAATCACATAGGCATTTATATGACTAGCCCTTATGTGTATGTCAATAGCAGAACAGGATATACCAAACTATTAACAGTAAACATCTCAAGCTGTTGAGTCACCCGTATTTTCTAAATCTTCAAAAATGTTTCTGTTGGGAATTAGAAATTTTTTTTAATTTTAGTTTAAAACGAACTTTCTAAAAAGTTTTCAATGGTGAAGCATTTTTAGGTTTAAAACAATCGCATACATATACGATGGGTTCTTATTTAGAATGTTGACATTCTTAACTAGGAACTTTAAATGTTGGGGTTATAGATATTTTTACCTTTTTTAATTTTTCCAGATGTTCTGCAACATGCCTTTTTTTTAACAAGGAATAACAGCATTTTTTTTTTTGCTTCAATCAGTGGCCATACATACGAAGGTGATGATTGTAAAGTTACTACTGTGACTGATATACAGTAACAATATGTAGATTATATGTTTTGGGGTTTAAGGTCCTATTTTAGGTAGTTGATTTATTTCACTTGAGGTGTCCCTTAGTAGGTAGTGCATTATTAGTAGGTAGATTAAATAATGCCACCAGTATTTGTGATGTACTTGCAAATCCTAAATCACCGGTCACAGTTGAAGGTGTGAGTATATGCTTTGGAAAAAGTTGTTTCAGGTCCTTTTATTAACATTGCATATATATTAATTCATTTAATTCTTCTACAGTTTTGCAAAGGTGCTATTATTTAGTGTTACCTCAGTTTTATTTAGATAAAGAAACAAAGGGAATGGGCAGTTGAAGTGCCAGCAAACAAAGGGCAGTTTCTCTGTAAGTGGGGCAGATGGGTAAAGGAGTATCCTGAAGCCTTCAGTGGCCTTTTCAGGTGCTAATGATCTTTCTACACCATTTGTTCTGGTGCAAAGCCCAAGGCTAGTAAGGCAAGGAGACTGGGGAGCCTGGAGACTGAGGCCTCCCAGCCCCTGGTAAATCTTTGCTCTCTGTTTTTGCTCTCCCTGGTGTTATCTCATGATCTCTTCCTCTCATAGTCACTCATCCTCTTAGTTGTTTTCTGCCACTGTTCCTGTGTGACACTGCCCCTGTAGATTCAGCCTCCAGGCTCAGGTGTTCCCAACTATACATACCCACACCATACTACAGGTGCCCACCATCGTTGTGTGCTCCAGGTTCCTACTCCCAAGCCCCTTCTACATTCAAGGCAACAAGCAATAGCCACAAAGGCCAGTGGCATAAAAGCCTGACTGTTTCACTTACTCTATAATAGTAAAACCACTTTCCGGCCCTCCCTGGTGGCGCAGCAGGTTAAAGCACTGCACAAAGCACTGCCACATGGCGTGGCAGACCTCTCCTGACCCGCCCGCTGCTCCCCTCAGCAGTGTACTTCGTCGATCTGCCTGTTCTGCTCCCCACTCTATTCCTGGTGAATCCTCTCACCCTCCGCATCTCTGGCCTGTACCCCAGTTCTGTATGAATAAATAAATAAATCTTTAAAAAAAAAAATACTGGGCCCTCCCTGGTGACACAATTGGTTAAAGTACAGCACCATGAAGCTCACCACAGTTGCTTCACCATTAGTTCTATCCCAAGCCAGGGAGGTGACCTGCATGGCATGGCAGACCTTTCCTGACCCACTCGCTGCTCCTCTCAGCAGCATTTTACCTCATCATTTTGCCTGTTCTGCTCCCTGCTCTGCCTCTGGTGAATCTTCTCACCACTCCTGCACCTCTGGCCTGCACCCCAGTTCTATAAGCATAAATAATCTTTTAAAAATAAAATACCCTCAGAATCTTGGTTTGAAATCCTTCTTTCCTACTTCTCTTTATTCCTTTTGAATCTCTCATCAATTAAAAATCTTTGAGTATAGGCCCTCCCTGGTGGCACACCAGGTTAAAGCAAAGCACTATGAAGCCATAGCAGCCAACTGCAGCATGACTTCCATTCCCCAGCCAGGGAAATGATCCATGTGGCACAGCAGACCTCTCCTGACCCACCCACTGCTCCCTTAGCAGTGTACTTCATCAGTCGTCCTGTTCTGCTCCCAGCTCTGTCTCTGGTGAATTCTCTCACCCTCACCCCCACCTCGCACCTCTGGACTGCACCTCGGTTCTGTATGCATCAAGAAATAAAACTTTAAAAAATCAAAAAAAATAAAAATAAATTTTAAAAAATAAAATACCCTCCTTTCCTCTCCAGATCCTGCAGCCACCCCTGAAAAAATGTCCGGGGGAAGAAGGTGCTCCCAGCCCTTTCCCCGGTAAAGAAGCAGGAGAAAAAGCCCAAAAGGGACCGCTCCTGTTTTCATATGGCCCTGCTACATCAGGCTGCAGCAGCACAGGGCAATACTCTAAAAGCAGCTAAAAGTGCCTCCTGCCATTAACCAGCTCATGGAGGCCTTGGTCCCCAAACTTGGCCCACAAATACAGACCAGAAACCAGGCAAGAGAAGAAGCAAAGAATGCTGACCCATGTTGAAAATAAAGTTGCCTGCATAAAGGATGTTCCCACTAGAGTCTACCTATCCTTCCAGCAGAGATTAGTACTGTCATTAATGGAGAATAAGATGCCTCAGCTTGTGGTAATGGCACATGATGTGGGCCCCATTGAACTGACCATCTTCCTGCCTGCCTTGTGTCAGAGGATGCAGGTGCCCTATTGACTATCAAGGGGACGGTGACGCTGGAGTGCCTGGTCCACAGGAAGGCTTGTACCACCTTCACCTTTACAACTATTCGGTAGAAAAAGGAGCCCTGGCTAAGTTATCAAGACTAATTACAATGACAGACACCATGAAATCTGTCATCACTTGGGAGGCAATGTCCTGGGTTCAAAAGCTGGCTCCTATTGCCAAACTGGAAAAAGCGAAGGCCAAAGAACTTGTCACTAAATTGGACTGAGTGTAAGGCTGTTGCAAATTCCTTAAATTAAAAATAATTGGTCCCTCCCTGTTGTTGCAACTGGCTAAAGCTCAGCACCGTGAAACTCACAGCAGCTGCTTCAGCAGAAGTTTGATTCCCTCCCAAGGAGGTGACCCAAATGGCATGCAGTCCTCTCCTGACCTGCCCATGGCTCCCCTCAGCAGTGTACTTCCTCAATCTGCTCCCCGCTCTGCCTCTAGTGAATCCTCTCATCATCGCTGTACATCTGGCCTGTATCCCAGTTCTGTATGCATAAATAAATAAACTTTTTTAAATATTAAAAATAATTTATGTCCTCCTTTGAAAATAGAGCTATAGCAGTATTGTGTCCTCAGAAGGACAGTGCCCAGGCAGCAGGCAATTAACTATCTATGGGTTTTCACTGTGTGCACAATTGCAAAGTGCAGGAAACAACAATGGGGTTTATTTAGCAAACGGGAAACAAAGTGTCTCTAAGTCCACAAGTGGCCAGCTGTCTCACCTGAGATAATGTCCACAATGTGCAGAAGTCCTAAACAAAATGCCACTTGTTCAAGATAGCACTGTTCCTTCAGTGAAGGCCTGGAGCTTGTGGCACACCAGAAAACAGTGCACCAAGATCCAACTCTGCCGGCAGTCAGAAATGCTCACAAATGGGGTTGCCGTGATGATACCACAGCAACAGTCTGCATGCCAGTCTGGACACCAACACTGGACCAGACATGAAGGCAACAGCATAGAAAGATGGTGTCGAACGATCAGAAGTGATGGATAGTTCTCAAAATGATCCAGACAGAGTGTCAGTCACCTGTCAACTGTGCTAGACAGCACTGGCCAGTAGTGCCTGTCACCACCAGTCACCAGGATGTGGAGTCTGAGACAACAGTGTTAATAGCTTTCTGTAAGATGGTGGCCTACACCAACACCAAATAGCTCTTAAGACACCATTCTTGGGGCCTTTGGTGCTCCTTTCAGACACAAGGCCAGAAATAGAACCAGAGGCAAGTGTATTAAGCAGTCTATGGGTAAATTCCCAGCTTCACCTCTTTCTTCAGAAGTTCGCTGCTGGAACTTTCTCCTTTCTTCAGAGGCTAGGAACAGAGCTCTAAGCTTGTTCCTGTCCTGTCCTTTATACTCTTTTAATCCCCCACCCTACAAGACTGGACCTTTTTTTTTTTTTTTAAGATTTATTTATCTATGCATGCAGAATTGGGATACAGGCCAGAAGTGGTGAGAGGATTCACCAATGACAGAGTGGGGAGCAGAACAGGCAGATTGGCAAAGTGCACTACTGAGGGAAGCAGCGGGCAAGGCAGGAGAGGCCTGCCATACCATGTGAGTCAGCTCCCTGCTTGGGGATCTAATGCACACTGAAGCAGCTGTGGCTAACTTCTCAGTGCTAGGCTTTAACCCATTGCACCACCAGGGAGAGCCAGATTGGACCACTTTCAATACTAAGTGACCTATTGAACCATTTAAGATCAATCATCCCATTCTTGATTTCAACCTGAATAATTAACTAATGCACTGATTGAAACTAATGGGTTCATTAGCTTGCAGCTGATTAGTCCATTCTACAAGTGGTACTAAATATAATAAGGAAAACTTGGGGCCTACAGAGACCCAAACTGCCCTGACCTCAGGGCAGGCTCATGTGGTGGTAGGCTCAAAATACCCACAGCAGAGTCAGTTTCACTGGGGTCAGAGACTTTCTGTACCCTGTACCCCATCAGCAGGGCTGGAGTGGGGTTGGGGGAAGGCTGCAACAGCGTTGGTCATGGGTTCCAGAAGCTTCAGATTAGGCTCCTCTGGGACCTTGCCATGTTGGCCCAGGACTCCATGGCCCACACTACTGTCTGCAGCTAATCCAGTAGGGCCCTATATTCTTCCCTGCAGTCTTGAGCCAGGGGCTGTGGGGATGCATGCCCTGGGGTGATATGGTAGGGAAACCACTGTGGCCTGAGTCTCAATTGGGTCACTGGTGGTAGGCAGTAAGCTTCCTGTCACCCGCTGCTTCTTGCACTGCCTGCAAACAGTTTTGTATTTAGGGTCCAGAACCCCAGTGGCAGAGAGTGGAGGAAAGGGTTTACTCTAGCATTCAATCTGGACTAGCACAGGACTTGCCATCAAGCCCAGGCCACTGTAGTTATCCTGCAGCCTACAGGGCAATCTGTGTGCTACCCAGAGGCAGTACTCTTGGTGGCCAGCAGGGAAACCCCTACCCTGCCTCAGGAGCTTTAGGGACTCTGCATCAAACCTGGCTGTTGCCTAGGAGAGAGGTCGCCCATAGACAGCAACTCAGGATGAAGTTGGAAATCACCATTGCTCCTCCAGTACTCCTGCTGCTTAGGCAGCAGGGGAAACAGCTGGTCTTATCTTGCAGCTTGTGCTACGCAAAGAGAAAACTTTTTCAAATAATGATTTTTGGGACAATGAGTATGAGCAGGAAAATGTATTCATGTTCTATTTAGGGTCCTTTCATGTACTTCTTGACAATGTACAAACTTTATTTCAACCACATCTAACTCTACTAATCTCATACCTAAGTAAACACTACTTGTTATCACTGTTCAAATTAGACAAGAATGATAGTTGCATGGTTAAAAGTAACAACTTTGAAAGCCTTTCATTTCTGTGTTCAGATCTTGGCTCGGTGGCTTTCCATCTGGTAGCCTTAGGCATGGCATTTAATTTCTGTGATCCCTATTTTCCTGGATTAAAATAATCTTGTTTTAGGGCCCTCCCTGGAGGCGCAGCGGGTTAAAGCACAGCACTGAGAATCTAAAGCCACTTCCGCATGAGTTCAATTCCCGCCTGCCCCGGAGGTAACCACATGGCGTGGCAGACCTCTCCTAACCTGCCCGCTGCTCCCCTCAGCAGTGTACTTCGTCGATCTGCCTGTTCTGCTCCCCACTCTGTCTCTGGTGAAGTCTCTCACCGCCCCTGAGCCTCTGGCCTGTACCCCAGTTCTGTATGCACAAATAACTAAATCTTTAAAAAAAAATAATCTTGTTTTATAGACTGTTTTACTTGCTCATTTTTCAAACTGGCTGTTTGTCCTCTTATTGTTGAATTTGAAGAGCACCTGATGTATTCTGATTTAAAGTCTATGTGATAAGTAGTTGCCAAATATTTTTCTTCCAGATTATAGTCTGTTAGTTCACTGTCTAAATAGTTTTTTCCATGGAGCAAACATTGTTATTTTGATAGGCTAATGTCATTTTTTCTTTTATAAATCATGCTTTTGTCATACTTAAGAACTCTGCCTAAAAAAAAAAAAAAAAGAAAAGAAAAGAACTCTGCCTAACCCCAGGTCATAAAGTTTGTCTTCTATGTCTTAAGCCATATATTTGGATCTGAGATCCAACTTCAGTTAATCTTTGTACTAAGTGGAGTGTTTATTTCAAGGTTTATTTGTTGTTTATTGCTAATTTTTGCATTTGAATGTCCAATTGTTCCAATACTATCCTTTATCCATTAAATTGCTTTGGTACCTTTGTAGAAATAAAATGACCATGTTGACATGAGTGTATATCTGAACTCTTCATTGTGCTTCATTGATTTTCTGCAATACCTTACTGTCTTGATTATATGGCTTTATATACATTTTTAAAATAAGTTATTGATTCTTCCAACTTCTTTATCAACATTATCACATTCTAGTTCTTTCATAAACAAGTGCTGGAGACCAGCTCCAACAATTGGGGTGACAGAGGTTCCTGTAGGAAATGATGGCGGTGAAGAATAAGGGTCACAAACACTCATTCAGATGCAAGTGTCGTCTGCTGCTAGTCTCAGCAGGTCTTTTTTATTTTTATGTTTTTAAGCCCATGTATTGAGTAAAAAAAATAACAACTATCACATATTCCTAAGAACAGTTTGAAGTCTATTGATCTTTAGCCAAGTCTATAACACTTAACATTTTTGAAGGAAAACACTGGTAACAAGCAGAATGTTACTATTAATATTTTTTGTAGCTGGGAGAACAATTTGCTAATGAAAAAGCAGGCAGATTAATTTATATAGTTATAACTAACATTTCTATTTATATGATAAAAGGTTAGCAAAACAAAAGGAGATTTTTTTATTGTTAATTTTTAAGGATCCTCATTTTTATTAAGGCATCCTAAAAAAAAAAAAAAAGTTTCAAACAAAGCCAGGGTAAGGTATGAAAAGTTTGCTGTACTCAGTTCTAACATTAAGAGAGATAGGAGAGTTGAAGGTCGAACAACAAAGGCTTAAGCTTTTTAGTTCCCAAAGTTTTTTTTCTTTTCTCCAGGGCTTAATTTAGTGATGTGGATGGTAGTGGAATGCGGGAGTTTGCACAGGAAGATGCTATCACAATATGTTTCTAGCACTGTCTAATTTTGCTGTATTAACTTTACAATAATAGCCAATTGTTTTTATTAGAACAACCAAATGTAAAATCAATTTTTACTTCATCAAATGCATCCAAATGCAAAAATGGTTGCAAATACAGGAGTGGCCAAAACAAAACAAAAAGATCCAGTAGGAGCCATCTTCAGGGTCCCTGACTTTTCAGGGGAACCCCCTCATACCCAGACTTTTTTGGACAGTATGAGATATTTGGCCTGCACCAAACAAGCAATAGTCAAATTTTCTCTATGTATGAAAAATTCTTTTAGGAACTTGATTGGAAATATGCTGGATCAATACAAGTAGGTTGCCATTTTTACTACATCATCCAATCTATGGGCAAGGGCATTTATTTAGTTCTTTGCGTTCATCAGCACTTTATGGTTTTAAAAATATATGGCTACACATTTTTTTTTTTCAGTTAGATCTACTTCATTTATCTTAGAGGTAATGTAAATGTATTATTTTTTAAATTTGGCTTCCAATTATACACTGCTAGTAAAAAGAAATGCAGTTGATTTTATGCATTGATATTGTATCTGTAGGCATTGTTAAATTCACCCATTAGTTGTAAATTTTTTGTAGGTTCCTAAGGACTTTACACATAGACAGCCTTCTTATTCAATCTGTGTGCCTTTTATTTCTGCATCTTGTTTTATTTCATAGTTTAGGGTTAGTACAATAATGGATAATTTGAAAAGAGAGGACATACTCCCTTTGTTTCTCATCTTTACTTAACATTAAAGCTTACTGTTAAGTATAATGTTAGTTATAAATTTTTTATAGCTGTCTTTTTCAAGTTAAGGAAATTTACTTCTATTCATAATTTTTATCATGAATGGAAATTGAAGTATGTCAAATGCTTTTTCTGCATCATCTGAGATAGTAATGTAATTTTTCTTCGTTATGATGTTAATGTGAACACATTGATTGATTTTAGTATATTAGACCATCCTTGAATTCCCAGGATAAACTCCAGATTGGCTGTGAAGTATTTTCTTTCTTTGTTTGTGGTTCACATAATAACATATATTTTATGACTTTAGCTAAAAAAGCAATTATTTGTGAATTTTATATTCAATTCCATACTTTTTAAATTATCCATAAATACAATGCCATGACACAAAATGTATGTATGCATTTACATAAAAAAATTCCCATTGAAAATGCTTTGAAATATAATTGTTTTCAAAGCTTTTCAAATAGAAAACAATTTTTTTAATAACCAACTAAGCAAAAGCATAAGAAAACATATGTTTTAATAAGACTCTTATAGATTCTGGAATAATTGTTGCATGCATGTCCCAAATCATGTTGAATTTCTTCATTTTCAACTACAGTAACATGTGTCCCATCACACTGACTCTAATGTCCATTCACAAATTTCTCCCTTCAGTTTCATTAAACTCTGTTTAATCTTTGCCAAATGGCCACTATCAATCACACTGCTGCCTTTTTCTTCCATTTCTTTTACTTTTTTTACCTTTTTTGCAAAAGTTGCTGGCATTGCTCCCTTGCTTCACACAGGTGAGCTTTACTACAACATATCAAGATTATTTGTTTTCATTTGCTTGTGTACTTTTATTTTTTTATTTGAAGCATTTAGAAATCAGTACATGGAAGAATTTCATTAAAATTCTTTTTTAGAAAATATTTTTTCTTGGGGCCCTCCCTGGTGGCACAGTAGGTTGGAATACTGCACTGTAAAGCTAAGCCAAGCCAAGCCATAGCTACTTCAATGCCAGTTTGATCTCGGCCTCGGAGGTGACCCACATGGCACAGCATACCTCTCTTGTCTTGATCCTTCTCCTCTCAGCAGCATACTTTGTTAATTTACCTTTTCTGCTCCACATTCTGTTTCTAGTGAATCCTCTCTCAGTCCTGCACCTCTGGCCTATACCCCATTTCTGCATGCATAAGTAAATAAAATCTTTTTAAAAAAAATATTTTTCTTTCAGATTTAATGTTTTGTTGAAGGCATGTTGGTATAAAGCATTATATATGTTTTTTAATTAAAATTTTATTTATTTATTTTGAATTAGAGGTTACAGTTTTGTTTTTCCACATGTATACATGTTCCACTCACTTCCACCAAACCACCCAGGCCAATACCCTTTCTGCCTCCCTCCCACCTACTTTCTGCTCTGTCAGGTTATTGTTAAAATATTTCACTGACTCCAAGATTTATTCCCGATGTATTTTGCCAGTTATGTGTTTGGTTATTTATATTTCACAGGTGAGTGAAACCATCCAATATCCATATTTTAATTTTTAACTTAATACACTTTACATAATCACCTTAAGGTCCAAACCATTTTGTCCCAAACGCCACAATTTCATCCAATCGAACAATTTTTCATATGCCTATAAGCCACTGGTATGTATTCTTTAGGTAAAGGTCAAAAAACAGTCACCACTTTTTGATTGGTATATGTTTTTCCATTATTTGATAGCATAAGAATTTTAGAAATTATGGATATTAACCTTTTGTCAGAAGTGAGATGTACAACTATTTTTTCCTTATTCTGTAGGTTCTTTTCTGGGTTTTGTGGTGATTTTTTTTTGTGAGACATTTTTAATTAATTTTTGTGTATGGAATTAATATGGGTTTTGTTTTATTTTTCAAGTGGCCATCCATGTTTCCCAGCACCATTTATTAAAGAGACTGTATCTTTTTCTACTGTATGACTATAGCTCCTTTGTCAAAGATTAACTGCCCATATTTGTATGAGTTTTTCTCTGATCTTTCTATTTTATTTCATTGATCCAAGTTTCTGTTTTTGTTATAGTGCCATATCATTTTGATGACCGTTGATGTGCAATATGGTTTGAAGACAGGAAATGGAATTCCTCCACTATTCTCTCAGTATTGTTTAAGCTACTGGGGATCTTGTGTGAATCAATGTAAGTTTTATAATTGTTCTATTTTGTTAAAAATAGGCCCTCCCTGGTGGCACAGCGGGTTAAAGCACAGCACTGAGAAGATAAAGCCACTTC
>NW_004567132.1:1092777-1093973 GCF_000260355.1 Condylura cristata
AGAACTGGGGTACAGGCCAGAGATGCGGAGGGTGAGAAGAGTCACCAGAGACAGAGTGGGGAACAGAACAGGCAGATCAATGAAGTACACTGCTGAGGGGAGCAGGGGGCTGGTCAGGAGAGGTCTGCTGCGCCATGTGGATCTCCTCCAGGGCAGGCAGGGATCTAACTCATGCAGAGGTGGCTTAAGCTGCTTTAACCCACTGTGCCACCAGGGAGGGCCTGGAGTCATTTCTTTTGTGATCAAAAACTCAATAAATATCTAGTGAATCCATTTCTTCTAACACTTCACTTAAGGTCTGTTTTGTTGTTGTTATTAATTTTTTGTTCTGACGATCTACACTTTCCTGTCAGTGGTGTGTTGAGATATCCAACAATGATTGTATTTTTTTTTTTTTTTTGCTATTCTGTTTTAGATGTGTTAGTTACTTTATGTAACTAGGTGCACCTCTATTAGAAACCTAATATTAGAAACCTAAATATTAATTACAGCTCTGCTTGGAGAACTGTCCCCTTGATCATTATATAATGTCCTTCTTTGTTCCTGATTATCTTTTATAAATGAAAGTCTAGTTTATTTGGTATGAGAATAGCAGTTCTTAGTTTATTTTTGAAATATTAGCATGTATGACCTTATTTGACCCTGCTATGTTTAGACTGTTTTTGTCTTTCAGTTTTAAATAGGTCTTTTGTAAACAAAGTATTGATGGCTGAAATTTTTTCACACACATTGTTACCTTACATATTTTTATTGCTGAATTCAGATCACAAAGGCCTAGAAAGAGCTGACAAAACTCAACAAAAACAAAGTGAAAAATCCCCTTAAAAAATGGGCAGAAACACTTCCAGAAGATGGTGGGAGGGTGAAGACGCTGAGATCACTGCGTCCAGGCCTGCATAGGAACTGAGGACTGAAAACGGACTATAGACTTACTGCAAGTTTAAACCCAAACGAAAACACCCTGGACTTACTAGAAGGTAGATAACTGAGGGGGAATCTGTGACTGGGGATTTCCCTTCTGGGAATTCCCAGGAAAACCCAGGGGCCTGGAAGATCCGCAGGCTGCAGGAGCCGTTTTCCGATGCTAAACCCTGGAGGTAAAGAGGGACGGCTCAACTCAGTGAGTGGAGCCCAGGCTGCGGAAAGACTGCAAATCTGATCCTCAATACCTGGGTGAGGGAAAAACCACTGAAACT
>NW_004567132.1:1100268-1111315 GCF_000260355.1 Condylura cristata
AAGAAAAAAAAAGCTGTGTAAACCTAAAAAAAAAACTGTTTCCCACCCAAAAATATACACTCCATATATTAAAAGATTAAAATGGCTTTTTAAAACATCAGTCTTATCTTCTCATAGCTTATTGAAAGAAATAATGTATAACAGATTACTGTTAATACTTATGAACATTTATTAAGCACCAAGAGTATACTGCAGTGGTTGCTTTGTAAAAACATAATTACTAGTATAGTGTCCCTGCCATTGAGCTTACAATCTAAGATGAAATACAAGAATGCTGTAAGCCTACTTCAAAATTTCTTAAACTAAGAAATGGCTATTTTGGCAAATAAGTGAGGCAAAATGATCTATAATTTCAGGTACAATATTAAAAAGACTCAATATATTCAAATAATGTTTTTTATTTGTACCTAGACATTGCTCCAATTACATTATGCTTGGTAAGAAAAAGTGCACTTAGAAATTCCATAAGAACAATGCATAATTTCAAATTGCCTTACAGGATATTTAGTCAAAGAGATGCTTATTCTGAGTTTTTCCACACCAAGGAAAGCCTCATGAAAAATATGAACTAAACCAAGTTTGTTTTCTATCTTACTTAAATATTTCAATTTACTTTTCCTTTCATACATGTAAGGATTCCAATTATACCTTAATGAAGGAAGAAAGTACTGTATATCTAGATAAAGTACTGTAAGTTTTGAGAACTGAACTCCCAGGAAATTTCATATTTTGAGAAGTGAGAAAAGAGAGCAGTGGCTCTTGGCTTGAGAGCCTGGATATCTAAGATATAAGAAAACCAGTGGCGTTCAGTTCATGCATCTTCAAAGTCGTTAAGAATCTAAGTCAGCACATGGCTGCTTTACTGTTCTGTATTTCTGTTGTTGGAGATGTGGGAATTAAGCATCAAGACCCTATATTGCAAATATTGTACTACTTTGCCTGTATTTATAGGAAATATTTCATAAAAACTTTTAAAGTCTTCATTGGTCATATCTTAGCTCACAAAGGCACAATGAAGGATTTTGATTCTTACTGTTAAAGGCAAAGACTATTTTAAACTTCTGAGTACATACAGCCTTAAACTGTATATACTGATTAATTTTTGTTTATAATTATTTCAACTCTAAAAGAACACTAAAAATTATTGGTTATAAGTTATCTGAAAGCCAAAATAGTTTACTCTGTAAAGTATAGGCATAAACATTTAAAAAATACATGCATACAGATATTTTAATGGCAGAGTGATAGCATCCTGAGATTATTTTTAATGATAAAACTATTTCAACAATTTTTGGAGTAATAATCTCCCCCTAAGAAGTGTATCTTGGCAATTTCTTTTAAACAAAGCAGTAGCAACATTATATAAATGTTTACATTTGCTTTGTACTTAAGTTATAGAGACAGAATGGGCCAGCACTTCAGGATAAAATTTTTTATAAAGTAGAATAATGCTCTACTTTGGACCTAAAATTGATACTTAAGTATCCCTTTTACAATTTAAAAGTGTCATTTATACCTCCTACCAGTAGTGAATAAAAATCTAATTATAAATTATAAGATTTGAAATGAAAAAACATAACATCATTCTCTTTTAAGATTATAGAATTAAATTTCAAAGCAATAGGAAAAAAAACGTTTAAAAAATATAACCATAACTGAAAGAAATTTGGACTTAGAAATCTCAATTAATGCACTTATTTTTAGATGGTATTGCATGAAACAGTTAAAATACCTGATTAAAGTATATGCTTTTCTAAGGCAAGGCAAACTAATTATAAAGCATATAGATATTAGCATGGTTATAAAGGCAATATGACCAATACATGTACATTCATTGTTTGAAAATGATACATTCCAAGTTACATAAGTTTTAATTCCATATCCTAGCCTAAGACTACATCTTGATCTTAAACCTAGAAACATAATTGCTGTAACACATTAAAGAATACTTCACTTTCCAATTTGTAAAGTATATTGTATTTTCAAATATGTAGTATAAATTTTTTTGCACAAAGTTTATAAAGGCATACTATTAGCAAGTACTAACTACTATGTTAAGTAATTATACAAAGGAAAAAGTTCACAACAAAATATAAAACTAAGAATAGTAACTATTGCATTTAAGACAAAAACACAAAATCAAGTACTTTTGAATATACTTGTTTGTTTTAGTAAATGCATTACAAACAACTATTAGTTTGATAAGCATAAGATTCTCTTAAGATTTGTTTTTCTTGGTGGTTATGTTTCTTCCCTATACCTTCTACAATAACTAGAATTTTCTTTTGATACATAGTAAAATAATGTTTCTAAGTCTGTATCTGAGTCAAGTAAAAGTGAGTCCTTACCTTATTTTCATTTTAAAAGTTACATGTCATCTTTTGGACTTTGATTAAAAATTAGCATATGTTTTTTGTTACAAAGTATAGTCTACATGTTAACAAATTGATAAGGGTTATTAAGAGCTATATCTTGATTTTTTCTGTATTTTAAATTTGATTATACAATCTCCTTTTCAATGAGAAAAAGGAGGTAAAACCATGTAATGGTCCCCTTCACTCTCAACTATTTTGAGATAGAGCTTTAAAAATTTGAGTGGATCAAATCAAATGATAATCTCTTATTTTATATTGGTAATCTCTTATTTTGCATAGAAAATAAAAAATAAAACAAAGGGAGTTATTTCCTTCCTAAGGTCTCAGCTAGTTTCTTAAGTCTCTTCTTCAGCTCCAATGGAAATTTTTCATAGCACTTCTTACAGACTGGCTTCATGTCAAACTCCACAAATTTATTCCTAAAGATAATAACAACAATAAGAAATTAGTGAAAATATATTCAGAATAGAAATAAAAATAAATAATTTTTAATGAAATAAATGAGAACATTGAATAATGCTATCTATGTTCATGTGAGATAAAAAACTGTAATTTTAATCTCAATTCTTGTCAATTGTGGCAGACATAAAAAATTCATGGTATCATTTGAGAAGAATTGTTCTTATAAACTGATTCAATACCTCTATCTCTGTAGTACAGAAAGTATATCACATTTTAGCCAGTCCCAAATATACAGGAAATCTAATATAAATGTAATTTAGGAAAAGCTGATCACACTTTACAGTACCATGAGAACCCCTCAAAGAAGTTACTTAAAGAATTGTATTTCTATAATTTAAATGATCTCTTGCTCAGGTAAAATGGCATTACTTAGTATTTTACATTAATTATGAATTTTCATCTTTTCTGTCACAAAATGGCTCGCCTTCTATCCCTACAAATAACAGAAATCACTTTAAAAAAATCATCCCTCCCAAAGCCCATAAGTCATAATGAGATATTTTGGTAGGGTGTCTGGCATAAAATATGGTAGGGCAGACTGCCTGTGGTCATCTTTTGAATGTTAGCTCTATAACTCAATTCTTCTTTTTTAAAGACTAGAGCAGTATGGTATGTATTTGTAAAATAGTTCTGAAGATAAGTCTCCCAGACAGCCTACCGCTGTACTGCATTTCCAAATGGCAATTAAAGTAGCTTGTTACCATTCATATCTGGGGGTTCTTACTTAAATGTGGCTTGAGTAAATATACAACTTTGTAACTTGTTCATTTCTGTGAAATTATATTTAGGAATATAATTAGTGGTACATTATCATCTGTAGAAGTGATTAAATCTGCTGATATATTTTTAAAAACTAATTTGTTTTTAAGTCTATTAAACTAGAATACATACTTCATGATAATTTTAAAGAACAACATCAATAACAAGTTAATTCTTTTTTTTTTTTTAAGATTTATTTATTTAGGGCCCTCTCTGATAGTGCAGCACTATGAAGCTATGACAGCCACTGCAGCACGAATTCCATGCCCCGCCAGGAAGCTGACCCAAATGGCGCGACAGACCTCTCCTGATGGGCTGCTCCCCTCAGCAGTGTTTTTCAGTAGATCCACCTGTTCTGCTCCCCACGCTGCCTCTGGTGAATCCTCTCACCCTACCCCATACACTTCTAGCCTGTACCCCAATTCTGTATGTAGAAATCAATAAATCTTTTTATTTTAAAATAAATAATTTTTTTATTTTTACATACAGAAAATACAGCTTTACATACATACAGCTTCATAGTGCGGTGCTTTAATCCATTGCACTACCAGAGAGGGCCCACAAAGTTAATTCTTAACTATGCATTTAAAATGAAAAATCTTTTTTTTAATACCACATGAGAATTATTTTCTGTTTTTTTTCAGAGATTGTAAAGCTGACTGTAATTCAAGATGATGTTATATTTCAATTGGTAGTTTGACTTAAATGGTACTATTGAGTTAGACATTTCTACCAGTCTCCTTAGAATAAAAGCTATTTACTAAAACTGCCATTTTTTAGATAAAAGATATAAAGTGTTCACTGATTTCAGAGCTACTGCTAACTGTAACTTCCAACATTTGATTTTATATATGAATTCTAATTTCTCTTTATAGAAGGAACAAGAAAACTAAATAATGAAAACAAACTTTAAGAATGTAGAACACAATGGTAAGGATAAATGGGACAACCATACTGGCTTTTCAACAGAATTTCAAAGATTGAAATATTTCCCATGAAAATTAAGAATAAAATATAAAATGAGTTCATAAACAATATTATATGGGCATTGTAAGGAAGTACAAGGATATACACCAAAGATACAAGATATCTTATGTATCAGGTGGTGCTTAGAAATGAAACACACTGATAGGATTAATTTAATAAATATTTTGAACATCTTATACTTCAAATTTATCAACTGAGTTATTTTAGGCAAAACTACAAACAAACAAACAAACAAAAAACCCAGGATTTATAAAGCTGCAATGAGACAAAAATACTTTAAAGCTTAACTGATACCTATTAAGAGAATGGAATTCTTTCCTTTGAATCTATTATAAATTTTATGTAATGTTGTAAATTTTAAGAAAGAGATGAGGGATATAAATGAAATACCAGCAATATTATTAAGCATGGACTTTACTCAATTAAGTCTTATAATTTTAATAAATATGCAAAAAAATCAACTCTACACAGAATATTTGTATTTCAATCTCTGGTGGCTACAAACACATGCCAAAAACAAATAAAAAGAAAATGCAGAAACAGATCAAAAACATATTCTAAATAACTAACCAAAGAAGAAAGTAGTGAAAATGATGACACAGGGACAGAAAAGTTTACAAACAGACTGGTTTTTTCTTCTTCTGTTTGTCCTTATCCTTTGCTTCTCTTTCTCGTTTGGCAAGTCGCCTCTTAAATTCTTCTGGCATTTTCTCATAACAGTGTTTGCAGACTGGTTTTAGATCAATCTCAACAAATTTATCCCTTTGAACAGGATAGAAGGAATAGAGGAAAGAACAGGGAATAATTAAAGGAAGAATATTTATTTTCAAAAGGTCTGAATAGAAAGAAGAAACAGACATAAAGTAGTTCTCTTCTTTAAAAACCTGTCCTAATATTTAAAAAATGTTACCCCAAAGTTTTCAGTTTTAGGTCTCACATGACCAAAATGTTCACTTACTTGAGCGTTAATTTAGTGTTGCACGTAGAGCAGGCAAAACAGTTCACACACCAGGCTTTATTAAGAGCAGAAACCACTAGAGGAAGAAGAAATCTTGTTACACACACTGGTCTGGTAAGTAGGGGGAGCTTACATTTCCAACTTTAAATTGGAAGAAATCAAATTTATTTATAAAAGAATCACATGAGTAAAATCTCAGTGCTAATAGCTAATATTTTTGATTCAATTATATTCATTCATTGAAGCTTTTAAATTACTAAATGTGATATTAAAGAACTTTCACATTAAAAAAACAAACCGAATGCTTAATGTATATTTCATATGACTGTAGACTTCTTACAGAAGACCACTGCCTTTCTTAACCTTTATTTATAGTTACATGGTTTCCCTTTCAATTTGAGCATCCTGTGAGGCATTTAAATAGTATGAGCCATGTTTACACCAAAGCTCATGTCCTCTCACTCTCATGGATGCTTGACAGATAAGGTTTTACGCATAGTACTTGCTTAACCAGGGCACTCTTCCCTCCTTTTTTGTCCTTACTGCCATTGGTCCAACAAAGAAACATGGCCTAGATAATAATAATAACAATTAAAAAAAAATCAGACATTAACTTACCTACCTGTTTTTCTTCCAAATTTAATAAGAAAAGAGTTTTCTTTGATAGCTCTTTTCATATGGCAACTGTGTCATGTAGGAGGGAGTTAAATTCTATTTTCAATGGCACTAAAGATCGCTTTCCTGAACAAATCCTCTCACAAAATACATATGGGCAGTGTTTCAGAAAATATTTCCTGAGTTAAGTTGTCTGCCAAGAACTATGAAGCACGATGAAAACAGGAATGTTTAAAACTCTGCCAGGAAGCTTCTGGCAATGATGTGCTAGTGACTATTAGCAAACACAGCTGTTTCCTTTCTGTCCCAGTCAATCAGCCCTCCCAAATTACAACAGTACAAGAGTGCTAAGCATCTATAAGGCTAAAGGGACTCTATCACAGGCAGATTAAACTGTTCCTAATAAAACAATGCTCTACAGTTCCAACTTATATAATTCCAGGAAGAAGAAATAGAAAAAGGTTTCAGGGTCAGCCATGAGTAATTCCTACAATTTCTACTGTATCAACCCTATGGGACTGGCCTAAAGTATTATGGTAAATAAATATGAAGTCTAACTGTTATATGTTATCTCACTATTAAAGATTATTTGGGAAATATAAAAAAAAGAGAGAGAAAAGTAACAGATAATGATCACATTCCAAACAACAGCAATCATCAACCTCATTCAATGTTCACACTACCTAAGTGCTTCTGGTTGAAATGGTACCAAATTAAATTACTACAGATACTTACCATCACCTTCTATCACACGGTTGCAGTGGAAGCAAACATCACCAAAGAGCTGAAGAAGATAAAAAAGGGGAATACAAATTCAAGATTTACTAGAATTAAGTTTTAGAAACACCACCCTTTAAATGCAGAATTTACAAGTACTAAAATTAGTAAATTAGTAAAAGCTCACTGACTGGTTTTTACTTCTTAAAATGAAAGTAATTTACTTTTTATCACTTGCAAGGCCCTGGAAAAGCTCCAGACTGAAGTAGGTGGAAGGAACAGGATAACCTTTTATTGGATATAGGAAGTACATCTAGTATTTTTTTCTTGGAGTGGGGAAGAAAATGCTATAATGACCTTAATATGTAAAGTGACCAAACTGAAAGAAAACAGGTTACAAATGTCAAAATGATGACTATGTAGTATAAGAGAGTTCCATGTTCTTGGGAAATATACATTGGAGTAGTTAAGGATAAAGGACCATGTTGATACTATCTTCAAATGACACAGAACATGTATGTATTTGTATTTATTCATACATATATTTGTAAGTAAAAATATGTGCATTTACCTAAGTGTGTGTTTTTTTCTTAAAGTATTTATTTATTTATGCATACAGAACTGGCATACTGGTCAGAGGTGTAGGGGTGGTGAGAGAATTCACCAGAGGCAGAGTGGGGACCAGAACAGGTAGACTAAAGAATTACACTAAAGAGGAGAGCAGATGGGCAAGACAGGAGAGGTCTGCTGTGCCATGTAAGTCACCTCCCTGGTCAGGGGTTCAACTTGCACTGAGGTAGCTGCAGTTAGCTTTGCAGAGCTTTGCAGTGTTGCACCTTAACCCGCTGCACCACCAGGGAGGGCCCAAGAGTGTGTTTTTGTGAGTGTGAACACATGCAAATGATGAACCTGGGTATAAGGTATATAGGTATACAGGTAATACTTGTGTTTTATTTTACAATCTGTCTGTGAGTCTTAAGTGGGTGCTTTTGTGGTGGGAGAACTACAGTGATCACACCAGAAGGGAGAAATGCTGTGATGTCAAAATATTCACAAGAATGTAAAACAGTAATAATAATAAAAAAGTTAAAAAGAAATCTGTATAGGCCTATGTACAGTTCCTGAGATTTCCTTGCAGCTAAACTACTGGCTAATACAAATTCATAAAAATATATTAATATCCCATGAGTATAATTAATACCTGATTATAGTGGGTTTCACAATATGCCAGGCCTTTTCTTTCATAATGGCGATGTCCAAGAAATGGTTTCTCACACTTGGCACAAACAAAATGCTGAAAAAAAAAGGTGCTATGAGTCATGTTTGAACTGCCATATTATATTTAATGAAGAAAATTTGGAAAAAACCCCAAAGTTAAACTGTCCTCAGAGACGATACATGAAAATTTAGGTAGTTTTTTCATGAGTGGTAGTGTAAACCTACAGTACTTTCAATCTTAATTCAGGTGTCTTGAATCTTTGACTAGTTGCATAGCCTATATGAACAACAAAGAATGACAAAAGAGGTGAACATCTTAGTAGCTTCTCTAAGGGAGAAGCTGGTGGTAGAATCAGAGTACATCCTGTATTATTACTGAGAGATCATTAAAAACAATACATATTCTATGTTGTTAACTTTTTACAAAGCCATCTGTCATTAAAATGTCCATATTTAATCGTTAGAATCCCCTAATCTTACTAGCATATTTGAGCCATAGTAGTGCAAAAGCATAGGTTACACCTCCACCATCTGGAACTCACCTCCACATGCCACTGCTTACCCATGGCATTTACCACACGCCCTTCAATGGGTCGGCGACAGGCACCACAGATTGGGACCCCCATTTTATCATGGCAGGGCAAGCAATACAGCTCTCCTTTCAGCTCCCGGGCATCAGCAGTCAACTCCTTCCTATCATGATAAAGATAATCAATTGAATAATAATATCAAGAGAGAGAGAAACAGAGAGAAAATGTGGCTAGCCATTTTTTAAAAGGTTTCTGGTAATACTATATTAATCCCTGTAATTTCTATTTGCTCCCCCTTAGAGGTGATCAGAGTAACAGCCATTAATAGGCTTCAACAGGTTTCAGGTTCCAATAAAAACATTAATAGGTGGCCCTCCCTGGTGGCGCAGCGGGTTAAAGCACTGCACTGAGAAGCTAAAGCCACTTCCCCATGAGTTCGATCCCCGCCTGCCTTGGAGGAGACCACATGGCGTGGCAGACCTCTCCTGACCCGCCCGCTGCTCCCCTCAGCAGTGTACTTCATTGATCTGCCTATTCTGCTCCCCGCTCTGTCTCTGGTGACGCCTCTCACCACCCCTGAGCCTCTGGCCTGTACCCCAGTTCTGAATGTACAAATAAATAAATCTTTAAAAAAAAAAACATTAATAGGTAATAACAGATGTACATATAAGTCAGATGCATACTATAATACTGTTCATATTTATCTTTTTCTTATCTATTATCACATTATAGTCCATGTTTATTCCTACAAAGCTAGAGTAGAATCATCATAGTACTAAGGACAGAGTCAATGATATCATATTTCCAAAATAACTTAGGTATTAGGACACTAATCACAAAAAACGTGACATCTTAAAGGAAAGAAAACATTTCCCTTACGATTTCTCCATAAATAGGAACTTTTATATGTATGTTTTTACCACAGTAAGCATTACACTAGGAAAAACATTTTATTTCATTTACTAAAGATTATTTAAATTGTTACATGCTTCTAAGAAACAGTTGCAGGTTAATAGTAAACCAGTCACTTACATTAAAAAACAATGCCACAGGACTCTCCCTGGTGGCACAACAGTTTATGCGCCACATTATGAAGGCCACTGAAGCCGCTGCAGAGCAAGTTCAATCCCCTGCCAGGGAGCTGACCCACATGGCATGGCAGACTTCTCCTCTCCTGCCTGCTGCTCCCCTCAGCAGTGTATTTCAGTACATCTGCCTGTTCTGCTCCCCACTCTGTCTTTGGTGAATCCTCTCACCTACCACACCTCTGGCCTGTACCCTAGATTCTGTAAGCACAAATAAATACATCTTAAAAAAAAAAACAACAACCAAAAAACCAATGCCACAGAGGACCCCAATTCACCAAATGGATTTGTCTGAATTTCACCTATTTAATATATTCTCTAGGAAAAGTTCTAATGAAAAATGAACCAAAAAAAATCCTACCAGAGGAAGGACAGGTAAGAAAGCAAGATAAGGTATAAATGATAACAACAAAAAAAGGTTGAAGTGACTGTACTTATACCATGAAGGTTTTCTTAATCTTTAGTCTACCCTGTCTCTCCCCTTGCCAGTGTAATTTAATGTGTGAGTTCATACTGACTATAATAAAGCATTTTTTTCATTACATTTTTATACCAGATAGAAAAACTTTGAAAAACCACAGTCCAATAATTCCTTATGAGTTTCTGAAGAAAAAATTATTTTAGATGTAAATGAACAAAATAAACATAAAAGTTATCTATGTAGAAGATCAGACTTTCTAATACTCTTCAACCCTGTAGTGGAAATGCATAATGATAAATAGTTTTGAGGATAATGGGATATTTTAACATGGACTGAATATTTAAAGGTATGCAATATGTGCGTGTGTGTGTGTGTGTGTGTATGCATACACACATTCTCAGATGTGGCAAAATATTAACATGGAATTAAATGAAGAGTATATAGACATATTAGTCTCTTGAAAGTTTAAATTTTCCAGATTAAAAATTGGAGGGAAAAAAACTAATTTGCCACAGTATAAAAAACAAAGATATTTGTGGTCTTTCATTTTTACTATTTGTGCAATAAAAAATGAATAATCTGTAATACCCGCAGTTGGCACAGTTGAAATGGTCTGGATGGTAAGGATCATTCTTGAAAATCAGAGGTTGTTCATCAATGATGGCATGGCATTTCTGGCAGATGTATTTTCCAAGGCCTCTGGCTTTCTCACGATTATGACAAGGGCGACACAGATGTCTGAAAAGAGTCAAAAGTTATTTAAAAACGTAACTTAAAATCTAAGGGTCTTCCTAATAATTAAAAAGAATGATTCCCGGCCCTCCCTGGTGGCGCAGCGGGTTAAAGCACAGCACTGAGAATCTAAGGCCACTTCCGCATGAGTTTGATTCCCGCCTGCCCCGGAGGTGACCACATGGCGT
>NW_004567132.1:1111705-1112836 GCF_000260355.1 Condylura cristata
CTTGTGAGCGAGTAAGACACTGCCTTGGAAGGGCACACCAGCACTGAAATTCTAGAACCTTCTCCTAACAGTCCCCAGATAAACCACTATATTACAGTATAGGCCTCTGCACCTTAAATTGAGTATTATATTGGTCTACCTTACAGTCCCATCAGAAAACAAGCATGTCCCTGTAGTAGTCACACTATCCACCCACATCCAACATGGATGAAAAACTCCTACCTTCCAGCATTCTTGACAAACCCAATATCTGCCAGAACTTCCTGGCAGATGTCACAGCGGAAACACTCAGGATGCCAGCTATTGTTCATGGCTTTGATAACTCGGCCAATGATAAATTCACCTGTGGGAAAGTAAACCACAAAGGAGGTCCAGTGGGATATCTTAAGGAAAAAACATGAGGAAAAAATACATTTAAATCTTCCTCCACAAACAGGAGCTGTACATGTATGAACTTACCACAGTAAGCGTGACATTAGAAAAATGTTTATTACATCTGAATTCTTATTTTCTGGCTGCTTCATTATATCTCTGATTCTAGCTTTCCTTTTCAAAAGGTATGTGGGCTCTTTTGAATGTCTCCTGGTTATTTTTGGTGATTGCTGACACAGAAAACTGAAATCCACAGTATACTTTCTTGTACCTCATTGCTGTATAACCCTGCCAACCTGCATAGGTTTACTGCCAATTCTGGCAGATGAAAGAGAACACTGGCGGCTACGTAGATTTTACAGGCTTTTAACGCTGAATCAAGGGACAAACCATCTATCAGACAGCAACTGAGCCCACTGGACTCAGAATGGGGGCCTCTCTGTGAACACTAGAGGAAGCACTTTTACCCCTCGCTTCTGGGCCCAACCATCTGATTTACACATGCTCATGCCTGTGCTTTCTGGGCTCAGATGCACATAATCAAAGGGATGTGTTCCCCATGCTCCCCTTATCTCGGCTCTGGGTGTCTGAAACGTAAAGGTGTAAGACCACAGGTGCCAGCCTAAGAGGCCAACAGTGGGAGGGTGGAAAAAAGCCTGAGTTAAGTTCATTTTCCCTAGCCAATACTTAATAATTAAATCATGAGAACATATTCAGTTTGTCCAGCTTCTGGAGACCTTTTAAATAGAGCTGCTGGCC
>NW_004567132.1:1113756-1116041 GCF_000260355.1 Condylura cristata
AGTTCTGTACAAATAAATAAATAAACCTTTAAAAAAAAAGAAGAAGAAGAAAGAAGGGAACCCAAGCTGTGGGGAAAGACTGCAGCTCCGATTTGGGAGGGACAGGTTGCTAGGCAGTGCCTCAGAGGGAGGCTTGCTGCTCTTCGGCCCCACCCTGGAGATAAAGAGAGACAACTCAGATTGGTGAGTAGAATCCAAACCATGGGGAAGGACTGCTCGGAGTGGGTACATAGAGCCTGGGAGGTGGGGAAGAGGAACTGGTGACTGGGGCAGCTGCAAAGCCTGTAACCCTTCCAGAGCTCCCTGCATCCCCTGCCCACACAGCATAGGCCTGGAGGCTTGTTCCCACTATTAGTCACTAAGGTGGGATGAGCAAGTTCATAAAGCCCTGGAGGTAAAATGGGGGAAAAAAAAAAAACCAGTTAGACTGAATCAAAAACAGGCCCAACCCTGGGAAGCTACATAGCACTCCTCCAACCCTCCATGGGCATATCCTAACATATAGAGGCATCAGAAAGTGCCTCAGATGGGAGACTTACTACTGCTCTACCTGCTTACTGTGTCTACCCACAAAACCTGCGGTAAAGCCCTGGAGTTAAAGAGAGACAACTCTGCTCTGTGAGTGGACCTAAAGTGGTGGGGAAAGACTGCTCAGAGAGAGACTGCTTGGAGTGAGTACAAAGAGCCCTGGAGGCAGCCTGCACAGCATGGAAGCTGTAGCCCTTCTGGCACTCCCTGCACCCCTATAATCCTTCCCCCACAGCAGGCGCTAGGACTCAAGGTGTTACTGGACAGCAGTGGCCAGAAGACTTGTGAGCGAGTAAGACACTGCCTTGGAAGGGCTCACAGTGCTTAGAAAGTAAATGAAACCAGTGACTGGCTCAACCACAGGCCCAGCTGCATGGAAACCTACAACACTTCTAATGCACCTCACCCCCCATGGGAACATCCAAGCATAGAGGGAACCTGGGACAACAGAAGGCTGCAAAGATCAACAGGCACCTTCCAGAGACAAGGACTCAACAAGTTACTGGAAGAAGTTGAACACCACAAGAGACCCCTGACTATCACTGGCTGAGATGACAGACATAATTCCACACAGTGGGGGCTGGAAAAACAGGAGATAAGGAAACTAACCAAGGTTAAGAATACCCTCACGACTGAAGTGTCTGGGTGTCCCACTGCCATCCCAGAAAGAACATCCAGAAAGAATGCCAGTCAATAATAGCAACACCATGTCTCAACAAACAGAAAATATTAGAAAACACACGACAGGGAAAAGAAAACCAAAAAATACTCAAGCAAGTCCACAGGGGAAAAATTCATCACAAAAAGATCAGTCAACAGAAATCATAAAAGAAATACAAGAACTGCTCAGCCTACCACATAGAGAATTCAGAATCATCATGATAAGCAAACAAAAAGAAGATGAGAAAGGAAAAAGTGATATGAGGCAAGCCATCAAGGAATTGAAGAATACAAATAAAGAAGTGAATGAAAGAAATGAAAAAGAAAAAAAAGATATAAGACAAGCAATCAATAAATTGAAGAAAGACAATGAGACATTAAAAAAGGAAATAGAAGAAATGCAGGTGATGAAAAGGCCACTAGAGATAAAGAACGCTGGGAAAAGTAATGAAAACAGAATAGATGAAATGGAAGAACAAATCAGCACCCTCAAAGACACAGAAATAAAGAGAATTAAAAAAAAAGAAAGAGAAGTAAAAAGGAAAAAGAATGAAGAAACACTTCAAGAGATATCTGACACCATTAGGAAAGAAAATATCAGAGCCATAGGTTTCCCAGAAGGTGAAGAGAAAGGCAAAGGAATCGAGAAAATATTCACAGAGATAATAGAAGAGGACTTTCTTAATATGAAAGAGATGAAAGGAGACATCCAAGAAGCAAGAAGAACACCAAACTACCATGATGATAGGAGACATACAGCAAGACATATAGTAAAACTACCAAGAATACAAGAAAACGAAAAGATAATGAGAATGATAATAGGGAAGAAACAAATAACCTATAAAGGGAAACCAATCAGGCTGACATCAGACTTCTCTAAAGAAACACCACAGGCAAGGAGAGAGTGGAGGGACATACTCAACAAACTCCAAAGCATTAAATGCCAATATATTCAGAAAAACAACTCCGCAATTCTGTCATGACTGAACCCACTCCAAAAAATACTACAAGCTCTCAAACCGAATCCAACAGAAGAATAAACAGGAACAATTCAAAACAAGGAATGAAAATATGAAAAGACCAAAAAAAAAAAAAAA
>NW_004567132.1:1116356-1117405 GCF_000260355.1 Condylura cristata
GGAACACCAAAATATAGCAGGAACCTACTGTCATCTATGAAAATATATCAGAGAAAATACGTACATAGCAGGAAACTTCAACATAACAGATCAACAAGAGAAAAAATAAGCAAAGACCCTAAAGCTCTGAACAAGGACCTAGACAACATGGGTCTAATAGACACCTATAGAATACTGCCCTCCAAAAAATCTGAGTACACATTTTTCTCAAATCCACATGTATCCTTCTCTAGGACTGACCACATACTGGGTCACAAGATAAATATCAATAGATACACTAAGATCGAAATCATAACAACTATTTTCTCTGACCACGAAGGGTCAAACTAGAAATAAACCATGTAGAAGACAAGAAATCCACCTACCACATGGGGACTGAAACACACATGACTGGAGGACTGTTGGATCAATGAGAAGTACAAAGAAGAAATTAAAAAATACCTGGAGAACGACAATGATGACACAAGTCTCCAAAACTTAGGGGACACATTAAAAGCAGTTATAAGAGGAAAATATATAATACAGATTCACATGAAGAAACAAGGAATAACTCAAAGAAACAACCTAATCTCCCATCTTAAAGAACTGGAAAAAGAACAACAAAATAACCCAAAAGCCAGTAGAAGACAAGAAATAATAAAAGTCAAATCAGAAGCAAATGAAATGGAAGTTAGAAAAACAGTACAAAAAAGTCAATGAAAGCAAAAGTTGGTTCTTTGAAAAAATAAACAAGATTGACAGGCCACTAGCCAGGCTCACAAAGAAAAAACAAGAGAAAGCACAAATAAACAGAATCATTAATGAAAGAGGAGAAATCACTACAGATCCAGCAGAAATCAAAAGAATAATAGAATACTATGAACAACTATAGGCAAACAAGTTCGACTAATTAGCAGAAATGGGCAAATTCCTAGAACTCTACAACCACCCAAAGCTAACTAAAGAAGAAATAGAACAACAAAACAGGTCAATTACAAGCAAAGAAATTGAAGAAGTCATCAAAACCCTTCCCAGAAATAAAAGCCCAGGACCAGATGGATTTACAAATG
>NW_004567132.1:1117991-1122050 GCF_000260355.1 Condylura cristata
CATACAAGGAGTCCAAATAGGGGAAGAAGTAGTAAAACGGTTCTTATTTGCAGATGATATGTTAATTTACATGGAAAACCCTAAAACTCCAGAGAAACTAATCAAAAACATCAATCAGTTTAGTAAAGTAGCACGATATAAAATCAGCACATAAAAGTCAGAGGTTTTCCTATACACAAACAACCAATCAGAAGAAGCAGAAATTAAAAAAAAAATCCATTTTTCAATGAAAATAAAAAGAATCACATACCTGGGAGTCAACCTAACAAAGGAGACTTATACAAAGAAAATTACAAAACACTGTTAAAAGAAATACAAGAAGACACCATGACAGACATTCCCTGCTCATGGATTGGGAGAATTAACATCATCAAAATGGCCATCCTACCAAATGCGATATACAGATTTCATGCCATCCCAATAAAAGTCTCAATAACATTCTTCAAAGAAACAGAAAATATATTGATAAGATACATAAGGAAAAACAAAAGACCTCGAAGAGCCAAAACTCTCATGACTAAGAAGAAAGAGAATGGAGGCATTACAAAGAAATTTACTTTCACTATTGAGGGCTGTAATTGCTGCACTGAGCTGAGACATGGGGTATAGCTAAAAATCCCAAACTTTTAGCTATACTACAAAGCCATAATAATCAAAACTGCATGGTACTGGAACAAGAACAGACATACAGACCAGTGGATTCAGATAAAAAAGCCAGATATAAACCTGCCAGTTTATGGACCGCTAATCTTTGACAAAGGAGCAAAGAAGATACAGTGGAACAAAGAAAGTTTGTTCAGCGAAGGGTGCTAGGAAAACTGGGAAGCTACATGCAAAAAAAGGAACTAGATCACTACCTCACACTATACACAAAAATCAACTGGAAGTGGATTAAAGATCTAGACATAAGAATGGAAACTATAAAATACCTGGAAGCAAAGATGGGCCAAACACTTCAGTGACATCTTTAAAGATAGAGCACCCAATGCAACGATAGTGAAGGCAAGGATAAATAGATGGGACTACATCAAATTAAAGAGCTTCTGTACAGCAAAAGAGACAATACAAAAAACAAACAGAAATCTCACTGATTGGGAGAAAATTTTCTCACACAAAACTAGCAATAAAGGATTGATCACAAAAATATACAAAGAACTGAAACTCAACAAAAATAAACAACCCCATCAACAAATGGGCAGAAGAGCTAAAAAGACACTTCTCCAAAATGGAAATGCAGATGGCCAACAAGCATATGAAAAAATGTTCAACATTACTTGTAATAAGGGTGATTGATGCAAACTAAAACCCCAGTGAGATACCACCTCACCCCAGTCAGAATGGCACATCTTAAAATAACTAGCAACAACTAATGTTGGCGAGGATGTGGAGAAAAAGAAACTCTACTGCACTGCTGGTGGGAATGCAAATTAGTACAACCAGTATGGAAAACTGTTTGGAGGCTCTTGAAACTGCTAAACATGGAGCTTCTATATGACCCAGCAATCTCACTCTAAGTATCTGCCCAAAAGACACAAAAACACTGATTCAAAAAGATACCTGCACTCCTATGTTTATTGCTGCTTTATTTACAATTGGAAAGATGTGGAAACAGCCCAAATACCCAAAAGTGGATGACTAAATTTAAAAGATGTGGTACATATACACAGTGGAATATTACTCAGCAAACAAACAAACAAACAAAAAGAAACACATGTGTTTTGCAGCCACATGGATGGAATTGGAAAAGATCATGCTTAGTGAAATAAGCCAGAAAGAAAAGGAAAAATATCAGATGGTTTCTCTCATAGCAAGAATATAATGGAACAGGCGAGTAAATAATGATAATGATGAACAGCTATATATCAGAGACATTTTGTGGGGGTGGAGTGGGGAATGGGATCAAAAATAGTGGGGGAAGGGAAATGCACTGGACTGTGGTGATGGCATATGGGTGATTTGGTGATGGGAAGCCCAAGGGGATTGCAACTGAGATGGAAAAATGCTCAAAATGATGTAAAAATAAGCTGCTATACTATTCATTAAAATATATATATATATACACACACACACACATATACAAATAAACTATAGTATCTGCTATTAAAAAAAATAAAGAAAATTTCAAAAGACCACCTATCAGAAGTTTTAGTTAATCCTGAAACATCTTTACACTAGATATCATGAAAAATCACTTATCTACAGGTTTTGATATGCTTCTAGCTTATAAAAATGTTGATAATTGGGAAGTGGACTAGTAAATGCTAAATGCTATTTATAATGAGTTCCAAAAACCATTTTACCACTACACTTTAGCAGTGTTAAATAACATGTAATCTTGAAACTTACACTTACTTTACTTGGTATTCAGCAGTAAAACTTACCACACTGATGACAGCAAGGAGCAAAGAGCATCTGAAAATCATGTTCACAGTACTTTCTTCCTTCAAACTGAAAAGAAAGTATCACCAGCTAGTAAATATGAAATAATCACAAATGAATATCATGATTCTATGGAGACATAGGAAAGATGTTTTTGATCTACGAGTTCTGTTCTAAGAATTAATAATTCTATTGGAAATTTAAAAAGTAGATATACTTTTGTACCTTATATATATATCTACATTTGAGGATAGGAAAAACATACCCAACAAGTATGCATCCAGAGCATTCTGAAAACTCACTTTAAACTATGCTTGCTTTTTGGCTCACATACACTAACTGTAAGAATCTAATGAAAGCTTCAGCACATTCTCTGCAGAAAATATGTTTCAACGCATACACAAAACTCCTGAGCACATTATTTAGGCTAACATCTACAATATTACACTGTAAGCTTGAATATTTACAATGATAAACATTCTAGCATAGTTAAAGTTTAAATAATTTTAAATGGGAGCAAAACCCATTTTAAAAGAAGACATTCTTTTAAGGACACAGGAAATTACATCCTTCACTTTTCTTCTTGTACTGTTTCTACTTTCTTCCCCCAAAGTTTTAGCCTATTTAGTACTTCCTATACTTGAGTCAAACTAATCACCCCACCAAAAATCCCTACAATTAAATGTTTATTAATGAAATTAAAATTTGTTTCACTTTGTGAATCCATAAGACTCTGTAGGTTAGCACTCTTATAATCATTATTCACAATGATTATTAGTATAATATAAATAATGAATTTTTATGTTTTCACTATTTAATACTTAACTTGAAAAGTAATGAGTGAACAGAGGTACTCTTTCCTTTCACAATTATTTCATATATCCATGGTGAACATGACTTACTGCTAAAACAATCAGGGATCGATATTAATTTTCTATTTTGGATGCTGCCCTACCCTCTTCACACAAATAAGTTGTACGAATTAAATCACATCCCCTTCTGAATCTCTGAGCTCCTTTTAAGTTAATGTAAAAAAAATCATATACTTTTGATTATCAAAACTATCCTTTAAATCAACTCAATATGGATAAAAGAATTGAACATAAGACATGAAATTATAAAATATATAGAAGAAAATACAGATTAAACAATACATAACATACATCTCAATAACATCTTTAAAGACTCAGCCCTCAAAGTAAAGAAAGTGAATGAAAAGATGAACAGCTAAGATTACAACAAACTAAAAAACTTTGATGCAGCAAAAGAGACATTAACCAAAACAGACACCCTACTGATTGGGAGAACATTTCTGCACTCCACAAAACTAATAAGGGACTAATTACAAAGATATACTAAGAACTCAAATGACTCAATGAAAAAAAGTAAACAATCCAGTCAAAAAATGGGCAGAAGAACTTCTCCAAAGAGGAAGTGCAAACTGTCAACAGGAATATGAAAAAAAGTTCAATATCCCTTATAATGAGGCAAATGCAAATCAAAACCACAATGAAATAACACCTTACACCAGCGAGAATGGCACATATTTAAAAAACTAGCAACAACAAATATTGGCAAGGATGTGGTTTAAAAAAAGGAACTCTTGGCCCTCCCTGGTGGCGCAGCGGGTTAAAGCACAGCACAAAGAAGCAAAGGCCACTTCTGCATGAGTTCGATCCC
>NW_004567132.1:1122775-1126315 GCF_000260355.1 Condylura cristata
TATATATACACAATGGAATACTATTCAGCAATCAAAAAGACAAACTAATGCCATTTGCAGCAACATGGATGCTGCTAGAAGGGATTATGCTCAGTGAAATAAGAAGGAAAAAGAAAAATATTAGGATGGTTTCACTTTAGGAGGAATATGGGGGAACCAAATAAGGGATCAGGGAAAAATAATAACAGTACAAACACAACAAAAATTAACAGACTTGTGGAAATTCTATGAGGACTACACCTGAGAAAAGAAAGCAAACACTGAACAAAAATGAACAATGATATAAAATATATAAAAAGCAAAAAATACCCTATTTTAAAATGATCTATCAGTTGTTAAGGAAATTGGTCTAATTCAATTTCCTTAACTATAGAAATTAGCTTGAGATTTTGATAATTTCAGTTTATTCAACATTATCTACTATAGCTTAACTGGCAGACCAGTCAAAGCAGATTTACTTCAGAAAAAGTTTAATTTAATTTTAAAATTCAAATGAGCTCTATAATTTCTTAAGTTACAGAAAGAAAATAGTAAATCAATATGCTATTATTCAATTCTATCATACTGCATTATAATGTGTATCTAAAAGTAGAAATTACTTATGAAGTGAGGTATGTTCCTTTATTGGGTATATTCTATACCTGATAGTAAACTTTTAGTAAAAGTAAAAAAGAAATCAAGTATAAAAACTCAGAAATAAATCCACTAATTTAGTTTGAAATTTTTTAACTGTCACCCCTTTCCTATTCATTATTAGAAGTACTTTCTCAGAACTGTTTGTTTCAATTGGCCATTAAAGTTTAACAGTAATAAAAATGACTTTAAAAGTAGATGAGTATTGCATCATAAGATTTTTAGAAGGAAAGGGATATGTTTTATGGAACGTTGTGTGTGTGTGTGTGGCAGTTTTAAGTTATCAGTTTTTAAAATATTACTTTGTGATGGAAACAACTTGACCAACAATCTGTCACAGAATTTTGAGACCTATTAAAAAGTTTGATGAAAAAAAAAAAATCAACCTCTACTCTGTATTTAATACAGAAAGACATAATGCTTAGAAAATAAGCCTTGTAGTTAGTATACATATTTGTTAGCAGATGGTAGAAAATTAATATAGACACTGTACAAAATGAAAAAAAGATTGGTTATAATTTTAACAAGTCTTTGAAGGTATGATTTGAACAAATGACAACATAGGAGTGAAGAACACTGACTGATGATCCAAACACCTGTGTTTAAGTCCTGGCTGAATCACTAACTGGGCTAGGCTACTGAGTGACTATGTGACTTTCTGTAAGATGCTTAACCTCTCACTGTGTCTTGAAAATCTAAAACTTATTTTGGTTACTTGTTACAGGCATATAATAACATAAATTTACAATTTCTTAACAAAGGGAAAGCTCTTTTGCTTTGCCATACAGGACTCTCTTTTTGAAAGGACAAGTCCTTTTGAAATTAGGGGACGAAAAAGGCACAGTCCTGAAAGGAAAGTTGTCATGACTATCCTACACTTCATCCAAATTTGCCAGGTATCTGAATATACAACACCCTACACAATTCTAAAGCAAAGGTTCATGGTGTGTGGGGGGAAGTGGTTTGGTAGAGGGTAAGAACTTCCTCTTATCTGGTGTCTGGGCAATTCATCATAAGGAAGATTGGAGATTCCTTTTTTATTTTGGCAAAGTGAGAGAAGCCCATTGTGAACACACAATGTGAACATTGTGAACATACAATTCATTACAAATGTACTCATCCCAAGAAATGTTTATAACTGTATGGTGATGGATGGTAACTACACTTATTGTGATCATTTCACAATGTATACAAATACTGAATCATCATGTTGTACACCTGTAACTACTAAAATGTTTATGCTAAATATACCTCAATTAAAAAAAAGAAAAACATACATTACTATCATGCACATCTACTGAAGCCTAACTTAAGAATAATCTAGAAATTGAATTATGTGAAATCAAAATATAAGAATTTAGAAGTGACTTTCTTTAAAACCAGCCATATCAAGTCCCTTGCAAACTCTAGAGTGTGCTTCAGTATAATACGAGAAGCACTGCATGTAGAGACTTCTTTACTACCAGCAGCCATCTCTTTTTTACCATGTGTAGAAATGATAAAACAGAATTATGGCCTGATGTCCAAGGCTAGCTGAAAGTAAAACTCGAGTATGTGAGTGAAGAAAAATTAAAACTTGAAAATTTTCAAAAATCAAACTTCCATAAATATGGCCACTCTGAGTAATTACATATCGTATCACCAAAACAATAAGAAATTTAAAAGTCCCAAATCAGCAGTGTTTAAATAAAATGCATTAAAACCCTGGGGGTTCCATCACATGCAGGGAAAAGGGGTTGTTCAGTAAGGGAAGGATAAACTACAACTAAGAATAGCTCTGCCTTTAACTACTCTAAATTTAATATAGCTCTGCGAAGATTGTCCTTGGGGTTAATAAAATTATTCTGTTGTTAAAATAAATTAGAAACTTAATTGAAGGTCTCACTTTAAATCAAGTGAATGTTGAAAACCTTCAGTTTGGTAGCATAGTGGTTTTCTTAAGTTAATTTGAAGTAAGTGCACCAGCAGATAAGCACCTCCTCGAGTTGGAAAGTTTCTTCCCAACCAGTCTTTCTTCCCCAAGTTTCAGTCTTCCTGAATAATCATTTTCCCCTAGTAAAGGAAATGAGTGAAGAAATCTCTTTGTAAAACATTTTCCCACTAAATTACTCGTTTTAAATTGGTCTTTCCTGTTCTGCATTTTGTGATAAGGAAAAAAGGGTACACTTGGGAAATTCAAACTAAGAGAGAAAATCTGAAATGTCAACAAAGAACCCAGTCCCTAAATGCATCTATGCCAAGATGAAAAGATTGCACAAGAAGTTCCGTTGCTTGGTTCAGTGCATCCTAAGCTGTAGTATTTCTGAAGTTGTATCACCCTGTAACTACTGACCATTTCACTTTCAAAATTATTTTCCTAAGGAAAAAATTAATATAATAATTTTATTGGTGATAAGCCTACATGTCATAAAGTTAGATCCCCAAACGACTAGAGTGGCTGTGTACAGTGGGTGTTTTGTCCTGCAGGCTTGAATGGGTATTTCCCACTGGAAATGGCATTTAATCAATCTTTTCAGTCTACTGTTGACTCAGTCATTTTACAAGTATTTGATCATATATATTGGAAGATGACTGGAGAGAATGATAACTTATGAAAACCAACACAGAAAACAAGCAGATTTCCCTTTGAAGATAACTGTGAACTCAAACTTAAAGATTTACAACAATCTCTAAATGTTTCTGTTCTGAACATGATAAAAAGAACCATGGAAAAGTCATCAAGTTCTACCCAACTCACTTTGAAAATGGTATGTACTTCTGAAACCAGAACATACTATGGTCTATGCAACACACTGTCATTTTTCCATTATGTTTATTGAATGAAGAAACAAATAGCAGTGATGGCTATATATAAGAGAATATTATCTACTATACTTATAAAACATTCCTAGGAAACCATTTCAGTTT
>NW_004567132.1:1135660-1162622 GCF_000260355.1 Condylura cristata
AAATGGATTCCAGTCTGGGGATCCAATCCTATTACTACATGGAAAATGTATCTTGCTTTCTGCTAAATGAGGATAATACCTTCATTAGAAGTGATGATGAATTATTCAAGAATGACATACTTATTTTCCTTTGGAACTACTTTCTTCAGTGAATTCTTTATAGGATGAATCCTTCCTAGAAACAGGTCCTAAATTAAAACTCTGACAGCAGTAAAATTTTTAGAGTTCAAATTAGAAAACGTATTTTGTGCAGGGTGTTGCCTGAACCACTCAGGGAACATGCCCACTTAGAATCATCTTGCAGTTACTATAGTGAGATTAGGACCTATTTGAAGGGATGCCTTCATTGTTCAGTATAGTGGTTTTCAACTGGGATGAGTTTGCTCCCCAAAGGATATTCAGCAATGATTCTGGATGTTTTTCTTTCCACAACTGAGGATCTAATGAGTGGAGATTACTAAATATCCTTCAATGCATAGGATAGTACCATATACAAAGCACTACTCAGTTTAAAATGCCAGCAATGCTGAGAACTAGGAACATGGACTCAATGTGTGCAGTATTACTTATCTGAAATGATAACCACAGGCAAATGGAGGTAAAGAACTGGACTAGCTTACTGGTGATACTGTCATACTACCTGGGTTAAACTCATCACCTCATGATAAATATGTTCCCTTGTTATTCCCTTGTTAGAGAAAACAAATTCAGAAAGATTAAATAACTTGCACCAAAGTCAGTGGAGCTGGGACTTAAATTTAAGGCTGTAACACCCAGCCTTTTTCCTCTGTGCCCACTCTGTCTTAGATATACCAAAAAACAATACGTCCTAGAATTCTTAAATTATCTTGTGGGTTTCTACCAGAACTTAAAAACCATGGCTGAATGAAAACTCACATTTCTTTCCAACAAATGATATGATCTTTACTTCAGAATAGCTCACATGAAGAGGTAATTCTATTGGATGGGGAAACAATGGCATTAGACTTGTAATACTGGATTACTTTTTGACTATGCACCAATAAAGAGAATTCTCCCCCACTCCTCACTGAGCAAATCTGAGAAAAATTTCAGGATCATGAAAAATCCAATTAGGCACCTTAGGATATATAATTTCACTGACAGCTTCTCTCCATCAGCAAACATTCAGAGTATCCTGTAAGGCAAGGCTCTATGCTGGGAACTATTATAGATATGTGTATCAATAGCCTATAAAATCACATCATGATTATTTTCTGAAATGTTTCTTCCACTTATCCAGTTCTTACCAAGTATCTGACACTACTGAAAACATCCTCTACACTAACTTACATTATATTATGGATGGGAAAATCTCTCCTCAAGTTGATTAACTTTTCCTTACTATCATAACATCATTCATATTAAGTTGTATTATCAAGCTTTCAAAGATCAGATCTTAGTCTAGTTTAATCTTCTGTAGGATAAGTTCCTTGAAGACTACATTTATTTTACTTATTCTATTTATAAACAGAATGGTTCTTAATGAATATTACAAATATTTTCTGAATGGATCTGGACAAATCAATAAATGAGTAAGTGTCATTCATAACATCCTGTAGGAGTCAGATCAACTTGAGGCTCTTCAGTCTCCTCCAAGCTGTGACAGTTCCTCAACCTTCCTGTCTTGTATGACTCTTGAAGGACACTAGTCAGTTATTTTATAGAGTGCTCCTCCTTTATGTGTTTATCTCATAATTAGACTAAGTTAGAGATTTTGGGGAAGAATATCACAGAGGTAATAATGTGTTCCACTTGCAGCTCCATAGTCAGGGAATGTGTGATATCAGCCTATTAGTAATGAGGCAAACCTGGGAAACTGGAAGCTTCTTGCCCCCTTCTCTGTTCTTGGAATGTGTGCTACCCACATTCCTGCCCATTCCCACGCTTCCCAAGGACAATTCTCAACTGTGTTGTTGAGATCATATGGACTGTGCACAGGACTAAACCCAGTAAAAATCTCTATACGAACTTTAAAGTCTTGGGGGATGGGTGTAGAAAATTCTCTTGTCTTACAGCAGCCCAGGACTAAGTCCTGTAAGCTTTCTTGGTTCTTAAAACTGCCACCTACCAATATGGACTACTCTGCCTTTTTCTTTGATTTTTCCTTGCCCTCCAGTTACAGGGGCAGGTCTCGGATTACACCTGCGGGTTCCTGAGGTTGTGACCCAACAAACTGTTTCCACTTAAGAAAACATGTCTTTTATATGCTTGCTCTACATGCAGTTATGATAAAGACAATGTTCATGAGACAAACAAGAACTGGATGAAAAATACCAAGAGGGAAACAGGATCAAAATTGGGGTGGGAAGAGCACATGGGACTATAGTGATGGCACATGAATGAAGTGGTGGTGGTAAGTTCATGGGGATGATAAATGAGATGAAAAAAGGTACAAAATGAAAAATGATGTAAAATATATAAAGTAAAAATAAATAAAAAATAATACCAAGATTTAAATCTGGTCAGCAAATGTTTATATTAGAAAACATCAGACTTAATTCCTCATTAGTATGTTAGCAGTTCATCTTGCAATTTATACCATGCAAGTACTGTATATGTGAGTATATATATTATATATGTGTGTGTGTGTGTGTGTGTGTGTATATATATATATATAATTGTACTTATTATCACATAATAGTCACCAAATACTGTAAAACCAGTGTCAAAGATAACAAATTAATTAGGACATTCCTTATACCTGATTTAGTCAAAGTTAGACAGAAAGAACATAAAAATATAAATAAATAGCTGTAATAAAATATGTAAATATTCGCCATACTAAAGGTATAAACAAAAGACTGTATTGTCTCAGATAGGAGAACAGAAATGAAATATCTGGGATTAGACTGAAAACACCACTAATGATATCCTGTAATAAGGAATACTTTGGGCAAAACTAGTCATTATTATTCCACTATTTGGTGGAAAAGGACACAATTCGAATGACAAACTTTCAGTTCATTTTTA
Organism: Condylura cristata; assembly: GCF_000260355.1. Classification (NCBI taxonomy): domain Eukaryota; kingdom Metazoa; phylum Chordata; class Mammalia; order Eulipotyphla; family Talpidae; genus Condylura; species Condylura cristata. The sequence continues at coordinate 1,138,652 of NW_004567132.1, forward strand.
AAGCCACATAATCTAATGGGGTTCAAGTTCACCGCTGCTGGGGAGCAAATGTGGGTAATTCTCTCAGTTGCTGCAAAATCACTCACATGAGAAGCTGCAGAGAACCACAAATACTTAAGCTCAATCAACTTATCTCCAGACACAGCTCTTAGCCAGTAGGAAAAACTCCAGACTTCCCTTTGTGGTCACAAGGAAGAATGTTCTGGCTTTCTGATGCAAAAATAAAAAGGTTCCATAGTAAAATTAAAGCACATTTTCAAGGGAAGAGGGTACAGAGAACTCACCTGTAAGTTCTCTGAGAGTACCTTTAGAGAAAAGAGTAGAGACTGTGGAATGAAGAGGAGAAATTTAGTAAGAAGAAGAAAGTGATGTCAAAGTTACAGATTAGATGCATTTGCGATTACTACCTAAACTGAAGCACCTAAGTTGTGTCTCAAATGGGAAAACAGACTAGGTAAGTTTTCAAGCTTCCGTTTCTGGAAAACAACTTACAGCTGAACATAAACCAAAAATACAGATTGTGTGTATTTTGTAAGCTTCGGATGAATGGCTTTTTCTCTAAATATCATTTAACCAAAAGGAAAGATCTTTTTCTTTTTCTTTTTTTTTCCCCACATGTAGGTTTACAAATCCCTGTCCTAGAAAAGGAGTTTTAATGGTTAAATATAGCTAAAGTAGCAGACTTGCTCAGGACCCAAGGAAGCCTGTGCTAGGCAACAGCCCATTAACAGACTGGATCTGGGTATTCATAAAATCTGGAAGAAAACCAGACAGCTCCAGGGAAGTATTTATAGCCCACGAGCAGAGGAGTAAGGGGTGGGCAGGACAACTGTGAGTCATGCTTTATTCTGTTTTGCTCAGGGCTCTTATAGAGCCTTTCCTCTGACTAAGCACAGTGGCTGACAGCTGACAGGGCCCAGATACAGAACTGGGATCTAGGGAGGTGATCATGTTCAACATAACCAATTCAAAGCAGCAGGCAAACAAACAAGGTGGAAAAAGAGAGAATGACAGAGTATTGGTGCTCTAGGATGCTTGCAAAAGAATAGTAGGGAAATCAGAAAAATGTATGGGAAAACAGTTTGTCTTTCTCCTTGAGTTCTTCCCTACTGTTTTGCTGTAATCCCTCCTAAGGTTTTTGCCATAATTACCAATTTTAATAGAATTTAACAAAATCTTAGATTTTAAAACTACTTATTTATACAAACATATTTTACATCATTGTTCATTTTTGTGTACTGTATACTTTCTCCTCTCAGATGTAGTCCCCATAAAATTTGCACCACCAATTCACCTGTGAACCATCACCCCGTGAACAGGGGTGTGTTTTTCATTCCTGCTTTGATTCCTCTGCTTCGTCCTCCCTTGCAGAATGTCTTTGATTTAGTTGCCTACTAATTTTTTAACATTATTAGTTTTTTTCCCCCCGACCCCTTATTTGGTTTCCCTATGATTTTAAAAGGATTTATAAGGCAAAGAACACCATTAATGGAAATTAGGAAATCAAAATAAGTTCTAATCCCACTCATGTAGCAAACCTTTTGCGTTATCAAGTACTTCACAACCTCTCTGGCAATCAAGGCAAGAGGGGGGAAAAGGCAGAAAGGCAAGTAAAGGTTTACATAGAATGAAGACTAGTCTCATCGTGAGGCCAATTCCAATATACTCTTTACATGAGCTTGGGAGCTCACCTCCTTACTGGCATGGTTCTGGCACCCTCTGCTGTGCTGACTTAAAGAGCTCCAAGTGTTTTGTCACAACCCTATACAAGCAAGTTCTTAAGTCCTTTTCACCACTTTGATACCATATTGAGTCCCTTGCCCACCCTCTCTTTATGCTGCCTCAGATGCTCAGATTTTCCTTCCCATGAATGGAACTGCCACCCTTCTCACTGTCAAAGTGAGGGCCACCACAACCTCATAGAGGATGTATCCCCCTGGTGCCAAGATCACAACGTAGCTCCTCTTCCCTCCTGTTGTTGTAACCTTCCTGCTCCTGTTCCACCCCAACTGTCACCTGGCATTTTTCCATCCCTTAAGCTGCCCAGGGAAGCAGCTAGGAAGAACTGAAAGAAAGAGAAAAAAGAATCTTTATTCCTTTTGCTAGGATTTTTGTTATAGGGGATATTTGCTTTTGGACAGAGATGAGTTCAAAATCACTGTCCAGTAAATAAAAGTGTCCCCCAGTCAAATTCTTAAAGCTATTTCCAGGAGTTACTACAAGCATGGGAGGTATGTATTTAATGCATCATGAAATAGCCTCTTGGTAGGCTGGCCTGGGAACCTCACTCTCATGAGGTTGTTCCCATTGTTTCTATGGGAAAATGTTGTGTGAATGGCAAACAATTGGCTTACTAATGACCTTTCAAAACAATCTTTCCTTCCTCAAGAATGGTATGTAAAACAGGGAATTATAAAATGTGTTAGACAAAAGAAATCAGGGAGCAGTCGAGCTGTTCTTGGCTTTAATATAATTCTGCATACACATACACATATGTATAGAACATGTATACAAGTATGTAAGGAGTAAGTTGGAAAAAGTAAATTATCTCAGTGGTTTTTCCCCCCACTGTAGTCTGCGTTAGCAGCATAGGTTTAACCAGTCCCAAAAGCGGCCATTTATTATGTAAACAGTTTTCCGTAATGATTAAGAACACGAAGGAAATGTAGACCACATGGTAAATGCCTAGGATCAAGAAAAACAAGCACTGGAGAAGAATCTAAGACACAGAGAAGAGTTAAATGTGGACAGGTATTTCCCTCAGATAATCAATTCCTTAGAGAATAAACGCATCGAGTTCCCACTCACTGCCTGAGAGTCAGGGGAGAGATATCAAACCCTCCTTTATAGAATATGTCAACGGTGTTCTCAGAAGAGGGGAAGTCACACAAACAGGAATCAGGAAGGTATGTGTAGGGATAAGCAAGTGGGGACCTGAGTGGAGAAGCCAGAAAAGCTGTGGTTGAAAGGATTTTGTCTGCTGAGCTCAGTTCTGACAGGGCACAGTCATAAGGCATTGTAGGTTCTGATATAGAAAGATAAAATATAATATATAAATATAATATAAATAATGGAATCTGTCAGGGCATTTCATACATACTTTCCATCTTTTAGGTCAGTGGCTAGCACTGTATCTGGCACTTCAATATAATCCTTGATACTGAAATTTAAACTGAAGAAGAATGCCTCAGAAAGGACAGGAAGCAGAAGAGAAGACTGGGCCATACTACCTCAGAGCGTCTGTTCAGACTGGCTCACCTCATAGAAAAGTCCTTCTGGGAACTGCTGGAAGCACTGCGCACACACAAAGCACTGCTCATGGTACAGCTCGCCATTGCTGTTGACGATCTTCTCTGCAGGGGCAAAGCCACCCCTGCAACGCTCACAGGTGGCGTTGGCAAGGGCGTTGGCCATGTTGCTGTAACACACAAAAGACAACCTCTTCTTAGACTTAAAGCCAAACAATATGACACACTGAGGAGCAATTCTCTCTCTTCACAAAAATCTTATTTTATCAATAAAGTCCAAGTTCTTGTTTGCATCTTAGATACTCTTAAATCAAACTGTTTCCACTTTGTGCTAACATCTAAAGATGCTCTTCCTGTTCTGAATCTCTTTTTCTTTAAAATTTCTGACATTCTTCTTGCTAAATATGCTATGAATGAGTGTCTATGACCCATTAAGTACTTGGACTAAAGATAAAAGTCAATTGTTGCCACTCAAGGAGCCAGAATTTACAGTTTGATGTGTAGCCTAATTAAATACTCATAAGTCAACATTTTTTTAAAAGATTTATTTATTTTTATTCATAAAGAACTGAGGTACAGGCCAGAGATGCGGAGGGTGAGAGGCTTCACCAGAGACAGAGTGGGGAGCAGAACAGGCAGATCGACGAAGTACACTGCTGAGGGGAGCAGCGGGCGGGCCAGGAGAGGTCTGCCGCGCCATGTGGAGCTCCTCCAGGGCAGGTGGGGATCGAACTCATGTGGAAGTGGCTTAAGCTTCTTGGTGCTGTGCTTTAACCCGCTGCGCCACCAGTAAGTGCCCCATAAGTCAACATTTTAAAGACAACTTCTTTCCCCTCTGAGACCAGAATCTAAATTGCATGTTAGCTGAATACCATCTGATAGCCTAGACATAGATGATCCATTTTGAAAGCAACTGTTTAGATGACTTCAAAAAATATATTTATTTATTTATGCATACAGACCAGAGGTGGGGGGTGGGTGAGAGAAAATAGAATGGGGGGCAGAACAGGCTGACTGAATGAAACACACTGCTGAGGGGAGCAGTGGGTGAGACAGGAAATGTCTGCCACACCATGTGGGTCACCTCCCTGGCCAGGGATTGAACTGCTAATGCAGTGGCTATGGATAGCTTCATAGTGCTGCGCTTTAACCTGTGGTGCCACCAGGGAAGGCCGAATATGTAACTCGTAAAACCAACCAAAATGCCCTAATTTTATAATCTGATTGGTAAAACAAATCTTGAACACAATATTATAAAATGTATCAAGATCACAGAATTTTACACTATAAAGACCATTTTACTTACATATGACAAAGTAGAGGTTCAGAAGGGTAGAGTAGTACAATATCACAAAGCTAATTAGCAGTAGACAGGGCTGAGAAAACATGTCTCGCACTCAAAAAATCATGACCAGAGTAAGACTATAATATGAATTTCAAACATTTGAGGATGACCACACCAACACACTTACAGATTAGAAAAGTGAAACCAGGCAGTCAAGTGAACACTGACAAGATCAGAGACTTGGCAACTTCATCAGTAATTCCACCATACCCTTAACTACACAGGAAGCATTCAAGAAATGGTGACAAAGTATTTTTATGATTCTCTGTAATCACTGTGGCTTGGAAGAAGAAAAGCATATAACAAGCTTACAAACAAATATTTAGCCATTCTCCAGTGAATTGCCTGGATTTCATGTAAAGAACTGTTTTGCCTGAAAGGGCTTCAAGTAGAGAAAGTCCCCTGCCAGAAAATCATTGGCAACGCCTTCCTTTATAATTCTGCAAGTTGATTTTCAGATTCCCAATCAGAGTACAAGCTCTACCTGTGGTCTAGTCCCAAGAACAACTTCTGACTACCCACATATGGAAGCAACCCACCTTATAACTCTAGTGTTCTCTTGATCTTCACAATCACCATGTGCGGCAGGTACCCCATCCCAGCTGCCAAAGGATGACAGTGTTGCCTTCTCCAAAAATGAAGTGTTTCTGTTTTACAGCTTTGCCATAACTTACTCTATGTAGAAGTACCATGTTCACAATCCATACTAATCAAAGATTAATTTTACTTACCAGGCTTGAACACATAATTTACATGGCACCCCCCCCCCCCAAAAAGGAAGGGAGGCAGCCTCACCGAAGGGCAAACCATTTTTAAGTGTTATATTAAAATACAATTCTGGTGAATCTCCTACACTTATTCTTGAGTGTGTACTTTCACCTACAGTAAGTTTCCTTTCTAATCTAGAAGAAAAAAGACCGTATTTTCTACATTAAAGAACTTGAGTTAAGAAGAGAAGTCCATAAAATTCCCTTATTTTTCTGACTGAAATAACATAGGTACATTGTGGCAGTTTCGGCTTCCTCTGGAAGGATCCTTCCTCTGGAAGGATCTCTGTTTCTTGCTCCTGACTAAAACCCATAACTGTCCCTGTTGAAGAAAGGCATGTCCACACATACCTTGCAATCCTTATCACTGTTTTGAGATGAGCAAAGATATATAAAACCACTCTGGAAACCAGAAGATGCTAGTCAAATATAAAACATGATTATTAATTTAAAATTCTTTCAAAAGATTCACCAAATCCTCAATAATCTTATTAGAACTCTCCAAAAGCTAGGAAAGCATATTAATTCATCATCCCCAAATCAGCAGCTTACAAAATGTCACTATGACCCTTTCAGGCAGTTAGAAGATCCTTCTCTCCATTCTAAGTATATCTCTATGGGTGGCCATATTTTATTTATATACTGCATGTAAAACAACAGACTACAAAAGGATGAATGCAGAAGCAGATATGAGGAACTGTCTTTTTATTGAGACAGACATTAATAAAATTTGCAAAAATGTAATACAATACCACTCTTTCCACTAAGTTGTTTTAAAAAGTTATTTTTAAAAAACTTATTATTTTATACTAATAATTATTAGCTTGCAGTAAGTTTATTATTTTTAATGACTCACTAAATGTTTAAAATTTTGTTTTAGTTTCTAGGATATGAAATATTGGTAAACAAAAGCCCTCTTAGAACCTCAATAATTTTTAAGTATAAAGGGGTACCATTCATACTTAAACCTTTATCACAGACCTGTTTACACAGATTTCCCCTGCTATTAAAAAGTAGAATGAACATTGGTATGAATTGGAAGGGTTTTGGGGGTGTGTGTGGAGTGGGGGGTTGTCTGAGAATGCTATTCCCATTGATTTACTATGTGGGAAAAATTTAACATTTTCCCAAAACCCCAAAATAAAGTAACAAATCATACCAAGTAGAGATATTTTGCTTCCAGACAGTAGGGAAAATGTACTCATTATGATACTGATTGTTTATGTTCCAGTCCAAATATTAAAATAGAGAAAACAGGAAAACATACTATAGCAAGCATATAGGCTTTCTCACAAGCAGGGAAATAAACTAGTTTTAGATATAACATAACATATACTTTTGAAGAGGTGTATTTTTAAAAAAATAACGAACAGAAAGAGAAACAGAACATTAGAAAAAAAATTCAGAAACTAAATACCAATAATCTCACCAACCTACTGAACTGTTCACATGCCCCCTCCTGTCTTATCTTTAGCCACCTGGCTCTATGCACTTTTTTTTTTAAAAGAGTAGTTTTTGGTTCACTGCAAAACTGAGCAGAGGTACATAGAGTTCCCATCCACCCCTGCACCCACACATGCAGAGCATTCCCCATTACTAACATCTCCTACCAGAGTGGTACATTTGTACAAATAATGAACCTACACTGACCTATGCCGTTTTTACAGCTGATTTTTATATTTAATGGAACACATGACAGAAGTCTTTTTTTAAAAGTCATGGATGACAGGTATAGCTGTCATTTGGTTATTTATATTTAATTGCCGATTTTTTCATAAAAGAATTTTCTGAAAACACTAAAATAGAAATGCTGAAGACAAGGAATACATATATTGGAGAATATAGACTTAAGAAGTCTTTGGTACAGAATCTTCATCTTTGGCCAGTCATGGTTTAACTGATCTCTTCCATAAATCAACCTCATATAGAAAACTTGCTATCATGGAGATTTCTGTTACTCAAGTGCTTCATTTATCAAAGTATGTGAAACAAATATCCTGGCATTAAAATGTAAAAATGTATACAATCAAAAGGCATCCTGAAAGTTCACCAAACATTTTGGTTACTGTATAATTATAATTTCCAACAACTTTACAAAACTGTTACTTAAGTAGCATTGGTTTATAGCATATAGGTTTCAGATGGGTCCCAATTACTATAAAACAGTCCTTTGTGAATTGTGAAAATAAGTAATTGTTGTGATATCACACTAATTAGTGGAAATAGAATCCAGTTAAGCTTTCTATAACTTTTAGTTGATAAATTGGGATTTGCGAGAACTCTAAACTTTCAAATTGAATAAGGTCAATAATCTTATTGAGTTGGCCTATGCTATACTGCACTATTTATATAAAAATTATTTGCTAAATTTCATTTAATAAATTTAACTTTTAAACTTATGGCAAGATATATATGTATGTGTGTGTGTGTCTGTGTGTGTATATATATATATATAATGTGTGTGTGTGTAAATTTATATATAGCTTCATCAACAGCTTATAAATCAATTTTTCATTGTTTCCCTCAACCTGCACTGGTGTATAGAGTTGTAGAAAAGAAAAATTTCTATTGTAAACACAGACAAGGAAAACCCCAAGCTTCCCTTTTGGAATATACAATGAAATATACATATCATGAATCAACTGAAGACAAAGACATTGCTACACTTTAAAGGCAGCATTTTCCTCCAGATATACATTTATCCAGCAGAAATTTTAAGTCTGTCTGTCTGCTGGAATATGCTGCACTGTGAACAGTCCTCCAAGCACCCATCACCCAGGAAAGCTGTTATTGAAAGGTGAGGACATAAGCTTGCAATTGGTTAGCACACTGAAAGCCCAAGAAGGCTAAATCTGGAAAAGGGGGATTTCCAAGCGAGGAGACACTTACAATTTCGCATAAAAGTCACAAAACTCCTTGTAGACTTTTACGTCACTATGCCTGCGCTGCAGTTTGGACTCAGCCCTCTCGTCTTCATTGCCATTAACCTGGTGGGCACTGCTAAGGGCTGTCTGGGGGATTTCTTCATTCTCAGGGATAATACAGGGGCGCATCCTCTCTGGGAACGCCATCCTCCGGTGCTTGTGAGCTCTGAGCACAGACGATAGCAGTGGGACGGGAGGGAGAAGAGAGAAACAATATTCACTCCTCCCCCACTTCCCTACGAGGGACACTCCCACTGTTCCCACATGCGTCAGCACCAGGCCTGCAGGGTAGCTCCTGACCCTTCATGTTAAGAGTTCAGACAGCAAAGCAGTCGGTATGACAAGTCCTGATTTACTGAGGCAGTTGGGAAGTTCTAGAAAACCTTTCACAAAAGCCGTGACATAGTCCTTGCTGGAGCAGCCTTCCTGGTATACTGTGTCCGAAAAAAATGATACAAGGATAGAGAACTACTTGGTAGGCACCCAAGAGAAAGAAATTTCCATGTGCTCTGGTAATCTGTCACCCGAATTTCTATATACGCTAGCACTGTGCTTCTCGACCTTGGTGGGCATAAGTGTCTCCTAGCCCCTGAGAAGTTCTATTTTGAACATGCTCTTTGGTGAGACTAATGGTGCTGGTATATATCCTGAGGGACATCATAATGCCTAGACAGCTCACTCCAGATTCTACAGGAATCTGGGAATCCCTGAAAGTAAGAGCAACAGTCAGCTTTTATTTACTTCAGCAGCTTGTACACAGTAAGTCTTGAATAATGTTGATCCACCTACTTGGCATTCAGCCCAATAAATGGAGCAAAGGAAACAGGACTGCTAGGGTTTGATTAGAAACCTTTGTTGAAATCACAACTAATCCTGTAACTTTGGTGAGCCATTGTTTATCTTTATCATGATTAATGATGCACCAATGGTCTTGGTATACATTCCATACTAGTATTAGCAATGAAGATGATAATACAGTACAATGGGCAACAAAAGGGTTAAGAATCATCAGCAAGTGTTTACTGTCTTATCCCTGTGAGGTGGCATGATTTAAAGATGAGGACACTGAGGTACAAAGAGGTTGAATAACTAGAAAGTAGGTCATGGAGTTGAAATTTAAATCTAGCTAGAATGTTATCACAGCCTATGTTGTTAACCACTATGTGAGAAAATGGTTAAACAGAATATGGGATTAGAAGCAGAAAATATTAATATGGGAACCCAAAAGATCTTGGAGTAGTGGTCAGGAACAATAGACTGAATATTTTTAAATAGGAAAGAAATCACCTCAAGATTTAAATTTTCTGTTTCTACAAAAATTATGTGGAATAGAGGAAGGTTTGCAGTGGGATGAGGAGGAATAATGGATTCTGAGACTAGAAACACAGTGAATTACGGGTGGCATGTTTGGGAAAAGGGAGCCATACAAGCTGACTGTCCACTTTTCCCTCTTAATCTAATTAGCTTCCTTCTGTTTACATTCCTACTTCTACCTATTGCTCCTCTTTTCAGAATTTGAAATCAATCTTTATGAATGGATTAATAAGTTGTGGCATATATAAACAATGGAATACTACTCATAGATCAAAAAAGATAAACTCCTACCATTTGCTTCAACATGAACAGAGTGAAATAAGTCAGAAGGAGAAAGATCGAACTTTCTCGCACATGTGGAATATAGAGAAACCAAACAAATGGGTAGGAAAAAGATAAATTTGCAAGATCTGAAGATCTGGGATGCACAGTGGGGTGGGGTATGGAGAGGTCAAAATGGGAGGGAAGAGCATATGGGATGAGGTATTGAGGTGCTATGGTGATGGGAGAACTATAGGGACTACACATGAGGGGTGAAATCAAATATATCCAAAAATTAACAACAAAGTAAGAAAATAAATCTGAAAACCCAACAGAATCAATCTTTATGTTCATCATCTTAAAACGTATTTACGTCAGTCTAATGAAACAAAGTCCCCATGCATGCAGGGGCTTGCCCTCCCCAAGTAGAAGCTTCCAGACAATGACTTGATGATAAAGAAGGGGTCTCCACCACCATTATGTGTTATCATTAATAATCCAGTTACAACGTGGCCATTTACAAGTAACTTCTGCATAGAAAAAAATTATCCTCCATAAAAAAAGGCTATACTTACCATCTTAAGAGAGACTACATGATCTGCTCAGTCACACATCTAATAAATGGAAGATCCCAAATTCAAACTCAGACTTCTGACTTCAGTACTTTTGTTTTATCTCTTTATAAAATTTAGTCTGTATTCGACATCCCACTGATTGGGAAAAAAATTTCTCACACAAAACTAACAATAAAGGATTGATCACAAAAATATACAAAGAACTGAAACTCAACAAAATAAACAACTCCATCAAAAAATGGGCAGAGAGCTAAAAAGACACTTTTCCAAAGAGGAAATGCAGATGGCCAACAAACATGAAAAAATGTTCCAAAATCACTTGTAATAAGGGAGATGAAAATTAAAACCACAATGAGATACCACCTCACAGCAGTGAGAATGGCATATCTTAAAATGAGTAGCAACAACAAATGTTGGCTAGGAAGTGGAGTGCTGCTGGTGGGAATGCAAACTAGTACAACCACTATGGAAAACTGTTTGGAGTTTCCTCAAACTGCTAAAAATGGAGCTTCCCTACGACCCAAAATTCCACTCCTAGGTAATCTATCCAAAAGGCACAAAAACACTGATTCAAAAAGACACCTGCAACCCCATGTTTATTGCTGCTTTATTTACAATTGGAAAGACATGGAAGCAGCTGAAATGCCCAGAAGTAGATGACTGGATTAAAATGATGTGGTACATATACACAATGGAATATTACTCAGCAAACAAAACAAAACAAAAATAAACACATGCCTTTTGCAGCAACATGGATGGAGCTGGATGGGATCATGCTCAGTGAAATAAGCCAGAAAGAAAAGGAAAATTACTGGATGGTTTCACTCATAGCAGGAGTATAAAGGACCAGGGAAGAAAATAACAATGATAATGAACAATTATATTCCAGAGACATTTTACAGCAGTGGAATGGGGAATGGGATAAAAAACAATGGGGGGAGAAAAGTGCACTGGACTATGGTGATGGCACATGGGTGAACTGTAGGTGGGAGCCCACAGGGATTACGACTGAGATGGAAAAAGGCACAAAATGATGTAAAAATAGACTATCATATTATTTTTAAAAATTTAGACTGTATTAATGCTTCCAATAATTTCTCCACACCTAAGGTAAGAACCTGTCACAAAGACTCTATTTGTCTCCAGCAATATTTTTTACTGTTCTTAATCCACATTACATTTATGATTTGATTGCAAATCATGTCCATTCTCCTGCCAGCAATACCATCAGACCAAAATGTTCTGCTCACATTGAGATAATGCTACTTATAGACTCAAAAAACTTTTAGGGTAGAACACTGGTCCTGTGTGGGTGCTAGGAAACATCCCCTTCCCTTCAGTTTCAATATCCAGGTGACAGCAGACAAATATTCTAACAAATACTCTACCTTTATCCAGTTTCATTCCATTGGTCAAAAATATAACCTTCACAAGGGCAGGAATTGTCTCGTTCATGAGTAGAGCCCACTACTTACTAAGGGTACAGTAGTTACTTGTTGAAATAATGAACTAGGGTTAATGATCCATCTGCTTGATTCAGAGAATCATGAAAACAATGAAAGAGCAAATTAGTCACCAGTCTGCCAAGTACTTTGAGTCAGCAGATCTAAAAATATAACTTTTATCTTATTTACTTCATAACAGCTACTCTTATTTCTGTAAGACTGTAAAAGTTTATGAATCATTGACAGATATCATAGTGAAATACATTATCTGCCAAATAACTAAAAATAATGTAAAAGATCTACAATCAAACTTAAAATTTTTATTCTGAAATACAGTCATAGGAAGTAATAAGGATTGTACAGTTTCCCTAGGCTTACATCTTGAGTAATTAAAACCCAGTATCAAATCCAAGAATCTGATAGTGGTACAAAGTGTGTGTGTAGATTCTGTGTCACTTATCAACACCATAATCAAGATACAGAATGATTCCATCACCAGAACAATCTCCCAGTGCTATCTCTGTCATACCCAATCTCTCCCAGTCTTCCATCCCTAACCTCTGGCAACTACTAATCTGTTTTTCATCTACAGAACTGCCAGAGAATGGGACTGAATCTTTGTATCCCTCCTAAATTACTATGGTGCAATCTGAATCCCTAATGTAATTGGAATTTGGAGGTTTGGTCTTCTGAAGGGCTGGATAAGAGTTAGACTAGGTCATAAGAATGGGCCCTCCTGATACAAAGAACTGATACTCTTGTAAGAGGAAGAGTTGTGTCAGCCATGCACAAATATGGCCAAAAGATGATGTTCGAGAGTCAGGAAGTAGATCCTAAGATACTGTATCTCTGCACTCTAATTATGGATTTCCCAGCCTCCTAGGGAAATGAGTACATATTTGCTATTTAAGTCACACAATCCATAGCATCATTGTTACAATAGCCCAAACGAATAGTAGCATACACAGATACTTATAAATATGGGGCTTTTTAAGGTTGGCTTTTTGCTAGGCAAAGTGTCCTGGAGATCTATCCAAGTTATTAGGTATGGAAGCATAACCTCAACAGATTGTTGTTTTTCATTGCTAGTGGTATTCCATGGTATAGGTTCTGTTATGTATAAAACCATATATATTAGTTTCTGGGTAAACATAGATTTTTATTTTTCTGGGATAAATGTTCAAGAGTAAAATTGCTAAGCTGTATGGCTCATTTCTGTTAGAAACCATAAACTGTTTTTAAGAATAGCTTTACCACTTTATACTGTCTTTAGCAATTGTATGAGAGATTACATTTCTCTACATCCTCACCAGCACTTGTGTTACCATTATTTTTTATTTTTGGTGTTCTAACTGGTGTTTCAATTTTCATAAAATATATGCATTGTTAGCATTTATGCAGATAAGTATACACAAGAAATTATAAATCTCACTCCACCAGTATTAATAAGGAGGGAAATAGAATAATGATTGTATTTTAACAAAATCGAACATCATAGAACAGTTTTGAAAACTAAAGTGCATTTGTATGTTCTACTAATTGTCCCTTTGAGAAAACTAAAGAGCTTACTGAAAGAATAGATTCTTGGTCACCAATAAGATATTATGTTGCCTGGGTGATCTGGTGATGGGAAACCCAAGGGGATTGCAATTGAGATGGAAAAATGCACGAAAACATGTAAAAATAAACTATTATAAAATTTTAAAAATATTATGTTGCCTTTAAAGAAAATGTTTTCAGTCTGTATTTTGTCTTCCCAGGGACCTGAGTATAGCCGGGCTCCAGGTTTTGACTGCTGAGTAAGCCACCAAAGGGCTGTGTACAAACAGGAAATACATCTTAGCCCTCCTTCTGCATCAGCCACTAAAAAATGCTCCATACCTTCAGCTAAGTTGACTCCATGGTATCCTGCTAAATGAATAGTGCTGAAAATTTAGTAAAAAATATCTTATCCCTTCTGTGGTAAGGGGCTTGAAGCAGACAGGAAACTATTTCCTGCACACCCCTGCCCTGCCTGTTTCTCTCTACTTCCACCTGGAACCTATTTATGAGGGTGCTTGGCATACAGTAACCCTAAATAAAACTCTTCAATAGAAGTCATCTTGATATGAGTCGGTATTATGCACAAGGACAGCATGTATTATGGAGATATTTTTAAACTGTTTAATCAGTGTAACAGAATCCATGTGGATGTTAACACAGATTCGTGGCTCTGTCTCTTTGTTTAGAATTTTGCCACACACATTCTTTCTTCCGTTCCTTTCTTGTTATCACCTAAGACTATCCTAACTAGGGACTGAAGGGAAAAGGGAGACTGGGGTTCTAGAGGGAGAAAGGATAGGGCATGAAAGAGCCAGGTCATCTCCTACAGGGAGCTCCTTCTGGTTAGCCTCTCCTTATAAGCAAGGGACCTGACTAGTTGATTCTCACAGCAGAATTCTTAGGGCAGAAAGAATTTTTTCCCACCTTATATGTGTTAATTATGCTGAAACACGGTAGTTATTATAGTGAGAGCTCAACGCCAATGTGAAGGCCTGGACTGGCAAACTCCTGCAGCCGTGAAATCAGAAGGCTTTGGTACTAGAGGTGTCTATGGCAGGAGAAATGGGCAGCCCTTTCTTTAGCAGCTTTCCCATTCAGCCTCACAGCTGCTTTAAAAAATATTGTTCACATTATTCCACCATTTACTTATATTTCTTTACATCACATCAGAACATAAGGAACTTTTATCATGTGCAGCAGACTTAAGTGAGCAGGAAGAAGTATTTGTTGAATTAATAAAATGGAATAAAGACAGACTCTGTTTCTATGAGCATATGATGCAGTTGGGGAGACAATCTATGAGTAAGTAAGGGTTTTTCTACCATTCAAGCATATCATAATGCAGATTTCTACTTCACTGCTGAGTGGTATGTAAAGATCAATAGTCATGTGGCCACTGAAAGGTTAGGCAGCACTATTCACTCAAAAGGACTGTGGACTGTGTGCAATGACGTTAGTTCATGAATCATTTTTCTTATCTTACTACCATCCACCTTACAGAGTGAAAAGAAAAGTGGGTTAATCTTGGGAATAATCTTGGGAATAATCTTCCCAAGAGAATAGGAGGTAATTGAAGGGCAACTAAACACCACTGCTGAACTTTGATGTTCAGGCATGTTACTTTTAAGCCATTTTGTCGGTAAGTCATTCTGAGAAATGCAAATGGTCCTTTAAAACTTTGGTTGCACCCCATCAAAAATGGACAAAAGAGCTAATAAGACACTTCTCCAAAGAGGAAATGCAATCCACCAACTGGCATATGAAAAAATGTTCAACATCCCTTGTAATAAGAGAAATGTTAATCAAAACCACAATGAGATACCATCTTACATCAGTAAGAATGGCACATAATAAAAAAAAAGCAACAAAAAATGCAGTGTCCATATGACCCAGCAATCCCACACACACCTAAGTAACTACCCAAAAGACAAAAACACCGATTCAAAAAGACACCTGCACTCCCATGTTTATTGCTGCTTTATTAACAATAGGAAAGACATGTTCAAATGTCCAAAAGTGGACGACTGGATTAAAAAGATGTGGTACATACACACAGTGGAATATTACTCAGCAATCAAAAAGATAAACACATGCCTTTTGCAGCAACATGGATGGAGCTGGAAGGGATCATGCTTAGTGAAATAAGCCAGAAAGAAAAGGAAAAATACCAGGTGGTTTCACTCATAGCAGGAGTATAAAGGACCAGAGGAGAAAATAATAATAATAATAATAATAATGAACAATTATATACCAGAGACATTTTACAGGGGTGGAGTGGGGAATGGGATCAAAAATGGGGGGGATGCACTGGACTATGGTGATGGCACTCGTGTGAACTGGTGGTGAGAAGCCCATTGGGATTACAACTGAGATGGAAAAAGGCACAGAATGATGTAAAAGCAAACTATTATATTATTAAAAAAAAACTAGCATAAAAAAATGTTGGCGAGGATGTGGATAAAAAGGAAATCTTCTACACTATTGGTGGGAATGCACACTGGTACAACCACTGTAGAAAGCTGTTTAGAGGTTTCTCAAACAGTTAAAATGGAGCTTCCATATGATCCAGCAATCCCATTCCTACATATCTACTGAAAGGACACAAAAGCATTAGTTTAAAAGGACACCTGCACCCCTGTTTATTGCTGTCCTATTTACAATGGGGAAGATGTGGAATCAAGCCAAATGCCCAAAAATAGATGGCTGGATCAAGAAGATGTGGTACATATACACTATGGAATATTACTCAGCAATCAATAAAGATAAACCTGTACCATTTGTGACAACATGGATGGAGTTGGAAGGAATCATGCTTAATGAAATAAGCCAGAAAGAAACAGAAAAATACCAAATTCAGTGTAAGAGATCAGGGGGAAAAAAAAGTAATTGTAATAAAATAAAAATAAAAATCAACAAACAACTATAAACCAGAGACATTTGATAAGGATGGAAAGGGGAGTAGGATGAAAACTGAGTGATGGCACACAGGTGAACTGATGGTGGGAAGTCCATAGGGATTACAACCCAGTTGAAAAAATGTACACAATAAAGAATGATGTAAAAAACACACATACATAAACAAACAAACTGGTTGTACAATCATAAGAATAACATATATGTGAACCGCCTTGATTGAAATCACTACTACCACTACAGTAACATCTAAATAGTCCTTGAAATAGAATGGCAGGCTGTTTTTAAAAACCTGGAAAAAGCTAGTCTTGTCTGTGGGCTTGTTAGGGGGTTATTTCTGAAGAACTAGGATCTCTTAAGGCGTAATTCCTTAAGGGTGTTTCCCAAGAAGGTCTATAAACTGATTAGAATCACCTTGGCTTATTTGAGTCAAGAGAGTCAACAGGACAGGTCTGCAACCCAAACATCCCTTAAATTCATCCAGAGTAGAGAAAATTATATTTTTAAAATTCAACATTTTTTTTGTCACTTGTGTGCTAAACTTTGTCATTTACTGGATGACCTACTGTGCAGTGTCTTGGTCCGCTTGTGCTGCTATAACAAAATATAGATTGGGTGTCTTTAAAACAACAGAAGTCTAATTTGCATAGTTCTAGAAGTTGCCAGTTGAAAATCAAGGCGCCAACATGGCTAAATTCTAATGAGGGTTCTCTTCCCTTCTTCTTGGTTCAGAGTCCTTGCACTTACTTTCTCACTGTATCCTCACTTTGGTGGATGGCTTAAGGCAGGTGGGAATCGAACTCATGCGGAAGTGGCTTTAGCTTCTCAGTGCTGTGCTTTAACCCGCTGAGCCACCAGGAGGGCCCATTTTATTATTTTTAATTAAAATTTTTTTCTAATAGCAATGACTGAATTCTGTATATTACTACTAAACATTTCATCTTTGTGGATTTTTAATCAAGCTGAACATTTTAACTAACTACCTCTAAAATTCTATTCTAGGAAAAAAGGAAGTGCTATTGTTTACCTCACTCCACAGATAGATGTACATTTTGTGGATGACTTAAACCAAATACTTGGCAATAACAACTATCAGAATGAAGTTTTTCCAACATCAAAGTCTTCACTCAAATTATTGTGATGGTCTGGTTAAGTTATTATATGACATAATAAATTATTTTCATTTTGATTCTCTATCCCACTCAAGTGGAAAATGTTAAACTGATGTTCCTCTACAACTAAAAACAAAACAATCATGATATGCATGCTAAGATAATAAAGCCAGAAAGTTCTTTCTCATCTCCCAGCTTTCGGGACAAATGCGCTGTAGACTTTTTTTTTTTTAAGTGAGGAAAGAGACGCAGGTTGGCCAGAAAACGATATGGAATTAGCTTATGGCCATTTTTGCCATATCAAAATTATTTTCTAATTCCTAATTTTATAAGCAAAAAGAACAGGAGCAAGAGCGTGAAAGAGAAATATTATGCATCTCTCTTCAAAATAACTGAAAATGAAGACAACTGCACATCTGTTGAGTGCATACACTGGTGCTGCTTTTCTGTATCCTGCTGAAAGCCAGGCATAACCTTTAAGTATGTTAGAAATAAATAAAGAGATTAAGTGAATAACTTCATCACCTAACAAAGATGAAAAGAATAGGTTGCAACCAGTGAAGGCTATTTGCATCTGATTTTAACAGCCTTCAAAATGAGACTTGCTGACAATTTAAAGACCATCATTGGAGTTGGAGACAGATTTATAGCATCCCAAATCTTGTTCTATTTTCAAAAAATGGTGTTGAGATGCCTCATAAGGAAAATGAGAGAAATGTAACTCCATATCAGGTCTTAGAAAAACTAGCAGACATATTTCTAGTAACAGAATTGAAAGACAGCAAAAGAAGGCAAGGTAAGTTTCTTCTCTGTTATCTAGAGAACACTGTCCTGGCTTTATTATTCTTGAAAAGCACCGGCAGAAGGGTGGCTATTTGGGGGACAGAAGGCAGAGGCCCCCAGGGACAGCATTGTGTGTACTGTGCTGTGCCTTGGTGCCACAAAGGCTCTGTGACAAGGACATGGCCTAGAAGTGCTCTACAACACAAAAATACTCTGCAGCCAACATGAAGTATTGTGAATACAGTTGTCAATCAATCTTTTCTTTTTTTATTTTTTAAAGATTTATTTATTTATGCACACAAGAACTGGGGTGGAGGCCTACATTGCAATGGGTGAGAGGATTCACCAGAGACAGAGTGGGGAATAGAACAGGTAGATCTACCAAAATATACTGCTGAGGGGAACAGCGGGTGGGTCAGGAGAGTTCAGCCAAGCCATGTGGGTCAGCTCGTTGGCCAGGGATTGAACTTGTGCTACAGTGGCTGTGGATAGCTTCATAGAGCTGTGCTTTAACCCACTGCACCACAAGTTACTCAATCTTAAAAAAAGTTAACACATGTTGTCGAGCACTTAATGGCCTATTTCTTGGGAAGTACATCTCCCCGGATGATCTCAAGAATGACTTTCCAGCATTATCAACCAAGAAATACCCACTTCAGCCTATGCAGTACTGAGAGTCTGGGGAAAGTGAAGAAGAGAAACTGAAATAAAAGTCATCATGTAACAAGTACAGGTTTCATGGACTCCGCCCCCACTCCAGATAAGGGAACTACTAATCCCATCAATAATAAGGGGAAGCAAGCTGGGATGTGAGGGCGGAGTTGAGTAGCCAGGTTGGGATAAAACTGGACATGTGGGCTCTGGGGGTCTCTTGGCATGGTGGTTCGTGCCTGACTGTTTTGGCTCTGGATTGGTTTTTAGAGTGCTGGTGGAGTCCAAGTAAGCAGAACTGGTAGGACATTCTAGCTTAACTTGTATTTCTCTCCCTCTTTCCCTGGGTTATTCCTTTACCTTTCTCCTTATAAATAAATCCATTACTTAGCCTTTTTGAGTGTGTCCATAATACGACTGAATCGTAAGCATGCGGGTGAAAACCCACAGACAGGCAACCCAAATCACATTGGAGTGCCCTGTAACAATCACAGCATTCTTCCTTTTTCCATGATACTCTATTGAGATAAACACTTCTACTTTATCCAGAGACATTCTGAGTCACCTGAAGGAAAAAAGAACAGGTGGAAGATATGTAACACCCATCCCTCTCCTTGTATCACAACAGAATTGACTTGCTTCCTACAACTTGCTCCCCTGGTGCTAAACAAGGCAACTCACCAAACAAAGAAAAATAGAAAATTAGTCTGGGAAAGAAGCAGTAAAATATGTAGGAAAAAGGCACCAGCAATTAATAACAGAAAATATGACTTAAACAAAGGGGCAGTCTGCATTTCTTTAAGTTCTAAATGTCTCAAAAATGTGAGATGGGTCCAGGATCAGTGGATTGCACTGTTTTGTTTGATAAACTGAAAATTTCCTCATACTCATCAGCCCACATGTAACATAAAATATTACAGATATTTTATAAAGGCAGAGATATCTTACATTTCTACCATCTTGTATAAGCACTTAAACATGTTGATGTCTATTTTAAAATACATACACATATATATGATTTTAAATAAAAACATATTGTCGCAATGCGATTAATTTAGAAGAGTCCTTAATAGTATCTTCAATAGTGAAGTTCCAGTACTGGTTGGCAGATCTAAAAAGGACATTAAGTTCTCTGGGTAAACACCACAACCCCCTTTTCCCAAACTTTTTGACCTGAAACCCATTCAATCCTCATATTCCTAACTCAAGTTCTTCTCTACGAAGCTTTGAGCTTTCCAGCCTGTAATTACCTGTTTAAAGTCTATAATGCTCACCACCCTGTTCAATAAGGTGCTCCTTATCTCCTCAAACACACCACAAGCCCCTTATTGTATATATCTTCATTTATTTATTTTTAAAGATTTATTTATTGATGCATACAGAGCTGGGGTATAGGCCAGAGGTACAGGGACGGCAAGAGGATTCACCAGAGACAGAGTGGGGAGCAGAACAGGCAGACTGACAAAGTACACTGCTGAGGGGAGCAGCGGGTGGGCCAGGAGAGGTCTGCCGCCGTGTGGGTCACCCCCAGGGTGGGGATGGAACTCATGCTGAAATGGTTTTACCTTCTTAGTGCTGTGTTTTAACCTGCTGCACCACCACAGAGGGCCCAATGTATAAATCTTTATTTCTTTCAATTTGGATACCTCAGCCTAGATCTCCTTGAAAAGTTGTTCAAGTGCTCTCTCCTCTAAAACTCAAGACAACTGAATCTAGCTAGTGAATGTCAGCATGATTTTCTTTTCTCAGGAAAATTAATTCACCTCACTTATGTTTACTTCAATTTGAAACCTACAAGTTCTCTTTCAAATTTCTTCTCACTGTATTCCTATGGTTGCTCAAATAAGCAGAGTGTTTGTTCAAATGAAAAACATTCTTAAAATTCTTTTTATAGGTTGGGCAATTTTTCTCTGAGTTTTTAAAAACATCTTTGCTGGGAGCCATTTCTGTAGCAGTTCCTTCATTTTTCAAACCACTTCTCCGTGTTACTCATGTTATTCAGGTAAAACACTAACACATACTCTCACCCTTAGATATCTTTTTAAAAAGCTGTATTGTGCCTAAGACAAGTCTGAGGATGTCTTATATATCAAATATCAAGCAATAGCATTTTGGCCTAAAGTGCTGAAAGCCCAGTTTAACAGGTAAATTCTTGTGTGTGTCTATGATTTTATAAGGCTGTGATGCCAGTAGCACCCAACTTTCTGGCTCTAATTGACATTCTTATTTTAGTTCTGACTCAGCCAGGGATATCTCACTGAACACTGACCTTCAGCTAAGTTGGTAGAGGAAATCAGTGGGTGTTTTTAATTTTGTAACTAAGTGTAACAAGAGGTGTATTTTCTTTAGTGAAAAGGTAAAACAAAACAGAGTTTCAGTGGAAGGACAGAAAAGTAAAACATGTTACTTAGGTCAAGTGGAAACAATTTTTTCTGATTTAAGCCTGCATTTTTCATTGCCAATTGCTTTCTTTTTAACATGAAACATACTTTCATGTATTTTTTTTTCATGTATTTTTTACTGCACTAAGCAACATTTAAAAATATTGTACAGGAATAAGTGGAGGAACAGATTATCCTACCCCCCAATTTAAAAGAGATTAACTTCCAATTCTTTGAAGTATACAGAAAGTCAAGGAATTATTTTTTCTCAAAAATGATCTAAAGATGTAGAAATGATATCAGGTTGTAGAAAGGCCCTCCTGCGCACTGCTGCCAATGACATGCTGTTCTGAACATAGTTAAAGCGTCAGTTTCCTAGATATCTTCTTCATACTCCTGGTCTTCTGACTTTTGTCCCTAAGGTGTGGATTTTTGAAAGCAGTTTATAGGGCTAGGCAACAAACTTTACATATATATATATATATAATATATAAATGTTATATAAACATCATTTTGTGCATTTTTCCATGTCAATTGTAATCCCCATGTGCTTCCCATCGCCAAATCACCCATGTGCAACAAACTTTTTATTAAATCCTTTTAGTTCTTCTCAAGAAGTCATTCTATAAATCTAGCCATAATATATAAAAGTAGAGTAAATATGGCTGCAGACAGACCCATTCATTTTCTGGGTAGAGTATCACTGAAACAGCTTGAATGTGCCCATATGGAGTTATTGCCTGCCCTGTGAAAGTGGTCTTTCTCCTTTGCAAGCTGATGCAGAGGCTTTTCAGTAAAGGACGCTAAGATCTGCTGGAGGAAAGGGGTTTGTATGTTGGTCCTGGGTTCTGCATGCTCCCTTGGCAAACTTCTGGATACAGGGCTTTCTCTGGCATCAGCTTCCTACTGCACACAGAGCTTCTTCAGTGTCTAATTCCTGCAAGCATGGTAGTCAGAAGCAATCAGTGGCAGGCAGCTTCGCTGGCAACAGACCCTGGTGACTGCAGCAGAGGGCCTCTGCTCCTGCAGTGAGAAGCAAAACTGACCCCTCTACAACCTGCACATTGCCTGCTGAGTCCTCCACTCTCAGCAATTCCAAAGTAGAGGGCACTGTACTGGCAACCTGGAGGGAAAGTCTCCTACAAGCCTTTATTTTTAGCAAGTTTCTCTGGCATAACATCATGGTGACTTCTCTGCCATTCTGGAGACTGACTTGGGTGGGGATGTCGGGAGAACTTTTCCTTGGGGATCCTATTTCAACTCTGGAATGGTGGCTACTCCCTAAGAGCTGCTAGTCCTATATTCTTCAACCATTTCTCTACTTCCTATGAGCCAATTCCTTACTCTATCTTCTGGTTAGAGTTAATATTCCTTCAGTAATCCCTTCAGTAATCTTTATATTAAACTTTACTCATACAACTTATTATATGTGCTTTTTCTGATTGGGTCTTGAGTGAACCCATACAGATAGGAGGCCAAAGCCAGGAGTCTTTAAATGTCTGTTCTCAGATACCAGGTGTCACTGACCACGGCACATTCTTTAAAATTTCAGTTTTAATTTAAAACTGAAATTACATTTGAAACTAGAAAATAAAAACTAAAATAAAAGGACAACATCACAAAGTTGTCAGAGGGAGTGCTCCAAATCAGTCTTTCCTGTTCTTACTTTCTTTAAGCCAGAAGACATAAATGGATGCACTGCCCAAACCCAAGGCCAGAGAATACAGCAGCAACCCCCCCCCAAATATAAAGCAGGCACCCCTAATTGTCAAGTCAAAGGGGCATATTTGGGGACCAACCAATCTGGGTTACTATAATACTTTTCACACTGGATGTTGCTCCATGAAAGAGGCAAACAGGAACACACACCTTCATTTCAGCCCTCAAGAAATTAAGGAGAACAAAGAATACTTGGTATGCATCAATTTTGAGAAGGATGGAAGAACTGCAAACTTCTTGAGTATTCACCACACACCAAGACACTAGTTTCTTGGTCATGGCTATCCCTGTCTCCCTTTGTCATATTATTCCAGCTGTATCATAATTAAACAGCAGCCTTCTTTCTAACAGACCCTCAATTTTAGAAAACTTGTGGTAAAAAGGACCATGTACACAGCTTAACACTGACATTCGTGTACCTCTCCAGAAGTGTGGTCACCGATGCTTAAGAAAGCACCTTTTAGGGCCTGAATGTGAGGCTCTGAGCTTACAACATCATGTTTTGAGCTTCCACACTTTCTGGGGGGTGAGGGGAGTGTCAGGTAAAATCTAAAATGTAATACAATAATGATCTAACAATTTCTGTCTCAGAATAAGCTTTTGTGAGATGATACATAACCTCAGTACTCTTCCCCTTCCTCAATACCTACCTACCCACCTCTCAATCTCCATACAGAAAAAAATCTGAGGAAAAGGCAGACAGGCACAAGACAACTAAGGAAAAAGCTTAAGGAAAGAAACAGCAAGAAGGATCAAGGAATGTGTCAGATAGTTGTCACTGACATATACATACATGTGCCTTTGTGCACATGCATGTCTTTCAATATTTAGTTACTTAAACAATATAAATGGAAAGTAAACCTTCCTGACTATAAGGCAAGGAGGTTACCTGCTCTAACCCTTTTATAAAAATAAAGCCTACAGGCCCTCCCTGGTGGCACAGTGGGTTAAAGCACTGCACTGAGAAGCTAAAGCCACTTCCACATGAGTT
>NW_004567132.1:1162967-1187547 GCF_000260355.1 Condylura cristata
AAGTTGAGAGCCCCAAGCTCAGGGAAGGCAGGGTTTTTATTACAGAAGAGGGGAGTTTCAGCTCAGCAGAGGGGAGTTTTAGCTCAGCAGTACATTAATTGGCTGACATTGAACAAAGTTATCTTGTCTTAACCCGGTTGGTCTATCTATGCATGTAAGATGTGATCTTTGCCACTCAGCCCACATACCTTAGGACATGGTGCTTTCCTGATATGTACTGGTTACCTGCCTACTTGCTAAGTGGCTGTTGCTATGGGATGAGCAAGATTAGGACATTTACAGTTAAACTTGGCCTTGGTGCCTTGTTGATAACCTAGGCCTGGCTGGTTCAGAAGCATTCTGAAGTCTGTCATGGCGTCAGTTTGGTCTTTCAACTTGAGATTTCCATGTCTCTCAATCCAATCTCTTTCTTTCTTTCTTTCTTTTTTTCAAAGATTTATTTATTTGTACATACAGAACTGGGGTACAGGCCAGAGGCTCAGGGGTGACTAGAGGTTTCACCAGAGACAGCGGGGAGCAGAACAGGCAGATCGATGAAGTACACTGCTGAGGGGAGCAGCGGGCACGTCAGGAGAGGTCTGCCACGCCATGTGGATCACCTCCGGGGCAGGCGGGAATCCAACTCAAGCGGAAGTGGATTTAGCTTCTCAGTGCTGTGCTTTAACCGGCTGCGCCACCAGGGAGGGCCTCAATCCAATCTCTTTCGTATACATTTTGAGAATTTCACTTTCAAATAATGTTAAGGAGACGTTCTTTAAAAAAAAAAAAAAACTTTAATAATTATCAAAGACAAACATCCTAGGTTAAGTAGGGCTCCTATTTCTTTCTATCCTTCTCCCACCAACCTCCAAATACCAGAAATGGCTGAAATTCAAATTTGCTTTACCTGTCACTGATAGGCATGTGGCAGAGGGAAACTGTCTGGTACTCTGCTATGTACCTAACTATTTTACAGGTGACTGGGTGAGGCACAACCACTGATGAGCCTCAAATAAATGGTAAATTATAATGTGATAGTTAAGTAAGAGGGAAAGGTTAAAAATCATAACACATAAAGAAATTTTTTGACTTTGATTACTGAAGACTTCAAACATATATTAAACAACTGAGAGTAGTAAAATGAATGCCATCCAGCCCATTAGTCAATGGCAAAAATTACCAAGTCAATTTTTTTATCTGTTCTTCAAATATAAAGTACGTTGAGAAGCAAGTTCCATATTTCATATAATTTGATCTATAAATTCTTCATCCTATAACCTTAGAGTACATTTAAGTTTTTTTATTTCCATATGGGTATAAAATAGTATAGTGAATTTTGAGGGGGAACTGATACGGAGATTATAAGCTGTACCTGGATTCTTGAGATAATAAATGCTCATTGTTTAAGCCAGCAGTCAGTTTCCCAGAGGACAAATCTGGCTAATCATCTGCTCTTGTAAATAAACTTTTACTGGAACACAAACAGCTATTCCTATTCACTTATACACACTAATGCATACAAAACAGGATTTAGGCCTGAAAAAGCCTAAAATACTTATTAAATTTGGCTCTTTACAGAAAGTTTGTCAATTCTATTTTTTTTTAATATTCAAAAGCACAGGTTTATTATATAAAAAGGGAGAGTATAGGACACTTACACAGATACAAATTTGCAGAAAAAAGGCCTCAAAAGGGACAGATTTGTTACAGGAAAGGCCTGCATAGTGATAGGCAGGAGGCCTTGTGAGGAGGGCTGCCTCTTGCTTTGCAAAGGGAAAAGGTTGGTGAAGAGAAACATGTACATAGTCACACGTGGGCAGAAGTTCTGCTGCCAAGGTTTGTCAATTCTTGCAGTTAAATTTTGGGGTAACTTACTATTCAGTCATAGATAACTAATATACTGTGCTACAACCGTGTTTTGGCCACTCCTCTAGCAATACTGTACATTCTAATTTCTGTATATTTGGTTATTATTTTTACCATATAATAGATTCAATGCTAGTAGATAATGAATGTTTTAATTAATTAACTTAGCCGCCCCATTTCACTAGCACATAGTAGGATCTTAATGAACATAAAGTATTAATTTATGCTCAGTCATGAATTACATACCTTAGGGTAAATGGAAGTTATCAGATTCACCACCCCCTTACCACAATTAGCATCTATGATCAACACCTGTGGTCTTACTAAACTAGTGCCTGATGACGGCACCTGAAGTGTGTGGTGTGCGCATGCGTGAGTGGGCAGGCGCCTCCCCACAGAGAGCCTAAGCAAGTACCAGGAGCAGAGGCAGAGAGCAATAGAGACCATTAGAGGCCTCCAGAGAGAGTGAAGATTTGCCAGGGCTAGGAGGCCTGCCAGCTACTGCTCCCTGAGCCCCTATCCTGCCCTTTACCTGGTAGTTTCACTACAAATGGTGTAGAAAACATTAAAAACCTGAAAAAAGCCACAGAGGGCTCCAGGATTCTCCTTTGCCTCTTCTGTGCCTGGTTGTTGGCACTAAACACACTAATGCAGAAAACTCATAATCTTACATTATATAATTTAAATAAAGTCTGACGAAACAACAGTTTGTCATGGTTTAGTAGTTAATATTTGAATAGCTAGTTTCTGGTTGAATCCATTTTAAATGTATTTGCTGACTGCCACATGAAAAGTTGATTCCAAATACAGGAAACTTTTTTATCTTTTAAACTCAATATAATTTCTTAAAATTTGTTTTAAATACTTGTAACATCAATTTTTCTCTGATATTTCTAAGATAATGGCTATTAGTTTTTACTATGAATCAAAAGTTTTCTAGCATCTGGGAGTTTACTGAAATTTTCCAAAACACTAGAATTTCAGCTTTGTCCCAACAAATTCTATTAGAACAATTAAAGATGGCAGTGGCTACTAGCAAACATAATTAACAAAAAAAAATCTAGACGCAACGATTGATTGTAACACCCCAGTTTGGTTCCTTTCACACTGTTTGCCATGGCAGGAGGACATATTTTAGCGAATATAAAAACCTGGATATAAAAGTTTGAATATATTCATTTTGAAACATAAATTTTTAGCTTTTTTAACCTATATATTATCTAGCAAGTATCTCTCAAGAAGCAGCACAGAAACTGTTTTGTTTTATTTCAACTTTATTCCACCAGCATGCTAGTAGTTAACTTTTATTTTTCATGAATAATAATTCCTACTGACTTTATAAGTTAGTAGGAAAATGCAAATTAAAACCGCAATGAGATACTGATACAAAATGTTGAAAGCCGCAATTTCTTTTCTTTTCTTTTTTTTTTAAACCATACTAAGTGTTGGTGAGGAGATGAAGAAAACAGAATTCTTAGATACTGCAGGTGGGAATGCAAAACAGTATTGAAAACTTCTGAAAAGTAAAGTATACCTACCAACCAACCCAGTCACTTCACCCAAGAAAATTGAAAGCATATGTCTATACATTGGTTGATATATTAATCAAATTGGACATTAAAAATATACTTTATTGAGGTTTATTAGTTTAACCTCAAATAAACCTTTTTTTTTTTTAAACAAAACAAAACTGCACATTGGAATGATCTTCAGTCTTTCTACACTGCAGTAGGAACAGGCCATTGTTACAGATTGACTTATACCCCCTAAAAAGGTATGGGCTGATACCCTACTTCAGTGCCTATGAGTATGATCTTATTTGCAGTTACAATTAAGAGACATGTTAAGGTGAGATCATACTCAGATGGAGCAGCCCTTAATCCAAGAGACTAGTGTGCTTAAAAAAAGAGAGAAGAAACCGAAATAAGACACACAAAGGGAGAGGATGGCCATGTGATGGAAGAGTCACATTGGGGTGATGATATATCATGACAAGCCAAACACAAAGCACAGTCAGCAACCACCCGGGAGGTCCAGGAGGCAAGAAGGATTCTCCCCTTCAGGCTTCAGAGGTAGCATGGCTCTGGCAACACATTTATTTCTGACTTGTGGTCTCCAGACTCTGAGATTGAAAGATTTTTCATTTGAAGTCACCAAATTAGTGAACTATATTAAAGATGATCTAGGAAACTGACACAATCACTAAAAGACTCAAAGAGTTTTATATTTAAATGAGACATAATCACTTCTAGAGGAGATTTTCCATTAAAAGAATATAACAAACGTTTGTTTTAATAATAGAATGGCTACTGGGCTGCACAAATAAACAACAAGTGGTTCTATTTCTAAGACAGATACACATACACTTGTAGATACATAATAAAGCTGCTTCATTTTAATAGTATCTATCCAAAGTAATGTAGGTAAAGTCCACATTTAAGTCAACTGCTACTTTTTTGTTTTTATAAGCAATTTATAACAGATATGTTAAGATTTTTTATTTCTTTAAACCAACTTTATCAATTATAATGATTAAAATCTTAGTAACTAATTGGCTTTCTTAGGTCATTCAGAAAATTTTATGTGCACTGACAACTTATAAACATTCTGTGAAAGCTGAGGTTCATTACTAAAGCCTCTGAGCAATGTAGAAAAATATAAAAGGAACCCTTACCTAAAGACTTTTCACTTGTTTCTTTAATTTTTAAGCATTAACTCTGCGACTTTTTAATTTCAGCATATACTACCCTCAACTATACAGAAACCATTTAAGTGACAAAAAACATATTTCCCTTCAGAAAATCAACTTCCCAAGCTACTGAAAAAGAAATACAAAATGATGATGACCTATATTTTGGTAAATACAGTCCTCTTGGAGGCATCAGTGTGTTCTGTATTTAAAGCATCCATTAACAAAGACTAGAAAAGTAATCAAAGTAAAAGGGATTTAAAAATAAGAGGTATCTGGAAATCACTTTAGTTTCTCATCCCTTTATTCATTCAGTGAGTTACAGATAATGACTAGTAACAACCTGCTAGGCAATGGGGTAGATAATGGAAATGCAAAAAGAGGTGAGGCCTGTGGTCTTGAACAATCCTCTTTACAATCCTCTTTATTAATGGGGGTAGGAGGATGAAAGGGGTGTGCCTGTATAATCAATTATAATAGTATGTGGATTATACATTTAAATTTTTAAAAATTAGATTTAATGGGCATATAACATTGTATAAGTTTGAGTTGCACAAATGTTCTAATAGTTTATATTTGCAGTAAGATTACAATAGTGTCATTGAATACTTATTTATGTCACATAATTTCTACTTTGTGTTGACAACAGTTAAGATCTAATCTCTTAGCACCTCTGAAGCCCTTACTACAATATTATAGACTATAATCACTACTTTGTACGTTAGTGCTCCAGCACTTATCACTACTAGTTTTCGTTTGTGTCCTCAAGTGCCCAATTCCCCAATTGCCCTCAGCGCCTGATAAATGCCATTCTGTTGTTTTCACAAGTTCACTTACTTTTTTAGATTTCATACATAACTAATACAGTATATGTCTTTGATTTACTT
Source organism: Condylura cristata (assembly GCF_000260355.1). Classification (NCBI taxonomy): domain Eukaryota; kingdom Metazoa; phylum Chordata; class Mammalia; order Eulipotyphla; family Talpidae; genus Condylura; species Condylura cristata. Next base: position 1,168,389 of record NW_004567132.1, read on the forward strand.
CACATGGCATAACAGTTTCAAGAATCACCTATTTTGTCACAAATGGTAGAATTTCCTTTTTCTCATTACTGAATATTCCACTGCATATATATATAACACACACACATGCATTTATGTGAGGGCTATTAGCTTATCAGTGTTGCTTTCTAAAAGGTTACCACGTATTGTGCTTGCTCACATTAGAAAACATGGCTACCTTTCAGGAAGCAATAACAGCAAACTGATAACTCTCTTACCAAAAAAGAAGACATATTTTCTATGTATTATGAGATATGATGATTGCTAATAAGATTAAGCATGTTTTCACTGGATCACTAAATAATGAGAACAGATAAAAATGGCAAAGCTGCCATTTTTATCCTCCTTAGTTATCTAGTCAACTACATTTCTAACACTAACACAAAAAACATTGTTTAGCCAAAAGAGGCAAAAAAAAAGAATCAGCAAATTGCAAAACAGGTACGGAAGGAAATGGACATGCTAGAATGACCTACTCCAATCTCAAATGAACTCAGAGCACTGACTTGTTTGAGTCAAGGACAGCAAACTAACATTACAATGATCAACTCTTACAGCCTTAGATTCTTCTTCCTTCCTTACAAGATAAAGTCATACACACACACACACACACACACACACACACACATGCACGCACACAAAGTTTTAACTGCAGCACTTATTGATTGAGTCTACAGGCCTCGATCAATGGCAATCTATTATTCAGGAACTTGTGATCTGAGTGCTGTTCTAGTCTCAAACCGCGTCAAGGACATTCCCAATACTTCAGTGATTATATACTGTATCTAGAAAGATACAAATTCGCAAGGCTTCTTAACTAAACAGGATTTAAAGGCTACTTTTCTTGGCACTTCCTTCTAGTTCTGGTTATCCATATATGTCACGAAAAGGGCAGCAAAGGAACATATTACTGCACTAAGTCAGCTTCACAGAGATACAAATCTCTAAGTACATTTTCTTGTCCACATTATTTCAACAGACTGACACAGCCCTGATTTTATCCAGGCACAATAAATCTAACTAGGAAGAGGAGTGGGGAGGGCAGATATGTAGTTAAAGGAACAATAGAGGAGATCTAAGTGTTCTTTACCTTAGCACATGACTGGAAACTAGTGACCAGGTCAGCCAGTAAACACTTTTGCTGGCACACAGGTCTGTGTCACAACTCAACTCTGCCACTGTAGCAACAAACCACCATAGACGACATGCACAAATAAATATAACTTATTTGTGGAGGTTGATGTCATGAAATGTGTGTGTGTTGCAAAAAAATGAAAAAATGTATATATAAAAATGAAAAAATTAAAAAGTCATCTTAAGTTCATAGGTTAGATAGTGCCTAATAGTCATAGTTCACCAACTCTGCATTATTAAACTATGTAACTATGTTTTGGATCAAGCTAGCAAAGACTTGAATTTTGAAGTGTCCTCAATTGGTTTATATTTGAGGCAGAGCAAAAGTGACTGCAGAGTTTTTGGAGGATGGAGTGAGGTAGGTGTAAAGTTTAGTTTTGTTTTTCAATAAGTTTCCTTAAGAAATACTGGGTATGAAATAATTTAAGAGAATCAATAGTTACAGACCAAATACATATACCCTAGATATTAATTAGGGGTATCAAAATTTCAGGGAAGAACAGGTGAATGCTCTGAAATGGTGTGAGAGTCCAGCCAACTGGACTCAGAAAGTGTAAGCTACTTCACACTAAGGAGTTTACCACCAAAGTTGAAAGTCATACCGGTTCTATCCAGGTTCTGAGGAGGTAGACATAAAAACTGTATGTGAATAGTCTTTACGTATAAGGGTCCTTGTGTATACATAAATACACACACTTTATCCAAATCCTTAACATTTAGCACATAAGGGAAAATAATTTTCAATTATTTTTTAAGCATTCTACATTCTGGCCAAAATTAAGGACATATTCTAGGACTCAAGATAGGTAATAAAGGCCCTCAGGACACTCTTTATTAGAAGTGACAAATAATATTTAAGATAACTTGGTGTAACATAATCCTCAAAAACAGTGAATAATGTTACACTGTACAATGTACAATGTACTAATCTTCTATTTTAAACAATTTCAAGTTTGAGATCATAACCGTTTTCATGTCTATTAAGTGCTCTTAGAACAACTGTATTTTGTTTGGGGATAGTCTTTTAATTAAACTTAAAAGAAAACTATTTTAGACAGTGAGTAGAACCCATTTTTGTATCTGATAGTTTTCTGCTAGAGTCCACAAACACTCCCAAAATACACTCCACATACATGTAAGTAAGAAGGAATGAGGACAGGAATGGATCTTGTGCAATACTTGAGACAGTATTTAAGATATTTGATAGTATGAGTGTTTAAAGTTGAGTAACTACTCCTAAGAAGAACATCTGTTGGCCAAAACCTAAGTGTTCCCTGAGGGGAAGAACTGTGTCTGGTTCATCACTGTATCTTCAGTTAGCATACAGTATGCTCTCAATAAAAAGTAGTTAAGTAATCAAGAGGGCATTACTATTACAGCACTATTCATAAGATAATAACAATGCATTCTACCTCCCAAGTTGGTGGTGAGACTTTTGAGATAATAATAAAGGATGCTCAGTAACAACAGTTATTTTTATCCTCATTTAAAGAGGAACAAATTGAGGTTCAACAAGATTATATAACCCGTCTAACTGAGTGGTACTGAAGTAGGTATGCTTACCTCCCCTGATTCCTACTAGCTAAGAAACTTGATCTAATACTAAAAATTTTTCTATTTTCTATTTCTAAATAGAAAACTAGAGAAAAGAAAAATCCTGCCTCCAAATTAATAAAGTTCAAAGAAAAAAACTCCTAAAAGAAAGAAAATGGCCATTCACTCTGAATTAGGGGACAGAAATGACAGAAATATATGCTGCTCCTTTTATCACCAGGGAACTAGCTCACCAAATGGTTGGAAAAGTATTTCCTCTTAACGCAATGGAAAAAATCAGTACTTCTTAAAAATTTCATTTTGTCCTGTAATTTAAACAAGACAAAAGGAAAAAATCCAGTTGCTTGAAAGGCCATAATAACTATATAAATGTTCCCTAAGCATATAGGGAACTTCACTGGTATCTGAAAATACACAAAAGATGGTTAGTCTCAAATGTCATTTTACATATCTTGATCTTAATTAATCTTTAAAAAGAAATTCCTTAGGTGTCCCAAATCTGAAATTAAAATTTTTTGCTCACTAGATTATACAACTAAATGTCAATTTCAGAGATCCATCCAAAGCTAATATATTTTAAATTTACCTGAGACAGCTTATATATCATTCTAATAATGTTAGTATAGTAACAATCCTTTAATATTATTCTTTTCATAAGATATTAAATCAATAGTATTCAAATAAATTTTTCCTCCAAAAGTACAATTCTTGAAATAGAGCTGGCTATAAGACCAAAAAAAAAAAAAAAATTTAACAGGAGTTTTAAAAAGCTTTCCTTGTCTTTTTCCCCAAATTTAAAGAAAAGAACTTAAATTCTAAAAATGAATTCAGAAGAAGAGCAACAAAGCACAATGTATAAATATCCTTTCTACAACCTTACTGGAATATTCAAACACCAAAGAGCCCATAAACAAATTGAAGTACTGTGCTGTAAGTATTACAAAAAGGAAGTCTTTTCACTCAGTTTTCTGTCAGCACTGAAACTGAAACTTCATCTCAGAAACAGAAAATCTCAATATTTCACAGTTAACATAGTATTGTAACATACAGATGAAAGTTGCAAGGAACTTTTCAGAGACTAAATTTTTTTTCAATAGTTATCACAAGGACTACAATTGTATTACTTCAGGCAAATTAAATTTGAAAAAAAAAAAAACACACACACACACACACACAAAAAACCCCTAACCTTTTTAGTTAAATGTCTCCAGATTGTTTGGTCTTTCTTTCATCAGTTACATTTAATAGTTTCACTGCATTCCTTCCTGAAACTATTTCAATAACAAAGAATATTCTGAGAACACCACCCAACCCCCAACCTAAACAACACTATCTATAATCATCAACCAAATATGACAGAACAATTCCTCACACACACAAGTAAGCCAAAACAATTTAACTTTATAAACTATGGAGAAAAGAGAAGGGAATCAATTGTTCCCAGTTTTAAATATTACTCTGGTGATTATATAAATTAAAAATATATAACATAATAGGGTTGAGGGAGGAGCTAAAACATCTCACAGCTTTTTTTTTTTCCTTAAGAAATGGGAAAAAGAGTTCTTTCTACTTTTGTATAGTGAGAGTGAAACACAATCCAGGGGTGGTGCTCAATCTTCTATTACAGACTAGAATTTTCCTAGTAGAATCTTGTTAACACGTTTTCCCCAATATTGCATCCACTTAGCCAGGAATCTCCTGCAAACTTGAGGAGGCTTGACCTTTAGCCAGCCGAGACTTTGCACTCACCTTAGCTCTTCTTCTGGTAACCCATTTAGTCTCAAACTATCAGGACGATCTCGTCTTCTCCTGTAGAGGCCTGAATGTGAAAGCTCTTTAAGCTGTAATTCAGTCATACTTCTCCCTATACGTCAGCTGCTGACAATTTATGCTGAGCAATGTGGCTTCCAGGGCTGGGGAAGACAGTGTCCCTTGCTGCGGGGCCTGGGCACACACACCTGACCAGAGTCAGAACACCCACGCAGGCAGGCACTAAAGCACAGCTTCCTGTTTCTCTGGGTACACACCCTTTTCAGCAAAGCCTGGCCTGCCTTATCGCTGGGCCTTCCACCTTGGAGGGGGAGTCAGTGACCTGCATTGCTCACATGTTTACTAACACACAAAATGTAACTGTTATGAATAATCGTATTAATGCCTTTAAAAACCTTTCCAGCATTATTCTGAATTGAGCTAAAAAGGTCCAGTAAGGTAATGACCAAAGAAGAGTCCTACTTTATTTGCCAGAAAATCCATTAATACTTCACAATCAGCTGTCAATTTAAAGAAATGCCTGGTCATCATGAGTTCTTTTGGATAACTTCCTTTAAAAAAAAAAAGCGGGGGGGGGGGGCTGGCAGAAATCTAAAAGGAAGCAGTTCAATTCTTCCCTCTCACCACTCTACTCTAAATCCTCCTTAGAAAGGAAATGACTTATTTTCCCCATTAACTATCAACTCAAAAATTCGTAACTGAAAGGAAGATGATTTTCTGATTCAATAACCATTCATCTTGAATAATCTTGTCATGAAATGTGCCCCTCCTTTGTTCAATATTGTTGCACCTATGAAGCATATCTGATCTACTGACAAAGTAAGGAAGGAGGTTTTGGTTTTTGGGTGTGGCTGAACGTAGGGATGTGGGTGAGTGTTTGCAGGAGTGAGGTTGGAGATTGTAGATAACATGATAGATAATGTGGAGCCAGTCCTCTAACAAACAGTGATACGTATGATAGTGTGATTGCAGGTGAACCCCCAACCTGATTCAATGCCACTCAATACACACTGCCACATCACAAATATAGGCTACACAACTGGTCAGTTTTCAGCAAATAGTATGACTTCATGAATCCAGAAATTTCTCTTTGGGTAATTTGCATTAGAGACTTACCCAACTAGAATACCCTCAACCATAAGAGCACAGAAAAATGGGCATGAAACTTTTTTATAGCAAAGATAAGAAATACATTCACCTGTCTATAAGAATCTGTATTATAAATTCAAAAATTAAAGTACCCTTCAAGAAAAGGGGGATGTGATTCTCACTGTTAGGAAAGGTACATGCAGCCCTCTTGACTAGCTACTGCAAACTAGGGGCAGAGCTGAGCGGCCAGATGAAGCTGTATAACATGGACACAGGTGGGTCTGGGGGCTCTTGCTTCCTTCCTCTGGCTTTTTACCCTGGTACTGTTGAAAGGGAGAAAGACATGGGGATGGAAATCCTCAAACCTTATACAAAATGCATATAAACTGACGATATCAGCCATTTTCTTGATGTGCTATCTTTCTGCCAGCTTTCAGGGCACTGCCTAAAGCCCCTCTTGCTGTTCCCTGCCAGAAGTTGTGTTAGATTTGTGCAAATTTTTGGGCCTCAGTCGTCCCACTTCAGGCTGCCTGGCTGCCTAGGTACCCATGAAGCAATGGGTAACTCTGAAAGTTTTGTTAGGAAGCTATTGTTAGGAATATCATCTTTTCTCTAAGCACACAAATTCTATTTAGGCTCTGTCACACTAAGAGTCTGTTTGCTTTGTCTTGATGTAGTGGGTGGCTGGACTCTTAGCACACCTTCCAGCTTGGGGTTCTTGGATACCCCTCAGTAACATTAATACTTCACTCAAGTCACACAGCTGCTAGCACCTTATCAGGGCTATTACTAGCACCCTTGTTCTACAGTTCCAATGGAAAAAGACAACTTTTTCATAGCTGCAATAAAAATATAATGTACACTTTTAAAAATGCAAGGAAAATACTAATTTTGTTGCTATACTGCATTGAATTAGTAATGAAGTATGAAGAAAATCAGATGACAGATGTCTCTTTTTCTGGAAAGATACAGGAAAAACAGGTAATACTGGGTGCTTCAGGGAGACTTGGGGATGGGGCAAAAGAAAGCTTTCCTTTCACATACACTATGTACTTTCTGAACTTTGAACATCCTGCCTATTCAAAAACAAAAAGAAAAATGAAGATTTATATGCATTTTATGTAACGTTTGAAGATTACAGTGAGATCTTAAGCAGCAAAGTTGCCTTTCTAGTTATTTAAGCAAACAGAATTAGTATTTCTCAAGTGTCTCATTTTCACGAAGATGTGAAAAATAAATGAAATGCTGCACACTGACAAAGAAAAAGAGGGTGACAAATACTTAAGGTTAACAAGATAGGAAACATCCAACTATGTAGGATGAATCTCTCTACTCGATGAGTCTAAAGTTACAAGAATGTGAACAGAAAAAATTCACCACACTATATATAACAAGCTAACATTTCTTGTTCTCTTACTTTAAAATGGCTATTGTGACAAATGTGAATTTCAGTAAATCAATGTTGACATTTTAATGTGACAAAAATTTATAATATGACCATCTTCCATCCCACTTCTACTACACTACAGTTGGCCTGTGAAATCATAACTTTATATTTACTTCTGTCCAACCTGTTGGGTTCTCTTTGAATCGGTCCTTTTCTAATTATGTATAACATAGATATTTTCTGAATCTTGGTATTCTCTCTGTAGCTGATAATTTCTTAAGTTCAAGATCTTAAATACAAAGTTCTATGGAGCATCACAGAAGGTCTTTATTCTGCCAGACTAACATCTAGCCTGTAATTAGCTCTAACTAGTAGTTTTCCATCTCTTGGAGGGTCTTACTTACACTTTTGTAATGTGGCGAAAAGTTAATGACTCTCAAAAAAATGCACTGAGCAGTTTTAAGGTTATTGTTAGACTCCTTCAGAAGCCAGCAGACAAACTTTACCTTAAGCCTTCCAAATGGCATTATCTCCTCTTTGCTGAAAGCCTCTAATACATGGTGCCCTGCGATGGGCTAGACACAACAATTTCAGAATTCTTTTAGTCTCTCCTTAATTTTTCTCAGCCTCCTTACTGAGCTTTCTGCCACAGATCTTACCCTCTCCTAATCTTCTATCAAATTTCAAAGTACTCTTCTAAAATCTAAGTTGATCACTTACAAATCCTGTTGAAAAGCCTTTCTTCAATGGCACCAGCTGAACCTGCTATCCGATCTTCACTTTCCTGAACTCCAGGGGCTCCCAAGACAGACTTCACTGCTGATCGTCTGGTATTTCCACATACAGCTTCCTAAGACTGGAAGAAGGGTCCCTAACAGGACAAGACTTGTCATTCCACCAGGACTTGCAGCAATGTTGACTGCCTGTGAGATTTTCTGTGTCTTCTGGCCCATAATCCCTTTCTGTGTGTTCTCAGAACCATCTGTGCTTACTTCTCACATCACACTCAGCCTCCTGAAAGGTGTTTTCTTACTCACTTCTTTCTTTGGAATAACAGTTCTCTGAGGCCATCATTTTATTTAGTTTACCACTGTATCTATATTGTCAGGTGCATGGTAGACATCTGCAGTTATTAATAAATAATTAATAAATAATCTGTGGTTTAGCTGCTCAATTGTTTTTGAAAACCTACTCACTTTACAATGGCATATTTGAGATTTAGACTCAGCCATATTTGAGACTTAGCCTCAGTGTTAAAGCTTTTTTTGGGGGGGGGGGGGGGGGAGGCATTTAACACTGTTATCTAAATGAGATTTTCTTTTAAAGGCATATCTATTCTGCTTTTGGAAAAATTTACTTTCTTAGTGAGACCTTAAAAAATTCAAAAGCTTTTCATATTTGTACTGCTGAACAGTAAATATATACACTTTCCTTTTGGGATTAGACAGGATATAAAATTAATTTAGATTTTTTTTTTTAAAGATTTATTTATTTATTCATATAGAGCTGGGGTACAGGCCAGAGATGCGGAGGGTGAGAGAATTCACCAGAGACAGAGTGGGGAGCAGAACAGGCAGATAGACGAATTACACTGCTGAGGGGAGCAGCGGGCGGGTCAGGAGAGGTCTGCCACACCATATGGTCTCCTCCGGGGCAGGCGGGAATCAAACTCATGCGGAAGTGGCTTTAGCTTCTCAGTGCAGTGCTTTAACCCGCTGCGCCACCAGGGAGGGCCTTTAGATTTTTATCTATATCTGTCATCATCCAGTTTTCAGCACACTTGCTCAAAATACCCCTCGCCAGTTGCTGAAAAGTAAAGAAACCTAATTAAACATTAAACCCTTAAAATTCATCATTAGTGTTAATTAAATGATCCGTTCTTTCTTTTATATAGTCAGCTATAAGTTGGCTTCCATGGCAGAGTTAATTTAGCCTCAGGGCTAAATTAGGTTTAATATCCTGCAAACTGGCAGGCAATGGTAAATTTCCAAATCATTAGTTGGGTGGCATAGGTAGGAAATTAAAATTTGGAGATTAAAATTTGTCCTGAATAATCATTTACAGGAGAAAGCAAATACTATAAAACAAAGATACCTTTCCTCACTATTTACAACACAGTCATATTCCAAAGTTTATTTTCCAGATGTGTCATCTCCCTAAATGCAGACTTCTCACTCATGTTCCAGGTAATCAATATGAAGAACACCAATTTGAAGACAAAACTACTGCAGAAGAATTTAAACTGTAAAATACCACATTTGGCAACTTGTTGTGGTTGGTGTATAATCACAGAAGTCATTTACCTACTACAGTCATCTATTTGTTCATTTGAAAGAGTGTGTCCATTTCATGTACTCTGAATAGGTTCCCTTCCAGCTTAAAATGACTTGATTTTTTGAAGAACCGGAATAGTGTGATGTGCCAGCATTGACTAGAACCACCCACATGGCACACTTCACCTCTTTAATTATGGACTTAGTAAGAAATTCTACTCCTGGATAACACAGTTATACATGGTGAGGATTTATACATCCAGCCATTCAGCAAACATTTCTGAAGGTTAACTACACAGGCCTTGTAGTATAGAGGCAGATAAAGTGAGTCTCTAACAGTGCTTAGGTATTACTTCCCTCTTTACTTTTTGTGGCAGAAAGAACAGCTCTGAGAGTAAGAGCTACATAGGAAATAAAACACTGCAAAAATGAAACTATCCTAGCTCCAACATACCTATTGCTAAGTGAAAGAATCCTTCTTCATGGAGGATCACTGAGGTCACAAGGAAGGAAAAAGGAAATGGATGTTTGCAGGAGGACTGAACTTTTGCTCTACAAGGGTAAATTACAATGTATGTCATTTGATATAGCAAATACTTTTTGAAAACTGCTATAAAACTAAAACTTTTATATAGAATAATTTTTAATTCTTTAGATGAAACAGATTTTAAAAGGGAGTGTTTTCACAAATGAGTCTGTGAATCCAGATTTTCATGTAATTTGGCTTAAAATATTTCTACATTGCTTTTTATATAACACTAGTATAAGCAAGTTTCTTAGAACATCTATATCTACTAAGTATATTTCTAAACTAAACATTCATTTAAAAAAATTCAATAGGGGCCCTCCCTGGTGTCGCAGCGGGTTAAAGCACAGCACTAAGAAGCTAAAGCCACTTCCGCATGAGTTCAATCCCCGTCTGCCCAGGAGATGACCACATGGCGCGGCAGACCTCTCCTGACCCGCCCGCTGCTCCCCTCAGCAGTGCACTTCGTCTGTCTGCCTGTTCTGCTCTCTGCTCTTGTCTCTGGTGAATCCTATCACCCTCCGCATCTCTGGCCTGTACCCCAGTTCTGTGTGAATAAATAAATTAAAAAAAAATTCAATAGGAAGTATCTGCAACTGAAAGGAGAAAATAAAGAGCTATTTCACATTCTAAGCTAGGCAGAGTCACATGTCAGTAACACTGATCTTCTGAGGACCCAGAAAAACAGACATCCTTCCTGCACTGGGAGGTAAAAGATGTATCCTAAATAATTAACCACAATTTCTACCCCACACCCGCAGGGGTGTTTCATGATTATAGTTAGTAAGGTCAACACATCAACTTCCATTTCAGAACTATTTCCACCAGTTTATCAAAATCTTCCCTAGTTACTGTGTAAAGTCTAATTTTATTTGTGCAAATTCTAACATTAATGACAACATTTTCAAAAAAGTTTGTTGCCTCAGTGCTGATATTAAGTATTATCCCTCACTTATTGTTATGAGTATGGTCTCCCCCAAAACAGTCAGATAGGTTTTCCTCATTATGCACAAGTCGGCCTCCTGTCATCTAGGTATGGGAAGTAGAAGGCAACAGAGGGCCCCCTGAGCCTCAGGAGGTCTATGACCATTACTTTTTTTTTAAATTTTATAAATTTTTTACATAATTCTTCATTTTTATACAATGCATGCCTCATCATCACAGGTGTGGTCCCCATGAAATTCCCACCACCAGTTCAACAGTGCATCAGCACCATTGTCCGTTGTGATCTCACAAACACTTGCTTTGATAGTGCTCTCTCTATCTGAGAATCTTACCTTTTATCCTCAGAGTAAGGATGAGGCAATACCCTCCTTGTCTGTCACAAACTCCCTCTCATTGTCCTTAAAGCCTCAGGTCCCTAAATATAGATTAAATCTCTCCAATTCATTCCACTTTTCTTCCGAATGCACAAACACTGTAAATTATCCATATGTATATTATTAAATTGAGTTTTCCTTTGCTAAGCCATCTGATGCTATTTTGGGAACTCATTCAGTCTGAGAAGAACCCAGAGGGGTCATAGATTCCTTTGTTCCCTGATATTGGCATTTTTTTCTCCCCAATGCAGACAAAAGTTTAACTGAATGATAAGAATAGTATTTAAAAATTAAAAGGTTCTAAAGGCATCACTATTTTAATAACTACAATATGTTTTGTATTGTTTGAGGGAGACTAATGAAGACTGACCATGACAATGTAGACAATTTTTTTTTGTATGAGAAAGTTTTAATGATACAAAAGAAGACTATAGCACACTATACACTGGAAAGACTACTACATATGTACACATATGTGTCTGCATACACACCACGGATGAGACTATGCCAAATCCTGACTGGCAGAATTTGAGAAGATGTGAAATAAGTCTTTATATTACCTATATTTTCTATGTAGTTCTATAATAATAAATATAATGCTTACATAAAAGGAGAAGAAAAAATTAAAATTAAATCCATCTTCCAAAGGCTTTGCAATCTACTTAGATGATGACATCTCATGAAGTGTGTGACTGAGGGTCATGTCACTGGAACAATGGGATTCCAGCGTGCAGACCGTCCAGGTCAGGATCATAGCTCTCAGATAGGTAAAAAAACAATGGAAGTCATGTGTAGTGTCTGCCGTTGCCCATATGTATGATGCAGGAGCAGCTGAAGCTCTCATGAGGAAGAGGAAGGGCATGGAGACAGACAACATTACAATAGGCCTGCAGGGAGGTGCATTAATGGAGTACAGATGAGAGCACTGTGCACCCCTCCCCACTAAACGCCTGCTCACACATGATAGACTCTGCTCTAAGCAGTAGAGACCCAGGGTTCTCATGGAACTTTTAGTCTAGCACTAACCGTATCATCATAGACACACACATATTGAAAAAAATAGGTCAAGTAATAGAAGAACAAACTGCTATGGGGCATGGCTGAGGGGAGGGTTGGGATGTGAAAAGAGTTCAAACTGACAGGCAGTGGCATGTTTCAAAGGGCCTTTGTGTTTTGTTGCTTGCAACTGAGGTCGTCATAGGGAAGGAACAAGGAAATAAGATGTTCACAGGAGGACAGCATTTTTGCTTCAGACAATGTACCTGATATAACAAACATGTCTTTTGAAAACTGTATATGAACTTTATAAATCAATGTTAACATGTTTGTCTTGATACATATATATATGTATATATATATTTTTTCTATTCTAAGAGAGAACCACATAAATGGGATTAAATTTTTATACAAAGATTCCTCTTTAAGGAGAGTAAATAGCAATACAAGCTCACAAAAACAAGAAAGAACTCAAAAAATCTAATCTCCAATTTCAAAGAATTAGAAAAAGATCCACAAAAATACCTGTAGAAGAAATAATAAAAATCAAAAACAAATAAATGAAATAGAAATTATAAAAATAATCCAAAAGATCAATGAAACCAAAAGTTGGTTCTTTGAAAAAATAAACAAAATAGACAAATCACGAGGCAGGCTCACAAAGCAAACAAAAAATGGGAGAAAACACCAACAGGATTACCAATAAAGGAGGAGAAATTACAAAAGACTCAGAAGAAATCCAAAACTAGATTATAACGAACACTTACATTTATTTTATTTTTAAAATAATATAACAGTTTATTTTTACATCATTTGTGTCTTTTTCTATCTCAGTTGTAATCCTCGTGGGCTTTCCATCACCAAATCACCCGTATGCCATCACCATAGTCCAACGCGTTCCTCTCCCCCCCTTCTGTTTTTTGATCCCATTCCTCACTACACCCCATAAAATGTCTCTGGTGTACAACTGTTCATTATTATTATTTTCTTGCCTGGTCCATTATACTCCTGCTATGAGTGAAACCCATCTGGTATTTTTCCTTTTCTTTCTGGTTTATCTCATGTATGATCTTTTCCAGCTCCATCCATGTTGTTGCAAAAGGCATGTGTTTATTTTTTTTTGGTTGCTGAGTAATATTCCAGTGTATAAGTACCACATCTTTTTAATCCACTCATCTACTTTTGGCCCTTTGGGTTGTTTCCATGTCTTTCCAATTGTAAATAAAGCAGTAATAAACATGGGGATGCAGTTATCTTTTTGAATCAGTTTTTTTGTGTCTTTTGGGTAGGTACCTAGGAGTGGGATTGCTGGATCAGAGGGAAAGTAGATTTGTAGCAGTTTGAGGAAATCTCCAGTTTTCCATAGTGGTTGTACTAGTTTGCATTCTCACAAGCAGTGCAAGAGAGTTCCTTTTTCTTCACATCCTCGCCAACATTTGTTGTTGCTAGTTGTTTTAAGATGCGCCATTCTCACTCATGTGAGGTGATATCTCACTGTGGTTTTAATTTGCATCTCCCAATTACAAGTGATGTTGGATGCTTTATCATATTTGTTGGCCATCTGCATTTCATCTTTGGAGAAGTGTCTTTTCAGCTCTTCTGTCCATTTTTTGACGGGGTTGTTTACTTTTGTTGAGTTTCATTATGAACACTTACATTTAAACAAGTTCAACAATCTAGAAGAGATGGACAAATTCCTAGGATGCTATAACTACCCAAAGCTAGAGAAAGAAGAACTAAACAAGCCAATTACAAGCAGTGAACTTGAAACAGTAATAAAAGCACTCTCCCCATACCCGCCCCCCAAAAAAACCCAGGACCAGACAGCTTTCACAAATTAATTCTACCAAATGTTCAGAAAGAAATTAGTGCCTATCCTACACAAACTCAATTCAAAAAATTGAGGAATAAGGAATACTATGAAATATTTACTATGAAGCCAACATTACACTAAGGCCAAAACCAAAGACAACACAAAAAAAGAAAACACCAGGCCAATCTCCCTAATGAACACTGTTGCAAAAATCTTCAATAAATTCCTCAGCAACAGAATCCAACAAATGCATCAAAAGGATAACACACTACAACCAAGAGGGATTTATCCAGGGTGCACAAAGATGGTTCAACATGTGAAAATAAATTAATTTAATCCAACACATCAACAAAAAGAAAAATAAAAACACTATGATTATATCAATAGATGCAGAGAAAGCATTTGACCAAGTTCAACATCCATTTATGATGAAGGCCCTTAAAATTCTTGAAACAGAAGAATATGCCTTTATATGATAAAAGCCATATACAACAAAACCCACAATCAGTATTATTCTCATTGGTGAAAAGCTAAAAGCCTTTCCTTTAAGATCAGGAAAAAGACAAGAATGTCTACTCTTGCCCCTGCTCTTCAACAAAATACTGGAAGTCCTAGCTAAAGCTATAAGATAGGAAAAAGACATACAAGGAATCCAAATGGGGAAAGAAGAAGTAACACTATCACTATTTGCAGATGATATGACACTATACATAGAGAGTCCTAAAATTTCCTCAGAAAAACTAATCAGAATAATCAACCAGTTTAGTAAAATAGCAGGAAACAAAATACCGCCTTTCTCTATACAAACAATTTGAAAAAGAAATCAAGAAAACCATCCCTTTTATAATTGAAAAAAACAAAATAAGTAAAATACTTGAAACTAAACCTAACAAAGGAAGTAAAGGACCTATGCAAAGAAAATTATAAAACACTGTTAAAAGAAACAGAAGAATATACAAAGAAATCAAGACATTCCCCACTCATGGATTAGAATAATTAATATTATTGAAATGACCATCTTACCAAAAGCAATTTACAGGCTGAATGCTATTCCAATAAAAATCTCAATGACATTCTTCAAAGATATAGAACATATACTGATGCAGTACATAAAAAAAAACACAAAAAAATCATTAATAGCCAAAGCTATCCTGACTAAAACACAGGAGAATGGAGGTATCACACTTCCAAATTTCAAACAATATTACAAAGCCCTAATAATTAAAACAGTATGGTGATAGAACCAAATAGCCCAGAAATAAAACTGCACATATATGGACAACTAATCTTAAGAAAGCAGGAAAGAATATGCAATGGGAAAAGGACAATTTATTCAATAAATGGTACTGGGAAAAGTGGACCACCACATAAAAAAGAACAAAATTAGACCACTACTTTATATCATGTATAAAAATCAAATCAAAATGGATAAAAAATGTGGACATTAAGACCTGAAACCATAAAATACATAAAGAAAATATAGGTAAAACACTACAAGACATAAATTTCAGTAACATCTTTAAAGATTCATTCCACAAAGCAAAGAAAGTGAAGGAAAAGATAAACAGCTGGGATTACATCAAATTAAAAAGCTTCTGTACATTAAAAGAGACATTAACCAAAACAAAGAGACACCCTATTGATTGGGAGAAAAATTTTGCACTTCACACAACTGATAGGGAAGGGATTGATCACAAAGATGTACAACTCAAGAATAACAAAGTAAATAATCCATTCAAAAAATGGGCAATAGAACTCAAGACACTTCTCCAAAGATGAAATGCAAATGACCAATAGACCTAAGAAAAAATGTTCAACATCTCTCATAATCAGGGAAATGCAAATCACAATCACAGTGAGATACCACTTTACACCAGTAAGAATGGCACATGTTAAAAAAACTAACAATGGACCCTCCCTCGTGGCACAATGGGTTAGGATGCAACAGTGCAAGCTAGCCATAGCCGCTGCAGTGAGAGTTCGATCCCCAGCCCTGGAGGTGATCCACATGGCATGGCAGACCTCTCCTGACCCGCCTGCCGCTCCCCTCAGTGTCCTTCGCCTATCTGCCTGTTCTGTTTTCCACTCTGACTCTGGTGAACTCTCTCACTGCCCCTGCACCTCTGGCCTGTACCCCAGTTCTGTATAAATAAATAAATAAATCTTTAAAAAAAAAAAAAACTAATAACAACATTATGTTGGTGACAATGAGGCAAAAACAGAACTCTCCTGCACTGCTCAAGAAAATGCAAACCAGTCCAACCACTATGGTAAACTGTTTCTTCAGATTACTAAAAATGAAGCTGCCATGTGGCTCAGCAATTCCACTCCTAGGAATCCACCCAAAGGAAACAAAAATGTTAATTCAAAAGGATACCTGCACCTCTGTTTACTACAACACTATTTACAATAGATAAAACTTGGAAACAAGTCCAGAAAGAGATGACATGATCAAGAAGATGTAGTATATAAATACAATGGAATACTATTCGGCAATGAAAAAGATAATCTAATGACATTCACATAAACATGGCTGGAGTTAGACGGGAATATGCTCAGTGAAATAAGTCCAAAAGAAAAGATAAATATCAGATGGTTTCACTTATAGGAGGAATATCAGGAAACCAAATAAGGGATTGGGGAAAAAAATAACAAAAACAAAATAACATAACTAAACCAAAAAAAATCAGACAACCATAAATCAGAGACATTCTGCAGGGGGAGGAAGGAGGGAAAGTTTACAAAACAAGGGCAGCAAAAGCACGAGGAACTAAGGTGATGGCAAATGGTGAACTGGTGGTGGGTGGAAATTTTATAGGGACTACATTTTATGTAAAACATACACAAATAAAGAAATTAAATAGAAAAATAAAAAAATAGAAAAGCTTCTTACAGAAAACAAAAAAACAAAGATGCCTCTATACTGCTGCATCTGGAGATGGATTTAAGGGACTAGTAGAAATGAGGATGCAGCTAAGACCCTGTGAGGCAGTAAAGGGAGTGGTGAAATAAAAACAGAAAGGAGAACTGGTAAGTGAGGTATTTACACAGTGAAATAGGGATGTGGTGTGGAGGCAGACCAGACACAGATGGGCAGGAAAAGGAAGCAGTAATCATCCAGTTGTTAACATCCTTCCTGACATTCTTTCATTGATACAGAAAGAAATCAGATATGATAAAGCAGTATGTTGTTTTAATTTTCACTAGTGATTTAAATATGTCACCCCAAAATTTATCTTTGACTAATGGTTTCATGGAAGGGATTCTAGTGCCTGGGTAAAAGTTGCTTTTGAAAGACATTTATCTTTATATATATATATATATATATATATATATATATATATTTATCTATTTATTTATTTATTTTACATTATTGTTCATTTTTGTACAATGTACACTTGTATGCTTTCTCAATTTAGGCATATTACCTATAAAATTCCATAATTTACCTGTGAACCATCACCGTAGCCCTTTGTGCTCCTCTCCTTTATTTTGGCTCCCCTTCCTCCCCCTCCCTTGCAAAATGTCTCTAATTTATTGTTGCCTGCTATTTTTTTTTTATTATACCCCCCCCCCCGGATCCCTTACTTAGTTCCCTATATTCCTATAAGTTAAAACATTTCTGGCTTATATCACTGATCAGTTTCTTCTAGCTCCATCCATGTTGCTGCAAATGGCATGAGTTTATCTTTTTTTCATTGCTGATTTGTATATATATATATATACTACCTCTTGACTAGTCATCAATTTGTGGGCATTTAGGTTGTTTCCATATCTTACCTATTGTAAATAGTGCTGCAATAAACATAAGGGTGCAGATATCCTTTTGAATTAGTGTTTGTGTCCTACTCCCTAGGAGTGTAATTGTGGGTCATATGGTAGCTCCATTTTCAGTAGTCTGAGCAACCTATACACAGCTTCATTATTACTAAGTCCAAAGTCTACTGGCTATATAACACTGTAATTATTATTAACAACAGCTGAGGTTTCAGTGCCTGCAAAGCATTTTGCATGTACTATTTCATTTACTAGTCACCTGAATTTTATAAAGCTTGTATCATTATTATTCCCATTTTGTGTAAGAGGGAACTAAGTACATAAGGAGTTAAATGTCTTTACCATACAATACAACTAATAAGGAAAAAACCTGTGTCTCTAAACCCAGGTCTGTTTGACTCCTAAGTTTCCTTTCTAAGCACTAAATCTCTGGGCCCCAAAACATTTTATCCAAGATCACTAAAAGGTCCATCCTGAAATGGAATTGTTTATTGTTAAAAGAAGAAATAAGCCTAAAGCGGGACAAGCCCTACCAAGTCTAGTTACTACTTGTAGTTTCAGTTTCTTCCCAAGTGGAATTTTTTTTTTAAAAGATTTTATTTATTTATTGATACAGAACTGGGGTACAGGCCAGAGGTACAGGAGCAGTGAGAGGATTCACCAGAGACAGAGCCTGGAGAACAGGCTGACTGATGACGTACACTGCTGAGAGGAGCAGCAGTCGGGTCAGGGGAGGTCTGCTGCGCCGTGGGTCACCTCCAGGACAGGCGGGGATCAAACTCATGTGGAAGTGGCTTTAGCTTCTTAGTGCTGTGCTTTCAACCATTGTGCCACCAAGGAGGGCCCACAGAGCGGAATTTTAAAGCTAGTCAATGTGGAATTTCCTGGTCAATACTAGTGAGGTCATCTCATTACTTCCCACCACCCATTCCACTTCCTATACCCTTGCTTTGCCATAAATCATCTTTCCTTTCTTTTGCTAATAATCTCGTCTGTATTATCTTTGACTATAAAAACTTGACATTTTTTACACCTCCTGGAGGTGTTTTTCTACTTGCTACTTGAATAAAACCAACTAGATTTTCAAATTTATTCTGATGAATTTTGCTTTTTAAAAAAATTTTAATATAACAGTTTATTTTTACATCATTTTTTTTTCATCTCAATTGTAAACCCCGTGGGTTTCCCATCACTAAGTCACCCATGTGCCATCACCACAGTCCAACGCACTTCCCTCCCCCCACTGTTTTTGATCCCATTCCCCACTCCACCCCCACAAAATGTCTCTGGTACATGGCTGTTCATTATTATTATTATTTTCTCTCCTGGTCCATTATACTCCTGCTATGAGTGAAACCATAGCAGGAGCTCTAACCATATTGCTGCAAAAGGCATGTATGTCTTTTTTTTTGGTTGCTGAGTAATATTCCATTGTGTATATGTACCACATCTTTTTAATCCACTCATCTACTTTTGGCCCTTTGGGCTGCTTCCATGTCTTTC
>NW_004567132.1:1188312-1202211 GCF_000260355.1 Condylura cristata
CATTCTTATGTCATGGTAGTTTGGTGTTCTAGCTTCTTGGATGTCAATTTTAATCTCCTTCATATTAGAGATGTTTAAGTCTAAATTACAGGTGCTGCCTTATTTTCTTTTAGAACACATGTGATTACTGTGTTTCCAAGAGCTTGGGTGTGCAGTGGGGAGGGTAATTAGCAAAGATTTTAATGGCAACAGGTTTTCTTTATCCTTACTAAAACCAAGTATACAGTTGAACAGCAGCAGGGAGATTACTGGAAGTACCTAAGACAGCACAGAGACTTTAGGAGGGCACAGATATACAAAGAGATACTTATACTGTGCCAAACCAATTTCCATTCCTTTGGGAACACTTTATAACCACAAATAAACTTTTGAGTTTTTTAATAAAAAAAAGTCTGCAATGTGGAAAAACAGAACACAACCTTTGAAATGACTCAAAGTTTTGTAATCTGCCCCACTGTCTTGACTTTCCCCCAACTTAACAACATCACTGAAGACCCTTGTCCCCATCCCTCCCCAACTTCAGAGCTCTCGCTGTATATTGAAGTCTAGTAATTTCTGAAAGTGTATTATGTCATCAACCATTACATGAATTCCATTATCTATTTTTATCATTCTGACTTGTTTGGCTACATATAATTATTTCAAATCCCCTCCATTTTGTTGAAAATGATGCATTTCACCCTTTCTGGTGGCTGTGTAATAGTTATGTACCACATCTTTTTGATCAACTCATCCACTGAGGAGATTTTAGGTTTGTGCATGCCCAAAACTGTAAATAATGCTGCTGTAAATACTACAGATCTTATTAGCTTTTTATGTTGATCTTTTTACAATCTGTGGAAATATGCACAAGAGTGGGAATGCTGGGTCACATGGTATTTACAGTTTTTAGTTTAAGGTAAATCCAGTTTGCTTTCTATAATGCTTTCACCAGTTCATACTCCCACAATGTAATAAAGTTCCTTTCCTTTAAATCATTTATTTTTAAAATTATTGTTTTATATATATAGTTTTACTGACAAAAGCTATGCAACCTCTGTCGACAGACGTGGTACGGATGGAGGGGAAATGCTCTGAAAAATCAGACTTTCCATACTAACTTACGTTATGACCTCCCTTTTTTGTATAATCATAATATCAAAATATATTGAGCAAACTTCAGTTTACAATTGGATTGCCTCAGCCTCATAAGGTGCCACCTGGCCCTGACAAGCAAGCACTGCACCAGTGTGAGAAATTCCTCTTGAAGTCAAAAGTCATTAAACAACTGGCTGATTAATAAAAATGGCTGTTACAGCAAAGTCTCTCTCACTGCCAGACAGAGGAAAACCCAAATCTTATCACTCTATCTCACATAGCCTTCTACTCAGTTTCTAAATAACCACTCAAGTTTTCTACTATCTGGTCTTCAGATATGGAAATTAACCCAAGTCACCTATTCAGAGCTATTCAGGTTTTTTACTGGCTAGACTTCAAGGAAACTCACTTAAACTCTCTAACAAGTTTTTCAAAGAACTTTATTTTAATTTGATTTACAAGAAAGTTCCTCTTCCTGCCCTCACTTTACTTTACCTCCTAGGATGTCTCTATGAGAATGAAAGCAGTTAAGTAATAGATAAGTTTTAAGGGACTTTATTTTGGTTAATCTTCACTGCAGTAAATATAGTAATATTAGTTTTAAACTTTGTGAATCTATGTACCTCTTTAACCTTGATACACTGATTTTAAAAATGTTATAATCTCAACTAAAGGTCAAAAGAGACCCCAGACTATTCTTAGAAAAAAGGTGATTGTGATCTCAGCTCATTTTATATGCTAATGTCATCCCACTGCTTGCTTGAAATGTATAAAATAAACCTCTGCTGAAGGCAGAGCAGGAAAACTTGCACCTGCTCCCTTTTTTTACTATTTTCCCCCCTTTTCTAGGAATCTCAGCTCGCTGGAGCCGCTCCCACTTTGAGATGCTGCCTGTTCTGCCCCCCAATAATCCATGATCGGGGACAAAGAGACTCTGACATTTTAAATTGTTCTTCATTTTGTGCATTTTTTAAATCTCAGTTGTAATCCCCATGGGCTTCCCACCACCAATTCACCCATGTGCCATCACCACAATCCACTGCACTCTTCACACCCCAGTTCCGATCCCATTCCCCCTTCCACCCCATAAAATGTCTCTGGTTTATAGTTGCTGATTGTTTTCATTTCACTCCATTACATTTGTTTGTCTCTTACCTTTTTCCCTTTAATCCCTTACACTCCTGCTATGAGTGAAATCATCTGGTATTTTTCTGCTTATTTCACTAAGCATGATTCCTTTCAGCGCCATCCATGTTGCTGCAAAAGGCACACGTTTATCTTTTTTGATTGCTGAGTAATATTTCGTTGTGTATATATACCACAGCTTTTTAATCCAGTCTTCTGTTTTTGGGCATTTGGGTTGGTTCCATGTTTTCCCTATTGTAACCATGGGGGTGCAGGTGTCCTTCTGCACCCTGCACACATTTTTGTGTTCTTTGGGTATATACCTAGAAGTGAGATTGCGGGGTCATATGGAAGTTCTATTTTCAGCCTTTTGAGAAATCTCCAAATAGCTTTCCATAGTGGTTGTATCAGGTTGCTTTCCACCAGCAGTGTAGGAACATCCTCCACATCCTCACCAACATTTGTTGTTGCTAGTTGTTTCAATATGCACCATTCTCACTAGCCTGAGATAGTATCTCATTGTGGTTTTAATTTGCATTTTCCTTATTACAAGTGATGTTGAACCTTTTTTCCTATGTTTGCTGGCCATCTGTATTTCTTCTCTGGAGAAATACCTTTGTAGCTCTTTGCCCATTTTTTGATAGGGTGTTCACTTTATTTTTACTGAGTTTAATCAGCTCTCTGTGAACCTTTGTGATCAGTCCTTTGTCATTAGTACTGTGTGCAAATATTTTCTCCCAGTCAGTGAGATATCTCTTTGTCTTGTGTAATGTCTCTCTTTCTGTACAGAAGCTCTTTAGCTTGATGTAGTCCCTGCTATTTATCATTTCCTTCACTACAAAACCACTACCATTGCTTTGGGTGATGTATTCTCTACATAATTTCTAACACTTCCTTTTGGGGGTCTTTTTCATATATGCCATTCTCATGAGTGTGAGATAAGTATCTCATTGTAGTTTTTATCTGCATCTCTAATTAGGAGGGACAATGAGCATTTTTTTCCTCTTTTGGCCATCTGGATATCTTTGTTAGTGCAAATTTTTTAGAAACTGCTACTTACTTATATTATAGTAAGCAAAGTAATGCTGGTAAAGATTTGTCATAAAGCATGAAACATGCCAATAACTGTGATACTAACAAAACAAAAAAAGATATGCAGTCCTGATCTCAAGAAATCCTTGTCAAAACAAGCATAGGGGCAAATGGAAGTAATATCTATGAATTATTTCTTCCTTAGGAGGACTCAGTTTAATATCTATGAATTATTTCTTCCTTAGGAGACCCAGTTTCTTCCTCAGGGTGCACTATAATTTAGGAAGTAATATTCAGTCAAGAGCTACATTTATTGAGTTCTTAATATGTTCCAGCAATCCAATGAAGAAATAGTATTATTTACATTTAAAGGTGACCAAGAATATATGGAAGTATAAGAAATTTATCCAAGATTGTATTATTACTATGTGATTGAAATTTGAGGCCTAGCCTCACGGCTGGTTTAACTATGTTTTTAAACATTATAGTATACTATCTTCTCGTTAGAAATGGCTGTTTTTCTTGGTAGTACAAAAGAGTTTATGATCAGAAGTTATTTCAAAACCCAAAGTCAAACACAATGTGAAATCCTGGATTGGATGCCGGTATACAAAAAGAAAATATGAAAGTGTTATATAAACAAGAGAAGAAACTGGGTGAAAGGTATATATGGATTCTCTGAACTTGCAACATTTTTGCAACTTTCCATAAATCTAAAAGTATTCTAATGTAGTTTATTTTGAAATTAAAAACTGAATTCTACATGACAACAATGTTGGTTTCTCAAGTGGTAGCAGGAGAAAAAAAACAGCAGAAAAAAACAGAGTCTCTTGGCCCTCCCTGGTGGCGCAGCTGGTTAAAGCACAGCACTGAGAATCTAAAGCTGCTTCCGCATGAGTTCGATTCCCGCCTGCCCCGGAGGTGACCACATGGTGTGGCAGACCTCTCCTGACCCACCCGCTGCTCCCCTCAGCAGTGTACTTCGTCGATCTGCCTGTTCTGTTCCCCACTCTGTCTCTGGTGAAGCCTCTCGCCGCCCCTGAGCCTCTGGCCTGTACCCCAGTTCTGTATGCACAAATAAAAAAAAAAAAAAAAAAAAAAAAAAAAACAGAGTCTCTTTACTCCAGAGACTTAAGGGACAAACCATTTAATGTATGATTGAAGTATGGATATTGCTTAGACCCTGGCTCAAACAAACTAACTGTAAAGGGATATTTTTAGGAAAAGTGGGCAACTTTGATTATGGATGAGGAATTAGATAATACCAAAGTATTATCACTTATTTTGTTAGCTGTGACAACAGCATATGGCTATAGAAGATGTCTGTATTATCAAAAAGAAAAAAAAATCTGCAGTATACTGGGTTTGCTGTGGTTTGTTTTATAGTCCAATTTCTAACAGGTGGGGATGCTAAATCTTCTTTATATCAACAAGCAACTCTTGAACTCCAGCAGAGTGTCCAAGAGTTTAACTCAATTCTGTCTACCTAGAGATTGTTAAAGCAGGAAGGGCAATACCACCTATGGAAAAAATTAAAGGCCACCATACCCAGGACCCCAGGAAACCCTTGTCATAACCAAAGAAGCCACAGGAAAGCAATGTCCCGAAGGGAAAAAGGTAGTCCTTCTCCAACTTACAGTCAGACCCATAAAATCTGAGGAGAGTAAGAAGCACCTAAGGGTGGGCAGGTGAGCAAGGCATTCCCCTACCCCACCCTGCTGACAGGGTGATAAAGCTACACCCTGTGAGCACAGTACAAGGCAAATGATTTGGAAACTTGGGTTGCTAAACCAGTGTGCAGGGTGGTTACTCCTAGGCAGTAAGCCCTAGGAAAGGACAGAGTGAGCAACCTCCTGCACCTCATTTAAGTCAGGAGTGGCCGCCCCGCCACCCCTTTCCTCTCACTGTTCTTTCCTAGACCCTGCCTGTCCTGGTACCTCTCCTGGGCATACTTTCATTCTGTCTCTAATAAACTTTGCTTTGCATTTACTAAAGACATGGTTTTGAAGTCTTTCATGGTCACAGTCACTGGCTAAGAAAACCTAAAACCCAGAAAATACCTTGGAGCCCCCAAACCCAGAAACAAGATCATGCCAGTTTAGGGGCTCAGTGTCCCAAGGTTGCCTTCCAGTTCAGAAGCAAGCCCACGCAAGCTTTCTGACCAGCAAAATATACATCTGGATCACTGCAACCCTTTCCTCAGACTTCAGGTGAGAGGTACAGTCCCAAATTATGATCTGTGCATCTCACCACTGAGCTATCAATCAGAGATTAACTGAACCTGAGGTTCAATAAATCTGCTTGAACTGCACACTGAGCTGGGAAACCCATTTAGTCACCAGCTCACCAATTTATTACATAGGACACTAAAAAGTACCAATCAATAGCCAGATGGAAAAAGCAGAAAGGAGTAGAAAACAAGATGCAGAAATCAAGGTGTGGGAGAAGCAAGCAGCCAGATTCCATGCCCTCTCCAGGTCAAATCTTCACAAGTTCAACTTGAAAGCTCCCAAAACTACTTCCTCTTAGGCTTTTATGTGGGCTTCACAACTCACAAGTTTGAGTGTTAAGTCACAGCCCACTGACAACATCACTCTAGCTCTAGCACTCCTCTCAGGAAATCGGGAAGTGTGACTAAAAGTCCCACCTCTATTAATGTTCATTTCCCTGGCAACTAGCTCCCAGCTTTAGATAATTTCCAAAAGTTACCTTCATCAACACAGTCCCATTTGGAATAACAAGACACCCATTTAAACATTTATGGCTCTGAAGCTTTCTCAGAAAATGAGAACATGAGACCAAATATGACAAAAGATACTCCCATCACCCTAAGGGCTCAGGAAATTTCAAGAACTGGGAACTGTGAACAGGGACTGTGGATGAACACTAAATATGCATGAGCAATATATTTTGGTCATTTGAATGATGTGTGTGTGTGTGTGTGTGTGTGTGTGTGTGTGTGTGTGTGTCCTAATGAAGCAAGCTGCAGGGCAAGATAGGTTCTGCTGCTGCCTAAGCAGAGGAAGCCACTGGCCACAACAGTGACAGTTTCCCAGCCTACTGTCCAAATGGCCAGTGCATGCGCCCCTCTGCAAGTGGCAGCAAGAGATCCTGTCCACCACCACAGTTGCTGGTTGTGGGCAGCCCTTTCTCCAACACAAGGCAGGACTGAGTGCTGGAGCCCAGAAGGGTCCAGTGGTAATACTAGGCGTTTCCCCACAGGCCACCTAGAACAACACAGCCTCTGGGCAGCATCCAGGTCACCCTGCAATGGGAGGCTGCAGGATGACTACACCAAAGCTTATCTTAGTGGGCCAGACTTGATGGTTGTCCCAGAGTTATCACGATTTGGGAAACAGAGCCCAGGACAGCAAAATTGGCAGTGGGTGGTGGCATTTTATTGCAAACCACTAATGGCCCACTGAGGCGCAGGCTGCTAACAGAGGCCAGCAGTGAAGGTAAGCAGCAGGTGCTCACAGTTCACCTGCCATGCCACCCATGGGCATGCAGCCTACTGAAGCTGCAGTGGCATGACTGTACTGAGCAGGGGCCCAGTTTCAGGGTTGGGGTTTCTTGGACCTACAGGCCAAGTAGAGGCCTATGGAATCCTGGGCCAACATGATGGGCTTTCAGTGAGGTCTACTCTGAAGGCTAAGATGAATGTCCAGGGCTGCTACAGTTCCCTCTCCTCTCGTCACCCCCACTTTTGCACTGTTACACCAGTCCTGCTGAAGAAGGGATTGGGTGCAGAGTGCACCCAATCCCACTGAGGCCAACTCTGCCTGTGGCTCCTCAGAGCCCACCAGTCCATCAGACTGCCTTGAGATCAGGGTAGGGCTGTGCTGACACCAACTTTTCCCTTTTAAATTTGGTGTCTGGATCATAGAATGGACATTTAGATGTGAGCGCAGAATGAACCAATTAGGTTCAATCAGCTCATTAGTTCATTTCATTAGTTAATTATCCAGACCAAAAACCAAGAATGGGCTGATTGGTGTTTAATGACCCAATCACTCAGGATTGAAAATAATCCAATCAGACTTGTAGGGTCGGGGCCCTGCCTCTGACACCAACTGAAAGGAGTACCACTGGCCTTAGCCTGGTGTCTCAAAGAGTTTGTTACTGATACAGGCTGACAATTCACAAGGAACTGCTAATGCTAGTATTTCTGACACCACTTGTGGTGACTAGCTCTATTGGCCAATGCTGTCCGGTACTGTTGATGGGTGACCAGTATTGTGGATCACCTTTGAGACCTGTCCACTGCTTCTTATCATCTGGCACCACCTCCTAGTCCTGTGGCCTCTACTGCTGTCTGGTCTAGCATCTGGTGCTGTACAGACAGGTGCTGCTGTATCACCTCAGCAAGTCTACCTTGAGCATCTCCAGCTGCCACCATGAGTTGGATCGTGGCCTGCTGCTTGCCGGTGCCACAGTTTACAGGCCCTCATTTTTGGGACAGTGTCATCTTGAACGAAGGGCCTTTTATTTGGAACAGCAGACAAAAAGTTAACTCAAAGTAAATTAAAGATTAGATCCTAAAATCCAAAACAAAAATCTCCTGGAAGAAAACATAGGTAATATACTCTCTGACACTGGTTTTAGCAATAACTTTTTGGATTTGAAACCAAAACACAGGCAACAAAAGAAATACTCAACAAACAAGACAGTATCAATGTGGAAAGCTTTTGCAGAGCAAAATAATAGGGCCTAGATAGGGAGATGAAGTGTGTGCCATGCATAGTTTAGTAATCTGATGTACACATATTGCTTGACCTATAACCAATTTGCTCTGAGTTAACTTCTCAGGAGATGCCTTGAAGAATAATGGATGTGGTTTCTGTCAAACACTGAGCTGTCCCAGAGGCAGTGAAGTGCTTTAACTCCATATGCCAGCTGAAGAGGAGCTGCCAGGGAGATGGAGCAACTCCCATAGTTGTTAACCATCTGGAGTCAAAGTCTACTCTCTGATAATAAACTATATTTAACTCACAGCCAGATAGAGATGAGGTATTAGAACAGCTTCTTTGGCACATGATTTTTGCCTTTTTCAGATTTGTTTACTAATCTATTATAGAACATATTAAGGATTCGATTCCTTTGTTTGCATGTGGCAGGTAGTAAAGAATTGAATTTTCTTGGCAACAAAGTATAATTCAAAAAATTGAAAAGGCCTAGTACTCTGGGCTAAATGGAAGAAAATATTTGCAAATCATGTCTGATAGGGGATTAATCAATGACCAAAAAATCTGATTATAAAATGGGCAGGTGACAGGAATTTTCCCAAAGAAGACATACTGTGAATAACATGTATATAAAAAATGCTCAATATCACTAATCATAAGGGAAATGGAAAAAAAAAAACATAGCAAGGTATTATAGTACACCTGCTAGGCTGTTATCAAAAATACAAAAAATAACAATTGTTGGCAAGATACCCATGTGTGCTGTTAGTAAGAATGTAAACTGATGCAGTAAACATGGAAAACAGAACTGAGGTGCAACTCCACATCTAGGTACTTATCTCACAGAATTGAAAACATTCACTCAAAAAGATACATATATACCCACACCCACTGCAGCAACCTTTATAATAGCTAAGACATGAAACCAACCTATATGTCCATTGATGTAAATGAGTGGATAAATGAAATACAGTGTAGATACACATGTATTATTAAGACATTAAAAAAAGGAAATCATACCATATGCAACAACATGAAAGGACTTTGAGGGCATTATGCTAATTGACATAAGTCAAATAAGTCAGATAAAGACAAATACCATATGATCTCACCTATATTTGGCTCTTATTAAAAAAAAACAATAAACAATAGATAAAGATGACAGACTGGTTGTTGCCAAAGGTTGGGGTTGGCAGGAAGAGGGTTGGAGGTTGTTAATGCAGGGAATATAGTGGAATAAGGTGTTTTAAAGGTACAAAGTTACCAATAAGAAAGAAATGAGCCATGGAAATACAATAAACAACATGCTGACTATAGTGAATAATACTGTACTGCAAATTTAAAAGCTGATGTGTGTAAATCTTAAATGTTCTATTTACAAGAAAAAATTTTTGTGACTGTGTGATAAATGTTAACTAGATTTGTGATCATATCATAATATACACAAATATCAAATCACTATGTTGGACACCTGAAAATGTTACATGACAAAACTCAATTAAAAAATGAGAGAAAACATGGATACATGAAGAAACTGTGACAACACAGTAATTAAGTCTGGGTAATGAGCTGTGGGAATTCATTTAATTCATTTTCTTACTGAAAAATTTCCATAATAAGAAATTTTAAATTAAAAAATTTCAACCAATGGGATGAAAACAAGCCTAATTTCTTTGAAGTCAGAACAGAATACAAGATCGATTTTAAAAAAGGCAGCAAAACATGCAATGAAAGGACAATAGAGGGTGTGGGCAAGATTCCTAGGGTTACTGGGTACTTTTTCTAATTAGGGGTCTAAAGATGTCACTTATGAGGGGTGCTAAGCAATTTCTCTAAATCATATAAAGTGCATTGCAAGATACATTAAACTCTGAAAGAAGACATGGGAAGAAAGGAGAAGAGAGTATTCTAGGTGTAGATAAACAAAGGCTTGTAAAGGTAAAAAAGCTGACAAGAATGGAAAGTCTCATTTAAAAAAAAAAACAGTGTAGGAGCAGAGGAACAGTGAGATTAAGGTATCAAGACAGGTCATATTCTGAAGACTCATGAAAGTCTGGCTAAGGAATTTATGTGATATGTGATAAAATGTTATAAATAGTTTGAATTCAGGGTGGGAAAAGTTTTAAGTCTGGAGATGGCCAATTGCAGAAGGAAAGCCAGGCAGCAAGATGTGTTATATGTGGAGATGAAGAGTCTTCATGACTTGTTAGGTAAAAAACGTTCTGATAAAAGTACAAAACAAACAAAAAAAGCACATATACCTAAACAGAAAATTAATTCTTTCGCATTTCACTAGCCAGATCATGCTGGAAACAAGATCACCCAAACCCTCAATTATCTCAAATCCCACCCACCTTTCACTCTTGGTATATTATCATCTCCTAATTTAGAGAAAACAGAAGTCATCAAAAGGAATCACCTAAGCAACTTACAAGCCCTTGTTTTAAAATCTCCTCCTTTTCTGGATGTTCAGATTTCAATGAATTTTAATACCACATGCACAAGAAATGTTTATGGCATTATTGTCATCTTGAGCTGGTAGCAATGATGCTAACAATCTCGATGCTGAAGTTTTATAGATTATTTTATTTAAACCTGAGAAATAAATGGTACCTCTATTTAGCAGAGTGCAAACAAAGGTCTACATTTGGTTAATGATATATATTAGTGGGCTATGAATGGGCACACCATCTCCGCAGCTACCTACTCTATAATCATGCTACCCTACTGTTTCTCCAAATATATGCCAACATGAAAATAGATGTAAAAAGTTGTGAGCTCTTAGATGGAATACTATATAGCTATAAAGGAAATAACTAAAGAAGCAGAAGTCCACATGAATAAATTTTAAGTAATATTGACTAAAAGCACAACTTGCAATAGTAAACAAATGGTATAAAATATACAGCAAAAACAGCTTCATGTACTGTAAAAAAAAGTATTTTAAAAAAGCATAAAGACACGCACATACCAACTTCAGTAAAGTAGTTTTCTCATCAAGAAAGTAGGGGAGGAGGAGGGAAAATAATGATAACAGTAAAGTGCACCAAGCTATTTCAATTATATTTGTAATGTTTTATTTCTTCAGGTAGGTAATGAATATCTGGAGACTAAATTAAATTCAGTAACAACATAGTAGTGTTTAAAAAAGAAGAGACAGAGTAGAGATTCTCTTAATGAAGGGTTTTAAAGTTCACAAGGGTCAAAGCATTGTTTCTGCCATCGTGTGGTTCCTAAAGATATTACATACACCCAGTTTTCAGGATTCAAAAGTTTAAAGGAGGCATTATTAATATAATATACACATGATTATAACTCACAGTGAAAATAACTCACAGTGAAAATAACTCACAGTGAAAATAACTCACAAATAACTGCAGCAGAGCAAAGTCAACAATTCCTGAAACAAACAGACACACAGAGAGTCACTGTTCTGCAGGAAGGATGGGAAAAGTGTAACTCGTGTTTACAGCAACACTGGGGCAGTAAACCTCACAGTGGGAAGAGAGCAGAATCCTGCTGTTGTTGATTTTAGGGCACAAAGGTTACTTTGGAGACTAGTTACTGCACTGAAGAAAGGGCTGCACAAACTTGAAGTGCAAGGTAGAAGATGCACTAGTGGAGAACCATAGTAGTGAGAGTGTGGCATGGTTACTATCTTGAATCTCTGAGTTACAATCTACAACAGCTGGAGCCCAAACCAGAAAGGAAAGCGAGGATGGATCATCAGTGTCTCTTCATAGAATTACTATCTACAGCCTGAGACTGAAAGTTGAAACTACTACTTTACCCACAGGCAGTGTGTCAAAATTAAGACAAGTGAATGCTTCAATAACCAAAGCATAAACACCTGGATCATCACAACAGGAACAAGTACACCAGGATAACTCTCCAAACTCAAGAAGCAAAGAGAACAATTCCTAGTTTGTGGTGTTTTTCTTTTTTTCTTTCTTTTTTTTTTTTTTAAAGATTTATTTATTTGAGCATACAGAACTGGGGTACAGGCCAGAGGCTCAGGGGCGGTGAGAGGCTTCACCAGAGACAGAGCGGGGAACAGAACAGGCAGATCGAGGAAGTACACTGCTGAGGGGAGCAGCTGGCGGGTCAGGAGAGATCTGCCACACCGTGTGGTCACCTCCGGGGCAGGCGGAATTCGAACTCATGAGGAAGAGGCTTTAGATTCTCAGTGCTGTGCTTTAACCCGCTGCGCCACCAGGGAGGGCCTTGTGGTGTTTTTCAACTACAATCCTCATAGACTGTAGAATATTTAAAAAAAAAAAAAAGAGTAGCCTATAACGAAACACCAATTAGAATGAACAATTGCCAGTAGAACGTTTATAGGCAAATCGGAAGATTTACAAAGCACACAAAGTAAAATAGATCCAGCTCAAATTCCTTTCTTTTGGAAGATCAAAACTCAAGACAGAAGGCTAAGGAAATATTGAAAAGCAAAATGAAAATACAAACACTAATGCACATATGTAAAAGCACTTTAAAGGCACTGTCATAAAACAACAATGAAACCAAATAAAGAGGTACAGACACCTAAATTATACAACATGGGAAGGAGGAAATAATAATATAGCCCATCACATCTTTAGATGAGACTCTCAAATGGGCCCAGAAAATATTCCATTCAAATATTACTCTCAGCAGATATTTCAAACAAAAATCAAGAGAAGCTATCAGACAATGGAAATAGAACCTAAACAAAACATAAAAGTAACAAAGTAGCAAGATATGAATCAATACAAAAATCAGCAACCTTCCTGTATACAATCATCTGAAGAAATCAAGAAAACCATCCCCTTTATAATTGAAACAAACAAACAAAAAAATCAAGTATGTGGGAATTAACCTAAAAAGAGGTGAAGGACCTCTACAATGAAAATTATAAAATATCGTTGAAAGACACAAAAAATGGAAAGACATCCCCTGCTCATGGATTGGAAGAACCAGTATTATTAAAATGGCGATAGTACCAAAAGCAATGTACATATTCAATGTTATTCCAGTAAAAGTCTCAACGACATTCCTCAAAGAAATAGAACAAATACTGGTGAAATTCATATGGAGCCACACAAGACCTCAGGTAACCAAAGCTCTCCCGACTAAAACAAAGGAGAATGGTGTTATCACAAGTCAGACTTCAAGCTATACTACAAAGCCATAATAATTAAAACAGTGTGGTACTGGAAGAAAAACAGACACATAGACCAATACAACTGAAAAGAAAGCCCAGAATAAAGCTGCACATATATGGACAACTAAACTTTGAAAAAAGAGCAAGTAATTTTCAATGGAAAAGGATAATTTGTTCAATAAATAATGAGGGAAAACTGGATCACCTTCAATAAATAATGAGGGAAAACTGGATCACTGTAAAAAAAATAATAAAACTAGACCACTACCTCACACCGTGCATAAAATTCAATTTAAAATGGATAAAAGATCTGGACATAAAACCTGAAACCATAAAATATATGTAAGAAGATGTAGGTAAAACACTGCAAGACATACATCTTAGTAACATCTTTAAAGAAAGTGAAGGAAAAGACAAACAGCTGGGATTACACTGAATTGGAAACCTTCTGTACAGCAAAAGAGACATTAATCAGAACAAAGACACCTTACTGATGGGTAGAAAATTTTTGCATTCCATATAACTGATAAGGGACTGATCACAAAGATATACAAAGAACTCAAATGATTCAACAAAAACAAAGTAAACAACCCAAAGTAAACACTAATTCAAAAGCATATCTGTACCCCTGTGTTTACAGCAGCACTATTTAGCATAGTAAGACTTGGAAACAACCCAAATACCCCATAATAGATAACTGGATCAAGAAGATGTGGTGTACATACTTAATGGAAGATTATTCAGCAAGAAAGAAAGAAAGAAAGAAAGAAAGAAAGAAAGAAAGAAAGAAAGAAAGAAAGAAAGAAAGAAAGAAAGAAAGAAAGAAAGAAAGAAAGA